>NC_134266.1:47278196-47599446 GCF_031893055.1 Leptodactylus fuscus
TTCCCATAGTTTCTTGCAAAGTGGAGTGCTAAAGGCTTAACAAGTCTCCACACACCTATATGGTGGTCTCTCCCTAAGGAGTGACAATATCCCCTGAACCCTGTCTAAGCCTCTCACCTCTACCAGGTTATAGTCCTCTCTACATCGGGCTGATGAGATCCAACCAGATCGAAACAGCTGTCCTCGATTGAGAGACTATAACCTGGTAATAATCCCAGCGTCATTGCTAAACAAAGGCCTCTTGGAAGGTCGGGCATGAGGCTAAAGGGAGCAGCCATTATTGGGTTATTTCACTGGAATCCTGTCTTAAGACAGGCTTGCACATTCCAGTGAGCGCCCTCTATTGGTTTGCAACAATGAGGTAGCAACTGTCTTCCTAATTACATCATGGAAGGCGGATTTGCATGTTCTTCCCATGTGTATAGGCGGGGTAATGAGGACTTGTCAATGGCAAGAAGTTTTTCGCTGCAGAGTTTGCATAGCGGGTCCTGATGCAAGATTTGCCGTGTGAGCTTACCCTTATAGGGTCCATTCATACGGAGGAAAATGCTGAGGAATTTGGTGTGGAATTTCAGCTAGCAGAAAAAGGAACCCATTAAAGTCAATGGGAGGATTTATGTTCAGTGCTGACATTCCACACCAAATTCCTCACCATTTTCCTCCATGTGAATGGACCCTAAAAAGGATAAGCTCAGAGTGTCTGAATTCACTCCGCTATTTACCCAGAAATCACATAAACCTATATGCTACAGAGCTCAGCTTCTCCCCTCTATCATATAAACGTATACAGTAAATCACAGAGATCAGCTTCTCCCCCTCTATTATATACACCTATATATCACAGAGCTCAGCTTCACTAAATCTATCATGTTCTGCTCTCAGATGGATCAGACATGTTGACTTTAAGATGATAATTTACATTGATCCCATAGTCATTATTAGTTTACTTAAAAAAAAAAAAAAATGTCCTTGTACCGTGTTAGCCAGTGGATATGAAATGAAAGAGCACATGGAGGACGGATAATGGCTGCCCACTATCAGGGTACACAAGCAGAGATGTCTTCTCCTCTGTCCTCAAGGTCCTTCTCAGAGAGTGTTTTCCTCTGAAGCTCCAATCTTATAAGCACTGAAGTTGATGGACTTGTTTTATCCATACATCTGGGACGTCTACACGTATCTCTCTATCCAAGTAAGTCTTTGGGACAAATCTATATTTAAGAAGCCCATAGCTAGTCTAGCAGAAATCGAGAATCTCCCGCTGCTAAGAAAAATTGTATTTGCTATTCTACATACGTGTACCCAGTTGTTGAGGACCAACCCCCTGGATACAGGCCATCTTTACAAATATATACAAGTTTACTACTCAAGCAACTATTAATTAAACTATCCAAAACATTCCTGCTCCAAGCTCCATCACCTGCTTAATTGGACACTGCCTACAAAGATTGCTGTATTGTATGTGAAAAATTCTCCCATATGTACATTTGTATTACTTTGTCCTGCTAGTAAAAAGAGCAACGATTACCCCCGAAGCCTGGTTGTCTGTTGTCATTGTCAGATATCATGTGGGGGCGGGTAATCGGGGACATCAAAAAGGAGATTTTGTGCACATTTGGGACCCAGGGACCCCCTGAAATCCGGCCACATCGGATATATTACCGTGATACCAGCCCTGGCCTTCCTGAGTGTTACAAACCCTTCCCTTTCCATTAAAAAAAGGTATCAACTACTGAGGACTTCTCTCAAAAAATTTCTTTCATTTAAAAAAAAAAGTGAACTTACATTGCCTAAAACTGGTCTGTAGTAGGCAGCTAGGGTGAAGATAATGATATATATCACATATGTCAAGAAGTTCAGATAGAAGATACGCTTGACAAACCGATCCCACTTGTCCTGTAATAATTTGTTGAGAGGCTCTACTAGCAGCATGTCATGGCGGTTCTGTAAAACATGGATGCACAGTTGAGGTCATTACCCTACTATCCAGCCTACAAGGTACTTACCATATAGAAATACATACATACATACATACATACATACTTCATAGGAAGATTATTATGGACACTCTATGCCATTGCCTTGTTTGTCAAACAATCTAATGGTAACCAATCACAGAGCAGCTTTCATTTTACCAATGCCATTCAAGAGATAAAAGCTGTAAAGTGATTGGTTGCTATCAACAATGATATCAGGCTTTCTATTAAAGGGCTTGTACAGAGTGATAGAAACATGGCTTCTTTCTCCCATCACCTAGTTCTTCACTCTAGGGTGTAGCTAGAAGGGGTGTAGAGGTAGCAGTCCATACTAGGCCCCAGAACCTGAGAGGGCCTATCCACCATATAAAATATACCAAAATAGTGCATTGTATTTAGGTGTCCCATTACAGTTTTTGCACTGGGACCTAGGAGCCTCAACATAAGTCTCTGCTTCAATATGGATTTTATCCAGCTGCCACAGGGCCCGGGACATTAGGGGCCCGGCAACAGCCGCTACGTTTTTTTTTTTCTTAATAGGCCGTTACCGGCTGGAGTTACTTACCGATGCTGGCAGGGGCCGGGATTGGTAAGTGATGCCGCGGGCCCCACAAACACTAGGTAAGTGACAGCCTTTTTTATGTTTGTATCCCCCTTCGGCCTCTGAAAAGACCCCAGAGTATAATAATTGTTCATGAGTGTTCATTATGAGGCATAATACTGTGTGCAGGGGCCAGTATGGGGGATAATAAAGTGTGCAGGGGCCACTATGGGGGATAATACTGTGTGCAGGGGCCACTATGGGGCATAATAGAGTGCGCAGGAATGCGGGGGGGGGGGGGGGGTCGGTCATCTTTGTTGGTCAGGAAGGGGGGAGGGTCATGTCAAAAGTTCGCCACAGGGCACCGCCATTCCTAGTTATACCACTGATATTATCTCTATCACATATATAACTGAAATGAACCAAAAAAACAAGAAACATCCCATATGTGATTGTGTTCTAGTTAGTCTAGTAGTGGAAGTGACCAAGATTAGGTAAAAGTGCACCAAAGCAGCTCAAATATGTATAATGTCAGCAGAACCGACTGGCCATCTAGTATAAATGGTGGCCTCCTGACTCTCCCGACATCAATTGGATTTCATCTGCTGATCCTTTTGATCTCAGGGAGAATATCAGACAGCTCTGGCAGCAGTTTTCTTCACCCTTCTCAGTGTCTGGCAGTGGTATTTCCCTCAGCCGAGTGTGCATGTGTTTGGGAGTGTTCAGTGACATAGCTGAGTGAAAGTATCAAAAAATAGTGCATGTACTTACATTTTCTTCTTGTGATAATGGGTTAAAAGAATTTGTTTTTGTTGTCACCAGTAAGTGCTGGTAATATTTGCCTGCTCTGATGCCACCAAATCAGCTATACTTTATGGTGAACCTCAGTATGAAGTGTCAAAATCCAGCAACAGCACCACCTCAGTAAATCATGGATTACATGGACGTGCTGGGTTATCCAGACCAAAAGATGTCCTTTGTGGCTGCTCACCTGCTACTGACTCAGAATTCTATATTAATGTACTGTAAAACAGGTTCTCAGAACAAGACAACAGGATAGGACACCCACCAACCATTAGAACACTCTGGTCCTCCTCACTGAGTCTAAGGCCCCACCTAGCGAGCCGCAGCCAAAAAACGCTGTAGAAAAGACCGTGTTGGAAAAGCATCACTATTTTTTCTGCAGCGTTTTTTGCAGAAAAGTCCCTATTATACCTATACGGAAAAACGTCAGCATTGTCGTACGTAGAATTGACATGCTGTGATTTACAAAAACGTGAGCGATTTTGAAATTGCAGCATTTCCTCTGCAATTTTTTTTTTTCTGCAATGAGTGAATGGGATTAGCCAGAATCCCAACCATGTTCCAGGTACTGTAAAACGTGGAGTTTTCACAACATGCGGCCCCGACCTAAGGAGGCCTTTGAATGGGGTGGAGCATGTGTATGGCTACTACATTCAAAGGGGAAGTTTTACTAAGATAACTGCTTTGTATGCCAGTCTTGAATATCCCTGCTCTACCCCAAAAAAATTTGCTTCGTTAATACAAGGTACACAAAAGTGGCATAGATAAAATAGTAAATGTGCACCAATATAGATAGAAATGATGAGTAACTGTAAAAAAGCAAGAGAGAGGAATTAGGGTATGTTCACACAGCGGAAAATGGATTGCATGTGAACATACCACGTGCAGTGCACCGGCATCCCGTCGCGGCATTCTGTTCCGAATTAAGCCCAAATGAATGGGCCTAATTGGGAAGGAGTCACGCGCCGCGGATTCCACGATTGAAGGCGATGAGAGCCGTCTTTGGCAGCGGATTTTGAGGCGGATTTTGCATCAAAATCCGCTGACAAAAAACTCTGTGTGAACTAGCTATAAGAGAGGCAGAAAGTGCAAAGCAAAAAAACCCACAGTACTCCCAAAACTACTCACCGGTGTCTCGCTGCTGTAAGCGATAATCTCTAGCACAGAGTTATTTTCAGTTGTGTCTACACCAGAAAGATCATATAGAGAAGAATGCACTGGCCCATATGCCCATTCGGTGAACTTTCTAGAAAGATGTCTACACTCTGGGTTCTTCATTTCTCTTCTGAGGATATAGGCAAAAACCTGAAAGTACATAAAACATTGTGTGAATGAGAACTGATATGTTGCGTTTAATCCACTTCAGCAGATGTTAATATCTTCAAGATTTTATATTAAAGCGTTCCTTAACTTTTGATTTTCTTGCAGCATTTGCATCATTAATACATTTTGTATTATATTATATTAAACCCTTCCCGTCACAGGCATTTTTCAATTTTCGTTTTTAACTTTTTTTTTATTTTATTTTTCCATTTTTCCTTTAACAGAGCCATATGAGGACTTAATGTTTGCAGGAGAAATTGTACTTGTAATGGCAAAATTTATTTTTCCGTACAATGTACAGGGAAGATAGAAAACAATTCAAAATGGGGTGGAATTGGAGAAAAACTGCGTTTGTGCGACTTTCTTATGGGTTTCATTTTTACAGCGTTCCCTTTTCAGCCTAAATTACATATCTCTAGTATTCTATGGGTCAGTCCAATTCCAGTGACACCAAATTTATATAGTTTTATCTACGTTTTAACCCCTTAAATACAATCTGTAATTTTGCCATTTTCTGACACCTGTAACTTTTTTATATTTTTGTGTATGGGGCTGCATAGGGTGTCTTTTTTTTGTGGGGCAGATGTACTTTTTAGTTATACCAATTTGGGGAATGTCTATTGCTTTGATTGCCTTTTATTCAAAACAATAGAAGCAAAGTAGCGAAAAAACATCAGTTCAGCTCTTTTAACTGGGGGGGGTCTCTTCAAACTGCTATGTCAGGTATTATAAAACTTAGTGGTTCTGATAGTGACGATAGCTCCTGAAATGATACAGGTGTTGTCTGGTATAATATGAAATCCTCCATATGACACCAGAACTACTAACTGTTCTATGATGCCCAATATATATCTGATTGAAATAACATCCCCACCAGCCTCAGCTTTCCTGCATTATACAAGAGCGTATTCATCTATACTAGAGTGAGAAGTGGTATAAAGATTTCTGCTGGCAATAGAGAAACAGATAGAAAATGAATTTCAGCACAGGATTTCACAGAAAGGAGCCAAAATTCATTAATAAGGAATATTATAATATTTATAAATAACAAAAATATTGCCAAAAAATGTTTACCTAAAAGTTTAGGTATATGCTTTTGGTACATAGGACATGCTTCTGATAGTTATTTCCTATAGAACTACAATGAATGAAAAAAAGTTGGTGTAAATAGTCATATAGAAATCTATAGGTCTGTGTGTTGTCTATCAAAAACACTGGCAACACATGGGTGAAGGTCAATGACAAATGAATAAGTCCCAATAGTATATTTTTTACATAATATCTTTCATTTCATACCGTTTCATGTTTTGCTACTTACCCCAATTTTCCCTGTTTTGGCTGCTAAGGTCAGAGGAGTTAAGCCTTTTTTATTTGAAATATCTTCTAGTCTCAAGGATGGTTTAATGTGCGCTCCCAACACCAAAATCTCTTCATACATTTTGGTAACAAACTTTGTATTTTCTATCGTATTGTCCGCAATGTCAATCAAGGCGTGAAGCACTGTATTTCCAAAAGTATCTCTGGCAGCGATATTGGCTGGAGAGTACTGGTTCTGCAGGAGGTATTGGACGATTTCTATTTGATTGGTGCAGGCTGCCAGAGACAAAGGCAGCTCCCCTAATAATAACAAGAAAGGAACGTTAAAAATGGGGATTACCTGGGCATACACATGGGAACAAAAAGTCACAGTCTCAACTACACTAAAATCTACTTATTATTTTTTGTCAAGACATTATTCACAATATTGACTATGAATTTGTCTGTTTTTTTGTCTTAAAGTGTGTCTTAAATATAAGCAACTTTTTTAATATATCATATTAAGGACAGTGGTTTCCTTCTCCTCTTATTACGTTGTTCTCACTGCTTTTTTACATTATATCCATCTCAAGCCTCAAACAACTCTTTCTAGCAGGGAGAAGTGGAGTGAGATTCTCCTGCCAGCTGTTTAATTGATTTATTGCCTCATTCTGTGCGCTAGGAGCCTCGTATCTACAACCTAGCAGTGTTACAAAAGCAAGGAATAACAGAGTGTAACAGCTGCAATTATTGGAGTGTCTTTTCTATCCCCCTCCTCTCTGCATAGACTAATATGTAGAAGTTAACTCTGCCTGAAAAGTTTAGACTATAACATATTTATGTAATAACATATATTACAAAGTTTCATATTAAGCTGTAATATTCATTTATGAAAAACTGTTTATAATTGTTAAAGTACACTGGTGTGGAACATTAATAGGGATGGAGAACAACCTTGAGGGCAAATAATGCGAAAAGGTGGGCACATGATGATAGTGAACAATTAGCACATTGTCTAAATACATAATAAGGATTAGATCTACTCTATCTTGCCTGAAAGAATCAGAAATTAAAAACATTGTTCTTTAACCCCTTTTTGACACAGGTGAGTTTGGACCATAAAGAGTAACTACATTTTCCCATTTCTTTTTCTAAGAAAAAATGCTTTTATCTTCTCTTATCAGTTTCTCTCCTACCTGCTAAACTGCTCAATTCACTGCCCCATTTGTCTTCATTGAAGACTGGCTGCAGTTTATAGAAGACTATGGAGAGAGAGGGTGAAGGAAGAAGATGAATAAATTAGACCCAGCGTTGTGACATCATGGTGCCCCATGTGCCCTCAGCACACACCACGCCCTCACCCCCTGAGCTGGGAGTGCATGATGTCATCCAGGGGCTGGAAGAGGCCAGAAGTAGACGCTAGGGGACTGCTGGATGCCCAGGAGAGATGAGGAATCAATATTCATCTTGATATGTTCTATTTAATGAACAGAAAAAGCATACTATTCTGTCTGTTAAATACGAAGGATTATAACGTAGTATGCACTTTTGACATCCGTTTTAACAACGTAAGTCTAGAAATGTTGAGCAACATATTTTAGCTAATTTTTTCTGTACCAAAACGTGTATGCTAAACTGAAAGAAAAAAAAAAATCATGTGAAGGGGTTAATTGCTCCTGTAGGAAAAATGTTATTAAACTTCTCAAAATGGATTTTCCAGAATTTTAACATTTTTTCACGTAAGCTCCAGCCCCTCTCCAGTCCACTTTAAACTGTGCTGCTTGCTTAATCCACTTTTCCCCCAGTTTTTCAGCATTCCCTTTTGCCAATCCCTTCACCAGCTACCCATTGATCTTTGTTTACTGCTGTAACGTGCACACACATAACCAGTGCAGCCAATCACTGGCCTCTGTAGTCCCATTAAAAGTGACATGCGAAACCCAAATCCACAGGAGAAATACAGGAGCCGTGTTCATATTTCTGACAGATGTGCATGTTGTATTTTACCATGAGACAATAAACTCATGTGAAGATGCAAAGACTGCAAGTATCATCATGGGACCATTGTAAAAAGTAGGGATTATACAAAGTGGAGATTACCTTTAGTATGATATAAAACTATGTTCTACTGGTAAATGGCGACTATCTTTGTAGATGCTTTGTTTTGGTGTATCAAGGATGAGATTTTCTTTTCCATGTATGCCTAAAGGTAAGTTCAGGGTTCTTTCTGGTAGGACGGTACTACAGGACATGGGCTCTTACCAAAATAGAAGCCAGCTCTTCCTCGGGCCTTCCTGAAGAATTCACCATCTGCCCTTGCGTGGACGTCTGCTCCATGCTGAACCAGAAGCTCCACGAGATTCATATTTCTTCTTTCAATGGCGATGTGCAGAGCAGTCTGACCTGATGGAAACACATGGACAAACTAAATCTACAAGTAACAAATCTAGTGCAATGAAACACTGAAGAGGAAAAGGGGACCAAAGGTCCGTTGAGGGAGAACCGTGCACACTGGTATGTTTAAGAAGATGGTAAACCAGGGTCCAATCACATAGGGTTTATTGGGTAGTTAAAAATACAGCATATAGCACGACGCGTTTCGGGCCTTACACTGGCCCTTTCTCAAGTGCAAAAAACTAGAGCAGGTCCCGTCAGGTCAGATGCAATGAAACAGTAAGTGTTGGCTGACCAGGCAATAGCGCTCTCTTCCAATTCCTCCTGACAACCCAGTGCATTGTATAGAGCTTGTGCTTGGTATTGTAGCAAATCCCAGTAATCTCAATAGGACTGAGCTCTTGACAGGCCATGTAAATCAGGAATGTGATGTCACAGGTTTGTGAAGCAAAAGTGGCAATCAAATGCTTTAAACAGCTCATTGGCAAGGGTGCTGGTTGTTAGACCCCCCACCAGTGGCATGACTAGGAATGGCTGGGCCCCAAGGCAAACATTTGCCATGGTCAACCATAGTCCTAGTTGTGCAGGACTTTGAAAACATGGTTGCTTTCTTCTTCTCAGGAAGCAACATCACATCTGTTTTATTTCAATGGCACTGAATTGTAGCCACTGTAGGGGTTCAATAGGGATTCATTTTGTACTTCCTCAGGGGATTTTTGGATGGTTAACATGATGGGAATCAGCCCCAGCCTCGAGGGCACTCATCTCCTTCTTTGTCTCTTCTGTTTACAAGTAGTCACCTATGCATTGGGGACTGGCAAATTATAGTAAAACAAGCCCCGATAGTACGGGTAGCTAGTGGTAAAATTTGGAGAGCAGGCAGAAGGCAGAGCAACTGGGGTCTGGTGCTGATCTGGGGTTAGAACCAAACCAGAACCCCGTCTTCTTACACTAATAAAAGAGAGTCCGTCATGGTAAAAGTGCTGCGCCATCTGTAGGCAGCATGTTATAGGTACACTGATCTATAGTTTTATTCTTCTCTGTATAAGTGTGCTATCAATAAGAAGGATCAGCCACTGGACTACACTGAATGGCCACCATGTAATACTACATTTCCCCAGTAGTAGTCACTGCAGGGAATATGCATGGCTGACCCTGACTTTCACTGGAAAAATACGCTGTTATGGTGTCTAAGGTCTATAGTGTATAGAAATAAAAGCATATTTTAGAGTTAATAGAAGTGACCTGATGCACCGAAAAAAAAAAACATTTTAGATTTTGACAAAGCAGATCATTCACAATCCATATGAGCTTATCAACATGAAGCATAACGCACATAAACTCAGAATAACACTTATATGAGATGACTGTACCTCTGTAATATGTATCTGTATATGCTGAATTAATAAATTCTTTCAGGTTGTCAGTCTTTGCTGCAATTTCCAACAATAATGGGATGGTGTTGTTTTTGCCATAGCTTAGATTCAACATTGCTTTTAGCAAGCAGGTTTTCCCAGTTTCTGGTTCTATAAAATAAGAAATACAAAAATGACTTTAAAATGTTCTTTTTACTATTTGCCACATGATTCAAATTACTTTGTAGGAATGATATCAGTGATACTGGTTGACCAGAAAACATAACTTTTATGGGCAAGGTTTAAATTGTCCAGGTTTGCAAACGGTAAACTCCATCTTTACAACATGGATGCCATTCTCACATATGGAAAAAAATGTCAAGCAAGGAGCAGAACAGAGGATGTGGCGCATCCTTGGCGTAAGTAAGGGCCTTGTGCTCAAAATGCCCCCCATTATCACCCACCTGTGCTAAAAAAGTGGCGTAGATGGGTTGATAGGTGTCGTCCCCCCCCCCCCCCAATTTATATACCAATATGATTTTAAAATCAAGTTTTCTGTTTTGATTTCTAATACGTGAACCTACCATTGGGTCCACGGAGCAGAAAGTACAAACTAGGATGGACCTACATATACAGTAAGTACAATCATTGTTTACTTTCAGTGGGTAAAAATCAGTCCATGGTCATGTGATATACAGTCCATGGTCATGTGATATACAGCCCATGGTCATGTGATGAACACACAGGTGCAAAGCTTGTTACAGTCACAGCACAGTAATCAGACCTGGTAACGAGCTGTGCACCTGTGTGTCTATCACAAGACCATGGACTGTACATCACATGACCATGGACTGCATATCACATGACTATGGACTGAATTATATCCACTGGAAGTAAACAAAGAATGACAGCAAGCAGAAATCTAGAAAACTGTGAGGAATTAATACAGAAAATATAATGGAAAATTGTAGAACTTTTCATTATACAAACAATAACATGTACAGCCAAAAGTAACAGTAGGTCAGTGTCTACCAAACACTGCTTATCGTCAGGAGAAAACCAAATTTTTGTAATGAAGAAATTCCTCTTGTCAAATTTTTGCTCCTACATTGCCTGCCCTCAGTTGGGGGTCGTTTGGGTTCTATAGATAGTATATTGTTTTCATGTCCTGACAAAATTGGTTGAAGTCTCTGACAATAATACCTGGAAATTCTAAGATTAGAAGTATGAAGACTGTCGGGGTTCACCTTTAAACTCGTTGTTAGTGAGGCGCTTCTGAGTCCGTAGCAAATAAACCAGTAGATCATCTAGTTCCTCACAGTCTCCATAGGCTACAGCATCAAAGATCCTTGTGCGGTCATACAGCTTAAATGTCCTGTCCCTACAGCTGTTGGTAGACTCCACAGAGGAACTCTGCCTGCGAGGTAGAGATAAGGAAACTATTAATATACTCCGGATTGTTATCCACATGCTTTAGAGAAAGTGTATGGTTTTTCTATGAAAAAGTTACACTGTAGTAGATAGTATCATTTGTAGGGCATATCTATACAAAAGTCTTAAAAAGAATGTATAATAAAAATCAAAAAATGTCAGGGTTCTCAATTAAGTTTTCATTAATATTTTGAATTTGTTTTTATAGTTTTATAATCCAGGTCTCTGCTGGAGGAAGATGTATCCAAATTTGTCAGGAATCTCAATTTAGCTGCTGTTCCTTTAGAGTTAAGTGCCATCCTGTGAAGCTTCTTGAAGTTTTCAGGGCTCTCCTGTGCTGATACAATTATTTAAACCCTGTTCCTGCTCATCCAGGTGTCTGCTATTTGGTTGTCTTTTATTGAGGATCCTATACCCTGATTTGTACTGGACTGCTCTAATATTGACCTTGTCTTCTCATTTTGGCTCTGACATTACCTCTTAGACTGACTTTTGGTTTTGATGCATGCACTCTTCTAAAATTTGTTGAGCTGAGGTGTCCCCGATTTGGCTTGCATTGGTCTTCAACTTGCTCCACCCGCTCTAGTAAAAAGTGGCGAGCGGGGTACAGAAGGAACAATGTAGCCTGTCTTTGGCATAAGAAAGGGCCGTGCACCAAATATGCAACCGAGTAACATTCATTTGCAACAGAAAACTTGCATATATGGATTAGAAAAGGAACGCTATGGGTGATGGCTGAATGTCTTTGTAGTGGGACACACCGCAGGCCTCTGCCAGGAGTATATATCGGGAGCTTCTCTTTAACATTGGGCTCTAAAAATCCAATTCAGAACTGACAACCGATATAGCTGCACTTCCTGTTGTCAGTTTTACAAAACTGCCTCAATTGATTAGAAGCATATGAATATCTCAGTCAGTAAAACAATCATTGATATAAAATGTTGGCCACTTCATATACAGCAATAAAATAAGACTGTAAACGTCTTTGGGACTGGGAATATATACGTGAATGCTGAAAATGTATGAACAATATGAAATAAGTAAGTAAAAGAGAAAAACGCACACACACACACACACACACACACACACATACCTGGTCAGCTGGTTACACGGTTTTCCTTTTTCTAATTGGACGTGAAATTTAACCGTCGGAGACATGACCTTGCTTTCTACCTGATACACAGAGTCCATAGGAGCCATTTCCCTTTCTGTATCAGCTTTGCCAAAACGTCGCCCTTTTGCTTTAGGTGAACTGAATATTGTATACTTGGTGTGCTTTAATTTGAAGTGTTGGTAGGCGTCATGGACATGTAGATTGTTGTCATCGCTGTGAGATTCATCGGCAGAAATATTTGTGTCCTCATTATGGTCGGTGTGGTCCGTTTCTTCAAGATCTGACGAACTTCCCATCTTTTTCATTTTCATTCACCTGTAGGAAAACACGTCACATGTTGTATTGCACAGATATATCATAATAAAGTAGATTATAGCCTCAATTCTACTGCGCGGTATTGGGTTGCCCCAGATTGCCTTGGCCTGTTTTTACATTGCGAAAAAGTAATAAGTAGAGATGAGCGAACAGTGTTCTATCGAACACATGTTCGATCGGATATCAGGGTGTTCGCCATGTTCGAATCGAATCGAACACCGCGTGGTAAAGTGCGCCAAAATTCGATTCCCCTCCCACCTTCCCTGGCGCCTTTTTTGCACCAATAACAGCGCAGGGGAGGTGGGACAGGAACTACGACACCGGGGGCATTGAAAAAAATTGGAAAAAGTCATTGGCTGCCGAAATCAGGTGACCTCCATTTTAGACGAATAGTGGATTTCAAATCCGGGTCATATGAGAATGTGAACTTTGTGACTAAGAGACAGGGATAGCTGTACAGGCAGGGATAGCTAGGGATAACCTTTATTTAGGGGGGAATGTTATTAAAAATAACTTTTTGGGGCTCTATCGGGTGTGTAATTGTGATTTTTGTGAGATAAACTTTTTCCCATAGGGATGCATTGGCCAGCGCTGATTGGCCGAATTCCGTACTCTGGCCAATCAGTGCTGGCCAATGCATTCTATTAGCTTGATGAAGCAGAGTGTGCACAAGGGTTCAAGCGCACCCTCGGCTCTGATGTAGCAGAGCCGAGGCTGCACAAGGGTTCAAGCGCACCCTCGGCTCTGATGTAGGAGAGCCGAGGGTGCACTTGAACCCTTGTGCACCCTCAGCTCTGCTACATCAGAGCCGAGGGTGCGCTTGAACCCTTGTGCACACTCTGCTTCATCAAGCTAATAGAATGCATTGGCCAGCGCTGATTGGCCAATGTATTCTATTAGCCTGATGAAGTAGAGCTGAATGTGTGTGCTAAGCACACACATTCAGCTCTACTTCATCGGGCTAATAGAATGCATTGGCCAGCGCTGATTGGCCAGAGTACGGAACTCGACCAATCAGCGCTGGCTCTGCTGGAGGAGGCGGAGTCTAAGATCGCTCCACACCAGTCTCCATTCAGGTCCGACCTTAGACTCCGCCTCCTCCGGCAGAGCCAGCGCTGATTGGCCGAAGGCTGGCCAATGCATTCCTATGCGAATGCAGAGACTTAGCAGTGCTGAGTCAGTTTTGCTCAACTACACATCTGATGCACACTCGGCACTGCTACATCAGATGTAGCAATCTGATGTAGCAGAGCCGAGGGTGCACTAGAACCCCTGTGCAAACTCAGTTCACGCTAATAGAATGCATTGGCCAGCGCTGATTGGCCAATGCATTCTATTAGCCCGATGAAGTAGAGCTGAATGTGTGTGCTAAGCACACACATTCAGCACTGCTTCATCACGCCAATACAATGCATTAGACAGTGCTGATTGGCCAGAGTACGGAATTCGGCCAATCAGCGCTGGCCAATACATTCTATTAGCCCGATGAAGTAGAGCTGAATGTGTGTGCTAAGCACACACATTCAGCACTGCTTCATCACGCCAATACAATGCATTAGCCAGTGCTGATTGGCCAGAGTACGGAATTCGGCCAATCAGCGCTGGCTCTGCTGGAGGAGGCGGAGTCTAAGATCGCTCCACACCAGTCTCCATTCAGGTCCGACCTTAGACTCCGCCTCCTCCAGCAGAGCCAGCGCTGATTGGCCGAATTCCGTACTCTGGCCAATCAGCACTGGCTAATGCATTGTATTGGCGTGATGAAGCAGTGCTGAATGTGTGTGCTTAGCACACACATTCAGCTCTACTTCATCGGGCTAATAGAATGCATTGGCCAGCGCTGACTGGCCAGAGTACGGAATTCGGCCAATCAGCGCTGGCTCTGCTGGAGGAGGCGGAGTCTAAGGTCGGACCTGAATGGAGACTGGTGTGGAGCGATCTTAGACTCCGCCTCCTCCAGCAGAGCCAGCGCTGATTGGTCGAGTTCCGTACTCTGGCCAATCAGCACTGGCCAATGCATTTCTATGGGGAAATGTTAGCTTGCGAAAATCGCAAACTGACAGGGATTTCCATGAAATAAAGTGACTTTTATGCCCCCAGACATGCTTCCCCTGCTGTCCCAGTGTCATTCCAGGGTGTTGGTATCATTTCCTGGGGTGTCATAGTGGACTTGGTGACCCTCCAGACACGAATTTGGGTTTCCCCCTTAACGAGTTTATGTTCCCCATAGACTATAATGGGGTTCGAAACCCATTCGAACACTCGAACAGTGAGCGGCTGTTCGAATCGAATTTCGAACCTCGAACATTTTAGTGTTCGCTCATCTCTAGTAATAAGTATTTAGTACCGCAAGACCTTTTCTGGTTCAATCAAAGGCCCAGTCATGGCAGGTCCCTTAATACATACATGTATAAAGTATTTATATTATTAACCCCTTCCCACTACAGAAATTTTTTAATTTTTCATTTTCAAGTGTTAATCTGGCAGCATAGTGGCTCAGTGGTTAGCACTGTAGCCTTGCAGCGCTGGAGTCCTGGATTTGAATCCTACCTAGGGCAACAACTGAAAGGTTTGGGTTGAGCGGGTTTCCTCCCACACTCCAAAGACATACTGATGGGGGAAAAAGAAAGTTTTCATACTTTCCTTCCAATTTGGATAGCCGCAGGAAGGCTTGTTTTTGGTGTAACAAGCTGTATTTTTTTTTTTTTTTTTAATAGCACTATTAATTTATTTTTTTTTTAATGTAGATTGTGAGCCCAATGTACTTTTTTTTCCGCCTATTAGTATTTCTTTATAGAATGGAAGGAAATCCACGGAAACACGGGGAGAGCATACAAACTCATTGCAGATGTTGTTCTTGGCAGAATTTGAACCCAGGACTCCAGCGCTGTAAGGCTGTAGTGCTAACCACTAATCTACCGTGTTGCCCCTAGCACTATTAAAGGGATCCTATCATATAAATCCTTTTTTTCTGAGTAACATGTAGGAATAGCCTTAAGAAAGGCTATTCGTCTCCAACCTTTCGTTGTCTTCTCCGCGCCGCCGTTCGCCTACAATCCCAGTTCTTGTCGGTATGTAAATTAGTTCTCTCGCAGCACTGGGGGCGGGCCCCAGCGCTCAAACAGCAATTGAGCCTGAACTCGGAACCACTAAGACTCCCAGCTGCTCTGGGAAGGTGATTTATTGCACTTGATAAAGGGCCTAAGTGCCTGAAACGCGTCGTGCCTTAATAAACATATTGTTATCCAATTGGGTGAGCGCTTCTCCTTGCCAAACCTTCTGAAGTTTTTGGTTCCAGTCTGTTGATGCCTCTACGTCCCAGTGAGGTTTCTTCCAGCTGCTTCCCTCTCGGTTTCTAACATCTTTTTAAATGTTGGGGTTGTTGTGTCCTACACAACCCCCTAAGGTGAACAGCTTTCCATTTGCTTACCTTTACTCATACTTGTGCTGAATTTACTACACTGGGGTCGGCTCGGTGCCGTATTTTTCTTCTTCTCTTGTTCAATGCTGTGAGAGAACTCTCTCCAGCGCCACCTCCATCCATCTTCGTCAGCAGCGTCGTCTTCATCCTCCTCTTCCGGCGGTGGCTTGTAACTTCTAGGCCTGGGGCCTTGGGGAGACCAGACTGCACATACCCACAGGCCACGAGAAAATGGCCGCTTGCAGAGTATTGTAAGTGGCCATTTTCTCGTGGCCTGTGGGCATGCGCAGTCTGCTCTGCTCAAGACCCGAGGCCTAGAAGTTACAAGCCACTGCCAGAAGAGGAGGAGATGACGACGACACTGCTGACGAAGATGGAGGCGGCGCTGGAGAGAGTTCTCTGGCAGCATTGGGGACGCCCCCAGTGCTGCGAGAGAAGTCATTTGCATACTGACAAGAACCGGGATTGTAGGCGAACGGCGGCGCGGAGAAGACAACGAAAGGTAAGAGACGAATAGCCTTTCTTAAGGCTATTCCTACGTGTTACTCAGAAATAAAAGGGTTTATATGATAGGATCCCTTTAAATTTTTCTAGTGGATCATTGTGGAAAAATATGAACAGCAAACACTGACAGTGGTTTTGGAAATTGCGGCATGTCAATTATACCTGTAGAAACAACAGTAGTTTCCATATAGGTATACTGGAAGCAGAAAATCTGCAGAGGAAATCTCTGTGCAAAGCACTTTGGGAAGAACCGCGATGTGTTGCTGCAACTGTTTTTCCCGCAGTGCTTTTTTGTTGCGGCCTGTTACATGGAGCCTTAGGCAATTGTTCACATCTGCGTTGGAGTCTCCATATAAGACTCCCTTGCAGATTCCAACGAAAAGTCCTCTGCACGGAGGACTTTTCTCTCTGCCGCTTTCAGAAACCCTCTGGACACCTGGCAGATCCCATTATATTCTATGGGGCCCGCAGGTTTCTGCAGGTAACTGGTGTTTTAGCGGATGAGATCTCTGTCATTCGGGTCCCATGGAGGATACAAACGACAGAGAACAGGCGCAAGTGTGAACCTAGCCTAAGCCTCATATGGCACGGCGCCTATCGCGCTGTACTGTGGAGCGGGGAGGAACGCCCCCTCCCTCTCCTGATAATACTTGTCTATGGACGAGCTGTGTGAGCAGAGGGAGGGGGCGTTCCTCCCCGCTCCACAGCACAGCGCAATAGGCGCCGCGAGGCGAAGGACGTCTCTGGCTAATGGTCAGAAACGCCCTTCTGACCATAGAGCACTACGGTACCGGCACCGTAAGCTCTTTACAGCGGGCACAGATCGGGAAAGCCGACAGTGCGCTGAATTCAGCGCACTGTCGGCTTTCTGGCAGTATATAACACTGCTTGTGCCCAAAAGTGGTGAAAGGTCCTCTTTAAGGTAATTTCATTACTTTCTTTTTCTAAGTTGATTTTTCTTCTTTTTCTTTAAAGGGTCCTTAGATCCCTCCACTTTCAGCTATCAAAGTTTTCCATCAGCCTATTGAATACTGCTAATGTTTCCTAGAGTAATCTTGAATTATCCATTACCAATATGCAGCTTGGGCTATGTTATTTCCCGCTCTGTTCTGAGTCTGTTTTTCCATTTTCTGTAGCTTGAGGATAAAGAAATGTTCAGCTACATCCAGGATAATCCTCAGGATATTACATACATTTACATGGTAGAAAAAGGCAGACACACAAAGAGAAACTGGCTATGTAAATCTAAGGAATTTATCACATAAAAATCTGGATATGACTATACAGCAGATGAATAGGTGATTTCACTAACATAAGCTATATAACTCAGGATTGCTCATGTACAACAACTGGATTGACACATTTAGTGGAGAAACCTTATATCTCATTTACATGTTTCTTTATCAGGCTAAAAATATTGATTATCTATCCTAAGGGTAGGTCCCCAATATCAGATTGATGGGGATCCAATGGAGAACAGCACTATTCTCTGATGATTGGCCCTTCATGATCAAAGGAAGCCCTGGAATAATGATGCCCAGGGTATAAGTCTTTCTTTATATAGGCAAAATGATCCAAAAATACAGTGAGAAGACCTGCAACTCTTGACTGTTAATTTAAAATTTAACTTTTAATTCATTCCTTAAAATAGTCCATAGAGACAAAAAGTGAACAGTCAGAGTACAAAAAAGTGTTTTGTTTTTTTTTAAGAAGAAAAAAAAAAAAAAAAATCGCTGTCATTAACCCTTTAGCTGCTGACACGTTTCGGGGCTAGGATGTCCCTTAGTCATAGCTCATTCGGTATTTATATAGGCAGTCTGGGTCAAAAGGCTGTCCAGTGATAGTATGGCATGCTGTAATAAATGTAAAGACCACAATCTGCTGCATCCTTAGGATATATTCACACAGGGGTTTTTTTTGCAGGCTGAAAAAATCTGCTTATAGGGATCCTATCATTAAAATGCAATTTTTTCTGGGTACCACGTTGGAATAGTCTTAAGAAAGGCTATTCTCCTACCTTTAGATGTCTTCTCTGCGCCGCTGTTTGGTATAAATCCCGGTTTTCGTCGGTATGCAAATGAGTTCTCTCGCAGCAATGGGGGCGAGCCCCAGCGCTCAAACAGCACTGGAGGTGTCCCCAGTGCTGCGAGAGAACTTTCCAGCGCCGCCTCCATCTTCTTCAGGAATGGCCTCTCTTCGCATCTTCTTCCGGCGCTGGCTTCAAACTTCTAGGCCTCGGGCCTAGAGCAAAGCTGACTGCACATGCCCGCCGGCCAAAAAAAATGGCCGCTTACACAGTATTCTAAGCGGCCATTTTCTTGTGGCCGGTAGGCATGCACAGTCGGCTGCCCGAGGCCTAGAAGTTTGAAGCCAGCGCCGGAAGAAGATGCAAAGCGAGGTCGTTTCTGAAAAAGATGGAGGCGGCGCTGCAGTGTTTTCTGTTTGAGTGCTCGGGGCCTTCCTCCATTGCTGCGAGAGAATTAATTTGCATATCGACGAATACCAGGATTTATACTGAACAGCGGCGCGGAAAAGACATCTAAAGGTAGAAGAAGAATAGCCTTTTTTAAGGCTATTCCAACGTGGTACACAGAAAAAATTGCATTTAAATGATAGAATCTCTTTAAGGAATCGGTTTTTGACAAGTTTTTCACACCAGCACACATTAGGGGCCTGGATAATCTGCTTAAAAAAAATGCTAGCGTTTTTTGCAAAAACATGTGAATATAATGTATTTCGTTTTTTTCCTCCTCCCACTGCTGTCAATGGGTTTTTCAAGGCGGATCTGCCTGAAAATAAGTCATGAAATGAATGGGAGGGTTTTTTTGAATTGGATTTTGAGGCTGGTTCCACCTCAAAAGCCTCCTACAAAAATTATGTGTGAACATACCCTTAAGGGGTTAACATGTTAACAAAAACCCAAGTAATGGGATGTGAAACATATAGATTTTGTTTGATTTCAAGTAATTCAATGCAGTCTGTTAAAAGTACTCTGGAAGCATTACTGGATTCCTGGAAGACTCCTCAATGGATATAACAAGAAGATAACAGTAACTATAATAATACATATCAGCGGAGAAATCCTGTCCATGTGTATAATAAGCCAACCTTACATAAGACATTAGGAAGGGCACTTATGAGATTTATTCCTATGATAATGATGACCTGGGTTGTGAATTATTAATGTATAGTAATGAGGACAACATATCCCACTTAAGTGATATAAATAACTCCAAAGTGGTTCCAAATAGGTCATAGGCATAGAATACACAACAAACACCATGCCATGGGCTAGTCATGGATTCTCATAGGATAGAGTTATAACAAATATCATCCAATGCTCAAAATTAACCACAGGCAAATACACCCAGCCCGCTAACCCACTCCAAATATAGGAGAATTTAGTAACTATATTAAGTGTATAATATAAATATTCTGCACATTTCATGTATTATGTATGTAAATATGTAAATGATTATATATATATATAGAGAGAGAAATTATTATACACATATAAATATATATATATATAGTATATAAATATTAAATATTTATATATAAAATATATATATATACACACACACACACACACATAAATCTATACATATATAGTATATAGATATTAAATATTTATATTATATATATATATATATATATATATATATATACACACACACACATAACTATATATATATATATATATATATATATATAAAAATATATATATATATAGAGAGAGTATATAGATATTAAATGTGTGTGTGTGTATATATATATAGTATATAGATATTAAATGTGTGTGTGTGTATATATATATATATATATATATATATATATATATATGAATTTTAGAGCTAAATTAAATTTATTATGTTCACACAATAATAACTTTGTGTCTATAATCTAGTATTCGTACCTTCAATCCTATAGAAAAATCATAGTTACTACATTCTGATCTCACACTATACCAGATTGCCAACTCGGCTCTACTACACTGTAGTGTTAAATCTCATGCTGCTACATCAACAAACCAAAATTTTCTATACTCACAAACTCAGTTCTGCTATAGTGATACAATGATATAGAGAATGTTTTAATAAAACCATAGTTCCATATGACATTAGAAATTCTATGCAATCCATAAAGTCCTCCATCTGTTACCTGGTAGAGTTGCCTTGTAGTAGTTAAGCTTCCTCCACTGGCTCTACATAGACTTTCTTTATGTCAGTGCCAAGTATTCCTCAGGACCAAAGCCCAGGACTGTATCAGGATGCGGAGATGCTGCATAGATGGGGCTGAGCTATTACTCTTCTCTCTTCTGATATTTCACAGCCCAGAAAGCTTCAGCAGATACATAATGTGATGAGTGAGGAAGAGCCTGGAGTGGAGGCAATTCCCAAGAGTTATCAAGGCTTTTACTGGGAGCTCTACCCATGTGGAGTCTGCATTTAGCAGAAATGTCCCAGTCCAGGCTTTATCTTTACTTCAGGCATTCATTAGGAAGAAGATAACAGAGACATATAGAGAGAAACACATGGGAACACTCATTTTATGCATATTTTGGGAGCCTGACCACAATCCGTGTTTACAGCCATATAAAATAACAGCAGACTTTCCCATAGATTAACTTTATATATATATATATATATATATATATATATATATATATATATATATATATATAGACAGCGCCATTAATTCCATGGTGTTGTACATTATTATATTAATTCTATGGTATTCTACATTATTATCTTCATTCCCTGGTGCTGCACATTATTACATTCAATCCCTGGTGCTGCACATTATTATATTAATTCCTGGTGCTGCACATTAATATATTAATTCCATGGTGCTGTACATTATTATATTAATTCCATGGTGCTTTACATTATTATATTAATTCCATGGTGCTGTACATTATTATATTAATTTCATGGTGCTGTACATTATTATATTAATTCCATGGTGCTGTACATTATTATATTCATTCCCTGGTGCTGCACATTATTATATTCATTCCCTGGTGCTGCACATTATTACATTCAATCCCTGGTGCTGCACATTATTATATTCATTCCCTGGTGCTGCACATTATTACATTCAATCCCTGGTGCTGCACATTATTATATTAATTCCTGGTGCTGTACATTATTATATTAATTCCATGGTGCTGTACATTATTATATTAATTCCTGGTGCTGCACATTATTATATTAATTCCATGGTGCTGCACATTAATATATTAATTCCATGGTGCTGCACATTAATATATTAACTCCATGGTGCTATACATTGCTGTACCATTGGGTGGGGGGTTCACTGATATAATGCTGTGGTATAGTCAGTGCTGTCAGGCAATCTTTTAGGGAGCCTTCACAGGGAGTTACGCTCCACTCATTCTGAACGTAAAACCTCGTTCAGAATGAGTGTGTAAAAACCAAATCCCATTGATTTCTATGGGTGCCGGCATACGTGCGCTACCCATTGAAATCAATGGGAGGCTTTTTTTTTTACCTATTGCTTTCAATGTGATACGCACGTATCACATTAAAAGCAATAGGTAAAAAAGCCTCCCATTGACTACAATGTGTAGCGCATGTATGCTGGCACCCATAGAAATCAATGGGATTTGGTTTTTACACACTCATTCTGAACGAGTTTTTACGTTCAGAATGAGCGGAGCGTAACTCTGTGTGAAGGCTCCCTTAGGTAGTAATTGGTGTTGACTTATAGCAAACCATGAGGCCATTGTGAGACTCTCAGCTACCATAACAACCATCAGCACCCCATGATCACTTGTTAGGGTGGCAATATTCTTCATTGGGAGCCTGTTTCTGTAAACTCCTTAGTCACTTAAGTCAACAGAAACTGCACCATCAAAGGGTCCATTCAAACAGAGGAAAATGGTGAAGAATTTGGTGTGTAATTTCAGTGCTGAAAAAAAAGCCTCCCATTGTCAATGGAGGCCTTTTTTTCAGCGCTGAAATTCCACGCCAAATTCCTCACCAATTTCCTCCATGTGAATGGACATTGGTGTTAAACAGCCAAAATCAGTGTTTTCACTGTGGGAACCTGGCTGTCGATCACCAGCTTCTGAGCCTGTATACTCACCCTGATGTAACTTTATGTGAAGGTTTTTCACCTACAGTGTTGGCCAAAAGTATTGGCACCCCTGCAATTCTGTCAGATAATACTCAGTTTCTTCCAGAAAATGATTGCAAGCACAAACTCTTTGGTATTAATATCTTCATTTATTTTGCTTGCAATGAAAAAAACACAAAAGAGAATGAAAAAAAAAAGTCAAATCATTGATTATTTTACATAAAACTCCAAAAATGGGCCGGACAAAAGTATTGGCCCCCTCAGCCTAATACTTGGTAGCACAACCTTTAGACACAGTAACTGCGCACAACCGCTTCCGGTAATCATCAATGAGTTTCTTACAAGGCTCTGCTGGAATTTTAGACCATTCTTCTTTGGCAAACTGCTCCAGGTCCCCCCTGAGATGTGAAGGGGGCCTTCTCCAAACTGCCATCAGATCTCTCCTCCCCCACAGGTGTTCTATGGGATTCAGGTCTGGACTCATTGCTGGCCACTTTACAAGTCTCCAGGGCTTTCTCTCAAACCATTTTTTAGTGCTTTTTGAAGTGTGTTTTGGGTCATTGTCCTGCTGGAAGACCCATGACCTCTGAGGGAGACCTAGCTTTCTCACACTGGGCCCTACATTATGCTGCACAATGTGTTGGTAGTCTTCAGACTTCATAATGCCATGCACACGATCAAGCAGTCCAGTGCCAGAGGCAGCAAAGCAACCCCAAAACATCAGGGAACCTCCGCCATGTCTGACTGTAGGGACCGTGTTCTTTTCTTTGAAGGCCTCTTTTTTTTCCCTGTAAACTCTATGTTGATTCCTTTTCCCAAAAAGCTCTACTTTTGTCTCATCTGACCAGAGAACAGTCTTCCAAAACGTTTTTGGCTTTCTCAGGTAAGTTTTGGCAAACTCCAGCCTGGCTTTTTTATGTCTCTGGGTAAGAAGTGGGGTCTTCCTGGGTATCCTACCATACAGTCCCTTTTCATTCAGACGCCGACGGATAGTACCGGTTGACATTGTTGTACCCTCGGACTGCAGGGCAGCTTGAACTTGTTTTGGATGTTAGTCGAGGTTCTTTATCCACCATGCGCACAATCTTGCGTTGAAATCTCTCGTCAATTTTTCTTTTCCGTCCACATCTAGGGAGGTTAGCCACAGTGCCATGGGCTTTAAACTTCTTGATGACACTGCGCACGGTAGACACAGGAACATTCAGGTCTTTGGAGATGGACTTGTAGCCTTGAGATTGCTCATGCTTCCTCACAATTTTGCTTCAGACAGACACTTCTTTGGCCTTCTTTCTTTTCTCCATGCTCAATGTGGTACACACAAGAACACAGGGCAGAGGTTGAGTCAACTTTAATCCATTTCAACTGGCTGCAAGTGTGATTTAGTTATTGCCACTACCTGTTAGATGCCTCAGGTAAGTAACAGGTGCTGTTAATTACACAAATTAGAGAAGCATCACATAATTTTTCAAACCGTGCCAATACTTTTGTCCACCTCCTTTTTTATGTTTGCTGTGGAATTATATCCGATTTGGCTTTTTGACAATTCTTTTTGTGGTTTTCCATTGAAGACAAATTAAATGAAGATAATAATACCATAGAATTTGTGATTACAATCATTTTCTGGAAGAAAATGAGTATTATCTGACAGAATTGCAGGGGTGCCAATACTTTTGGCCAACACTGTACCTCATCACCTGGATGTACAGTTACGTTAATATGCGGGAAGTGGTTGAAGTGAGTCTGTCATGCCCAAAACATACTCATAGGGAATATATATATTGTGAGTCCGACATGGGAAGAGTCTGTAAAAGCACTGTGGCATATGTTGGTGTTATACAAGTAAGCAAAAATAAATGTATAAATAAAAAGGAATATAAAATCGAAATAAAAAAAGAATTATAAAAATAAAACACCATGAAAAACCTTTTCAATGTAGTATAATGTAGTATAACATGAAGCCAGCCAGGTAAACTGAACAAATGTGGCCACAAACTCAATGAGTTTAACTGTTTATGGTTACCGATCTAACAGATAAAATCCCGAAGATACAGAACATCTCTCTTCACTATAAAGAAACCACATTGAATAGCACATTGTGTCTTGAGTACGGCACAGATCATGTCTGAGAAAGTTACAGATGACTTGACCACATAGTCAAGGGAAAATGGATCTAACATTTACCACCCAATCATGTGACCGCCAGCGCTAATTGTGGTTTCGCTAAGTGCCTTTTAAGGTCCAGCTATCAATCCGGGGGAAATGATGTGGAAATGTTTTTTGCTTCGGTTAAATCACAATAATATTAGTGGCTGAAGCATGTGACTAAGTAAGTAAGGAATGAGCCTGGCTGACATGCGAGCCGGAGAATTGTTAATGACGGCTCCAGGAATCAGCCGATTCTGTAAGTCTGCATGTGATGGACTGGACTTTAACACATGATAGTACTGACAAAATTCACAATTCCTGAGATTTGGGCACTTGATGCATTTATTCTTTACTAGAAGTACAAACAATATTAAGAAATTCTGCCATACTGTATATCTTAATACAGATAAAAAAAACTTGCTTCACTTTCCTGACTCCGACCTTGTTCCCCCTGCACTGATCACTCACTCTCAATTTACTGATAAAATTTTCAGATAGACAGAAATAAAATGGATTAGTAATTCACTGAAAGATCAGATTACAGCTGCTGCCTATAGATGTCTATGGAAAGGGAAGGAAAGAGCAGCTGCAGGAAAAGAGCAACAGAGATGCTGATGCAGCTTCTAGTAAGTGTTCTACCTCACCCCAGTACTGGATTCACCGCTACATTCTTCATTATTGCTATATAATGTCATATAATGGTCAAAAATCAATGATAGAAACATTAGAACACGAGAAAAAAACATCTATAAGATCTTTCAATAATGAAAAAACGGAATCTTGTGTAGTAAATCTTTCCTCTATTGAACTGACTGAAGACCAACTAAGTGTATTAGAAAAAGGCCTCAACTTTGCACCATCAAAGGACTTTGATGTATTCCAAACGATTTTGGATGTTAATAAATTTATACGCACGTTAACAATAAAAAAGCATTTTTTCTCTGTGAATTCGGATCAAAGTAGCAGCGGTGATGTAGTCAACGATTATGTTTTTTCTGATTGCAGTGCATTACCGCTACACCACAAGGTTAAGGAACACGTAGCCACACAAAATTTATTAGATTTAATGCATGATAATCAACCTCAGATAAAAACTACTGAGGATATCAAGGTGAAACGAACCAATATTGGCTTCTACCCCATTCAATCCAGGGGACAAAGCTATTTGTTGTTTCAACAGAAGGTGGAGGATGATTTAAAAACTTTAAAAGAAACCAGTAGAGGTAAATCTAAAAACAAAAAAAACCTTACCCCCAAGGAAATTACAGCTCTAAATGAATTGAAAAACCTGGAATCTGTAATTATTAAAAGAGCAGATAAGGGGGGAAAAACAGTTGTCCTTAATCGTAGCGACTACGAGAAGGGTTGCTTTGAAATATTGTCAGATGCCACTACATATAAACAACTTACTTTCAATCCAACAGACAAATTTAGTTTGGAATTAAAAACTTTATTGGAGGAGGGGGAATCTTTAGGTTTATTTAACAACTTGGAAGTGGATTTTCTGTTTAACCCCACACACAGTACCCCTGTTCTTTATGGGCTTCCTAAGCTCCATAAAGAAACACTACCACCCCCTTTGAGACCTATCATCTCAAGTAATAATTCCCTAAATGAAAAATTAGGAATTTGGTTGGATGGTATCTTACAGCCCCTCGTAGGGAGAACCACAGGGTTTATCAAGGATAGTAGGGAGGTATTACGAAGCTTTAAAGACTTCACCTGGGACAAAAATTGTAGTTGGTTATGTTGTGACATCTGTGCACTTTATCCTAATATTGTTCATTCTGCAGCTCTCGAGGCACTTGCTTTTCACCTTTATAAATATAGCACCTTCACCGAGCCCACCTGTGAATTTATTTTATCTGTAACATCTTATCTGTTATCTCACAATTTTTTTATGTTTAAAGACACATATTACTTGCAGGTTCGGGGAGCACCGATGGGTGCCCCCTTTTCACCGTCGCTGGCTAATCTCCTCCTATCCTACTGGGAGGAGAAATTTATTTTTTCTAATTCCAATCCTTTTTTGTCTCATTTGCTCTGGTATGGGCGCTACATCGATGACATACTCATCGTTTGGCTCGGAGATGTAGCGCCCATACCAGAGTTCATTAATTTTCTTCATTTACAGTCATTTGGTTTAAAATTTACTTTTTCACACAATTTTTCTTCTATTGATTTTTTAGACATCACTTTGGTGGGCTCGGTGGAAACAGGTGAAGTAATTACTCGACTACATAGGAAAAAAACTGCGGGTAATGCCATCCTCAAAGCTGACAGTTGTCACCCCAATCACACTATAAAAAGTATCCCAATAGGTGAGATGATAAGAACTAAAAGATCTTGTAGTAGACAGAGCGACTATGATCAGATAAACAGGGAAACCATAGAACGTTTCAAAAATAGGGGATACCCCACTTGGATGCTCAACCGAGCACTTAAGAAAATCAATAAAAGGGATAGAGATACATTGTTGTCTGGAACAAAAAACCTATCTAAAACAATTTCAGTAGATAACTATGCTAGAAAAGATAAAGACAATATTGTCTTTTCTACTAAATACAGTCCGCAGTTTAATAAAATCACTGCAATTATTAAGAAAAATCTACCCATCCTTGAAATAGATGACGTCACAAAAAGGTTACTTAAAAACGGTGTCAGTTTTGTTCCAAAAAGAGCAACTACCTTGGGGAATATCCTCTCACCAAGTCATCTACCATCAAATTCGGAACAAACTTTAAAATCTGGGTTTTTTAGATGTAAAAGCCCTAAGTGCAAGGTGTGTAGTTTATGTATTCAGGGAGACGAGATAACCAGCTTTTCAGGAAATTTTTTACATAAAATCAAAACTCATATTAATTGCAACACCACCAATGTTGTCTATTGTGTCAAATGTATCCAATGCAAATTGGATTACATTGGATGCACATCTCGTAATGTAAAAACAAGAATTATCGAACACATTAGAGACGGTAATAAAGTTGATAATACTAACATGTCTGGAGTCTCTAGACATTTCGCCATATACCATGGCGGCAGTATTCAGACACTGCGTTTTTCTGGAATAGAGAAAGTTAATACATCTACAAGGGGCGGTGACTCTAAGGCTCTATTGTTCAAGAGGGAAGCTTGGTTCATTCACAAGTTTAACAGCAGGACCCCACAAGGATTAAACATTAGAACTGATCTTTCATATATTTATTAATGTACATACTAAGTGTTCTCCTTTTTCTTTCCTTGCAAATTCCCATATAGATAGAGATATTAACTTACTATTATAATATCACTCCGCTATGTCAGAAGGTTTTACTCCGTTCGCTATATCAGTATGTTAACTGATTTAACAGCAGCCGATTGGTTCTTTTGTACCACGTGACCCGGGAGGCGGAGCTACAGATCCATTCATGGATTTATACATGTGTCTGGTCTGACTGCGCAGCTTATCGTTTAGTATCAATGGATCGACCATAAAACCATAAGGTAGTTTTGATTTGGCTTCTTCATTTTCTATCTTTATCTATATGGGAGTTATTTCCTCCGGTTTAGTTACTGAAAAGTCTCCTCCTAATCGGAATTATATTCAATTGTTCACATGTTGAATAGTATTTATCCGCTTCTTCTTTCGGTTTGTATTTACTCTTTAAATCTTTCAAATCTTTTACATATTTAAAGATTTAAGGTATAAATCTTTGTTAAACTCCATGAATGTTATGGTTCTTTTAAGATATAAATCGAGTATTTATTTAACTCCATGTATGTTTTTGAACAGCACAACTTTATTATAGACAGAAACTAACAACACAATTGCAGCTGTGACTAATGTGATTAATCAGGTAAACCCAATGAGTTGGGTACTGGTCAGTAGACTATATAAAGAAGTCCAGTCTGAATATTTTGTATGCTATGATTAAGGGGGTCTTCTTACCCCCGAAACGCGTAAGCGATTTTTACAGCACCATGTGTATCTTTTCTATCTTTTTCTGATGTCTTCTATGTGGATCTGTTTTTAATGGACTAAATAAAGAAGTAATTTTGTAGTACCGGAGCGTGGCAGGCCATTTCTTCTTACATTTTCTCCATAATGGTCAAAAATGTTTACATGTCAACATACCGCGCCCTTCGCTGCTCACTCACCGTACAATAACAGCGAGTGTGGGTACTGCAGTGCTGTTCCATTTAAGTCTATTGGGCAGCGCTGCAGTAGCTACACTGATCACTACAGTTTGTACAGTGCAAAAAAAGGTGCCTGTGTCTTTAAGTATTAGTCCGGTCTTTATTTTTAATTTGATTCAATGTCCAGACTCAGTACACAAAGCAGATCAGTTTACAATGGGCTCTATGGAAAGAGGAAGAAGAGAAAGACAGAAACATAGTGACATCTACAGCATTAAATGAATCCTTCCTATAAGGAAAGGGCTGGATAGTAATTCCTGATAATCCAGCTGTGTAGTGAAACAGAACAGTCTCTCTATAGTGCAGATATCTCATTGCTTGAGGAGCTCTCCGCTTCCTCCCTGTCCTGTAACCCTGAGTCCAGCGAGACAATATTGATCCTGTTTTGTTCGTGTGGCTGGAAGTAAGCTACATGTATAGTTAGGTTAATCCACTGTCTAGTTAGTTGCTCAGACGAGCAGGTTTTTTTATTTTGTTTTTGCCTGAAGTTAAGGCTGGATTTTGTGCCCGAAGTCAAGGTTTATTTATTTTCCTGTTTTTTTCTAAATAAACCAGCGTGCTGCATTTGGCGTCCCTGTCTTGACTGTTGAGGTCCACACCACTGCTTCTACCGAGCTAACTTCCCTACAGTGGATACACGCAGAAACATGTCCTTGCTGGACTTTTCTCTCCGCTTATTTTAAGCAGAATTGGGGAAGAAGTTTCATACTGAGACTCAAACGCTACTGTAAGCTCAGGGTGATGTACTAGTAACCCAAGTACTGTAAGACTACATTCCTCTCTATCCTCTGAAGAGACACAGAAAAGTTTGGGAAGACATCTGACTATAAACAGAAGGTAGAGAAGGTTGGACTGACAATTATGAGGTACTCGAGATAGATTTAATCTATTGTCATCTATTATGTGGAATATTCCTTTTATGACCTTGTACTGGCTTAGAGAACACCTTTATTATTGATGGACCTTCGCAATTTTTTTTTTTTAAATGGACAGTATCATTTATAATGTGAATATAACATGAAATACATCTTCCATCTTGTGTAATGTGAATTTAAATAATCCGAACATACAAAAACAAAAAATATTTCAACTTAGGGGCAAAACGGTGGCTCAGTGGTTAGCATTGCAGCCTTGCAGCGCTGAAGTCCTGGGTTCGAATCCTGCCAAGGACAACATCTGCAAGGAGTTTGTATGTTCTCCCCATGTTTGCATGTATTTCCTCCCATATTCTAAAGATATACTGATAGGAAAAAAAATATACATTGTGAGCCCTATATAGGGCTCACAATCTACATTAAAAAAATGATAATATATATATACATACACACACATATTTCATGCTTTCTCTTTATCATTATACAATGTTTCAGGTCATTGCTTAAAACGATACTCAAAAAAAAAATATTTTAACTTTAATTTTTCTCTTAACCATTCTGTACTTTGGACTGCAAAATACATGTTAATAATCTATAGGAAGCAGAGCAGAGCAGAACTGTCCTATTATAAAGGCAAGCTGTGTACATTTTGCATTACAATTAATAGGCTCTATGCGGCCCTGCTTCATGGCCACACATTGTATTATGTCATGTCGTATCTAATGTTGGGCCATTACCATAGCTGCCCCTACAGCAGAATCAACATCTTTTCCATAGACTACAGGGAAGGGGAATACTCTCTCCACCTCCTGCTTTAAAGAAGCATTTCTTGCCAATGCACTTCCGCTCCCAATGATTCGCTTAATCCCAGAGTCTTTCAGGCGTTGCGATGGTAACATGGAATGGATGTTCTCGATAATCCCTCGACACAGTGCTCTGGTCACATTACCTAGTGACAGGTTGGTAGATGTCAGGTTTGAAACAGAAGCACGACTGTCCGGACAATGTCTCTCTCCAAAGAGTGTAGGACACACAGTAAGTTGGGGGTCTTTTACAGGCAGAGCAGCATTGATCACCCTGGAGTATATATTGGGCTCAGTAGTTTCAAGACCTGTAACAAAAAACAATAAGTCAATGACAGACTCTCAGAGTTTCTGCAGAATCCAAAATGTCAGATTAAAGTTATCAGACACATTGCATGCAAGTATGTACACCTATAAACAGATACAGGTGAATCCAAAGATGTAAATGTAATTTAATGTGTACGGAAACCTAACTAACCCCAGTGGAATACATGAGTGGCAATAGGGAAAAGCTAGGCTGGATATAAACGAGTACGAATATTTGTTATACCCCAATTATACACATCTTCCCGTGACATCACCCCTGCACTCATACAGAACACCAGTGACTGTCTTTCTGCTGTCTCTAATATCATGTCCTCGCTCTATCTGAAACTAAATCTCTCTAAGACTGAACTACTACTGTTTCCACCATCTAACAGATCTGTCCCTGATATATCCATTGCAGTCTCAGGCCTTACTATAACTCCTAGGCAGCATGCCCGCTGCCTCGGGGTCATATTTGACGCAGACCTTTCCTTCACCCCTCATATTGAATCACTCGCACGTTCATGTCACCTCCACCTCAAAAACATCTCCAGAATACGTCCTTTCCTTACCAGAGATACACTAAAGACACTTATTGTCTCTCTGATTCATTCTCGCCTTGAGTACTGTAACTCCTTACTAATCGGTCTTCCCCTCACTAAACTCTCCCCTCTACAATCTATTCTGAATGCAGCGGCCAGGCTCATCTATCAGGCTAGACGCTACAGCAATGCCTCGGGTCTGTGCTGGTCACTACATTGGCTGCCTATTCATTATAGAATAAAATATAAAGTTATTACTCTCATCCACAAGGCTCTCCATAATGCCGCACCTCCCTACATTTCTTCCCTCATCTCTGTCTACCGCCCAACCCATGCTCTCCGCTCACTCAATGACCTAACACTTACATCCTCTATTATCAGAACTTCCCACGCTCGTATACAAGACTTCTCCCGAGCTGCACCACTTCTTTGGAATGCTCTACCCCGGACAATAAGATTAACTCCCAACTTCTACAGTTTCAAACACAAACTAAAGACACATCTTTTCAGACAAGCCTATCACAATTCCTAATGCTAACCCTTCCGTTCTTGATGCCTTTTCAGCCTAACATAGTTGTCCAAGCTCTATCCACATGTTAAAGGGCACGACTAGTGACGGCTCACAAAGTTTTGTTTGTGTAATGACTCTGTAACCTCTATTACAAAATTGTCTGAACACTGTATAAGCAATGCCGCCCCTCCTACCTCTTGTCACCCCCTCTACCTCATAGATTGTAAGCTCTTTTGAGCAGGGCCCTCAGTCCCATTGTGTGAAATGACGTTCTTTGTTATGTATGTCTGTATCTGAACCCTATAAATTGTACAGTGCTGCGGAATATGTTGGCGCTATATAAATAAAATGTATTATTATTATTATACCCCGAGATACATGTTGACAGAGGACTTTGGAAATGGCTTATTCTGATCTGAGCATTCATGTTAATGGGGTTGTTTGACACTGATATTATGTATCCATCTCAAAGTGACAACATAGGTCGAGGATTTGCGTTCACCTTTTAATCAGTGGGGGCCACTAATCCTGAAAATGAAGGGGCCACAGAGCTGATGTAGTGAGACATCTGCTGTGAATGGTAAAATTGTGAAGGGGATGAAGAGCTACACCAACTAAATCTCCACTGGCCTCCGAATTTGGACTTCCACCAATCATAAGATGACGACATAGCCTTGCAATATGCTCTAAATCTATAAGGTGGGAATAAATCTTTTGACTGCCCAAAGATAATACTGAATGTGATCCTTCTCCTTAACCAAAGACTACGTCAACCATAACTCGATCCACATATCAGTAACATTTTCAATACTTCTGCCCTTCTTTGCTAATAGCTATATGCTTTACAAGACAGATGGTGTTTTGTTACATCTAAAATCTAGATCATGAAGGTGCTTTAAAAAAAAGTAGCATATTTCAATGCCAATCCAAAATCCCCCCCCAAAAAACATTCTGTTTGAAAAAAACATGATGGATGAGTACTGTGAGGAGGAGGGGGCGTTTCACGTCGCTCAGCGTCATCGCTGGGTGGTAAGGAATGCCCCCTCTGACAGTACAGGGCTATGGACTCTACTGTCAGGAGGGGCGTTCCTCACAAACTGTCAGAAACGCCCTTCTGACAGTGAAGAGCTACGGTATCGGCAGCTCTTCACCGGGGCACAGAACGGGAAAGCCAATCGCGCGCTGAATTCAGCGCACTATCGGCCTTCTAGCGGTGTATTACACCTCATGTGCCCAAGGACGTGAAAGGTCCTCTTTAAGTATTAACACTGATCTTGACTCGTACAGGTATACTCCATACTAACAAATAGTAGCAGATTTTTGTAAGTTTTCCTTTTTTTTACTTCTTGGGTCCAATCCTTGTACCAAAAATTGTATGTGCGAATCCAGTATAAATTTATCTAATGGATATTAAAAAAGGTCTTTAAAAAACCCCAACAAAATACAACTTTTACTACAATATTAAAGTTTTTGCAGATGGAAAACTTTATTGCATTTTAGTTGTACAATCCTGTTGGCACAAACAGAGAAGCCACAGAAAAGCTTTTTATCCAGAAAACTAGCAGAATGCAGTCATTGTCTTCACAACACATCAGCTAATGGCCAGAGGAAATAGGAGACGTCTTGAGATCAGATTGCATTTGTCTAATCGTGTTACATTCTTTTAATTTACAGGCAGATTTCTAGAGTACTGTACATCCCAGATTCCTTCTTCCTAAGAACCTTCAGAATGAACTATATATGTAGAAAGAACCAAGAAATATAGTTCTAGATATCCCCTATCCACAGGATAGGGATTAAGTATATGATCAATAGGTGTCCAGCAGCGATCACAAGAATGGGGACACACAAGTCCCCTTGAGTACTTCATGTGAAAGAAGCTGTAGTGCACATACATATCGGCCACTCCATTCACTTTTATTGGACTGCCAGGATGTCGATCACTGGCAGCCCTACAGAATTGTATGGAGTGACCTCAGTCATGGCTGGGGCTTCTGTACAGTAAGATCGGAACGACTTTGAAACTGATCCAGGGACTTGCTATAGTTGGAGTTGGGGATAGAATGGGTCTTTAGCCCTTTCTTTTCCGTTTATATTCCTTTTAAATCCACTTCTGGATTTGGCTCCAAAAAAACATCAACATTTGCAGAGCAGTCTTTCCAATACATGCTGTGTGTGAAGTCACCCTAAAAGAGACCCTGTCACTGTAACGGACCTGTTAATATAAGGACACTAGTATAATACTGTAATAGAGTTATACTAGTGGCTGCAAATATACCAACATAATGCTCCTCCGTCAAAATCTAGAGGGGCTGTAAATAGTTATTTTCAGTGTAGCTTGTACTATAAAACTCAAAAAGGATTGTACATTGTAAATTGGATGTCTACCAACAGACACATATACACAAAAGGAGACAGAATACAGATTCCATGTGAATACGTCTTTCATTACCTTTCCTCATGTCTGACATGCCCAGGTTTGTGTGTCATAAGATGACTAACTTTTCAAAACAACATGATTTTGTGATATTCCATCACAAAATGTGCATCAAATAAGCATCCATGTGTGGCCATCTGACAATTATAATGTGGACTGGAACTGTCAAGGGTTTTCCTATTATGCTATAATACTGTAATGAAATGGTTTAAAGAGGACCTTTCACCACCCCAAGCCTGTGCAGCTTGCTGCACCATGTTATAGGCGCTGCTGCACAGACTCTGGGCCATTTTGAATTTTGTCTCTAGCCCCCCTCGTTGCAGAGTTCTGAGCCCTGTTATTTCTGGCGCCCTGTATGTTAATTAAGCCCTTCACTGTCAGAAGGGCGTTTCTGACAGTGAAGGGAGCAGCTACATCAGTCTGACACTGTCCAATTAGCAGAGAACAGTGTCAGAGCTGCTTCAGCAGCGTGATCTTGTGACTTCTCGTGAGATCATGCTCTTCTCTCTGTACGGGACTGAGAAAAAGAGCCAGAGGAGCGATGTCAGTGTCTGATGTCTGACAGTGAAGGGCTTAATTAACATACAGGGCGCCAGAAATAACAGGGCTCAGAACTATGCAATAAGGGGGGCTAGAGAGATAATTCAAAGTGCTTCAGAGTCTGTGCAGCAGCGCCTATAACATGGTGCAGAAAACTGCACAGGCTTGGGGTGGTGAAATGTCCTCTTTAATGCTAGAGTTGGAGTCTTTAGCTAAATTTAAGTTAAAGGGGTTGGCCACTTTCAGAACAATATTGACAAACAAATGTACAATAGAAAGATATACAATTTTCCAATATACTTTCTGTATCAATTCCTCGCAGTTTTCTAGTTCTCTGCTTCCTGTCATTCATTCGGTTACTTATAGAGGATAAAAGTCTGACCATGGTCATGTGATTTACGGTCCATGGTCATGGGATGGGCACATAGGTGCACAGCCGATTGCCAGGCAGATGTCTGATTATTGTGCTGTGACTATAATGAGCGGCACCTGTGTGCTCATCACATGACCATGGACCATAAATCACATGACCATGGACTGTAAGTCACATGACCATGGTCAGAGTTTTATCCTCTGGAAGTAACAGAATGAATGACAGCAAGCCGAAATCTAGAAAACCGTGAGGAATTGATACAGAAAGTGTATTGGAAAATTGTATATCCTTTTATTGTATATTTGTCTGTCAATATTGGTCTGAAAGTGGCCAACCCCTTTAAAGTTCTGATGGACACATCTGTTTATGTATTAACAGTTCAGAAATTACCTAGTTCTGCTGTCCATTGAGCCAGCATTGTGACAAAGGATGCAAAGACATTTCCTCCATTCAAGGAAGCTGCAACTGCCAAATACCGATCCTCGAAGTAAGGAAAATATGTCACCGCTTGTACAGGACCGGGGTGGTTTTCAGGCTGGAATCCCTCTGGCATGGAGAAGGTCAACTGAGCAGAAGTGCTGATATTCAGAACTAAGAAAAGTAGTTGATGAAGATTTAATATAATAATATATTTCATCTTGTATTTACATAGTAGTCATAAGGCTATGGCAGCGCGAAGGGTGGAACTAGTGTAACCTTAAATATAGCTCTAGGGACTCTAAACACATGGAACTGGCCATGACTGACCGGCACATGGATGACATCCGTGTGCCTCCCATGCACCGGTTGGGCTTCTGAGGCCACATGTATTGGGGCCAGCAAGCACGGCAGCAAAAATGGACAGGAACAGGACCTGTCCTGAGTTTTGCAGCATGGTCTGTTGGCCTGCACATGTAAATCACGGTTGTGTGCATGGGCCCATTACATATGAATGGGTCAGTGTTCTATCCAGGAAAAACATGGATGGCACACTGAACTAGCACACGGTCATATGCATGGACTGAATGAATTCCTGTGAAAGTAAATATGTAACATGCTATATAGCTTATTAATCATACAATATTAATAATTTTATAATAGAATTGAAAATAATCATTTTATTTTGAAGCCACGGTTGGAGTCAGTAACTTTTTTCTAACTCTGGCTCCACCAAAAATAGGTCCCAACTCTGACTCCACAGAAGTCGTGGAACCAGGGCAGTAAATTCGGACAACACAGAACAATAGCCATGTGGAAGATTTCTGCAGCGAGTAGATGAGATTAAGAAAATTATATTACTACTCAACAGAAAAAAAGGAAAGTGCACAACTAGTTAAAATTCCAGTAATCTGTAATAAAGAAGACTCATTCACCACAATTCACTTTGTTTTTCCAGGAAATTACAGATAGGTAAAAAATATGAGACATTGCTCCCAAGGTAGATATCATCACAGTAATCCTACAATCCTGGAGATAAACAGACTGGGGTCTTCTTAATAATTAGTTGTAGACATTGTGAAGACTCTCCAGATGCGGTTAGTAAAGTGGCATCCTGGCGCGCTGCCACAATGCCAATGAACATGATTCTTATGACATGGACACTTATGATGGTATTGTCTGTATTACTTAGAACACATTAATACCCTGAATGAAAAAGGACAGCAGTAACTGCAATATCTCAGGAGCTACTACTACTTTCTCCTTTTAATTCCTTCATCTTCTCCGATCACTTATTTTGAAGCGCTCATGAAATCCGTACTCCAATAGTCCGTACACAAAGAGCAGTATAAGCATGCGTCCCTACCTTTTACACCTACTCAACCCATGCCTTCAACTTTTTTGGCTCTGGTCTCATTATTTTTATCGTCCTCCTTGACTCTGGTCCTTTCTCAACCCCCTTCGATCCTCATCCCTCCTTATCTGTCAGTCTCTCTCCTAGATCTTACTCTGATTTACCTACAGGAGTTTAGTGTCCCAAATCGCCCACTTATAAATCCTTCTATGCCCTCATTTTAAAAAACAAAACCCTTTATACTTCCCAAGAGAAGAGTCGGATGAGTCTCAGCAGACTCCCCGGCTCCTGTGCCGATCTTTAGTGAAGCCAAGGATGTACACCCTGGCTTCCCTGCGCAAGTGCCGGAGGTACGAGGCATGTGCACTGAAGTTAAGGTGTACTCCTTTGGCTTCAGTGAAGAACTTCAGCGGCACAAGGAGTACAGTGGCAGGGTGAGCATAAAACTTTTTTATTTTTATTGCGGGCGTGGATGGCTTTATAACAGGGCAATTTGGGACAATAAACCCCCAGTCCATAAGGACCTGTGGGTGGTTTAGTGTCCCAAATCGCCCTGACAGATTCCCTTTAATGATGGAGAACTTATTTAAACCGTTCTAGATCACCTATGTATATCAGATACATACTATGTCATACATGATCTATAAATCCACGTTTAATGAACAGGAGTAGGGGACTTGCACTTTACCCATACCTGCATCTGTGCTTTCACTCAAAGAACTATAGACTGAACACTGGAAATCTCCCAAGGCTACACCGACTTCTGCCCCCTGTGGGATACCACACCACTCATAGGAAGTCTTCCCAGCTATACACCCGGCATCCAGGACATCAGGGAGAACTGGTACAGGAAACCTCCACTCTTGTAATCTAATATGGAAACACAAACTCCAAAAGGATCACAAAAATAAAAAAATAAAAAAAAATCAAACAAGACAAACAAAACAGCATAATATATTCAAAAGTCATCAGCAAATTTCTTGAATTGTCCAGTTGAAGAGTTTGTGGAAAAAAATAGTCACCCAATCTGCCATCCATCTAGGGGATGTTCACACTAGCATTTAGATACCATTATAATTTTCACCACTTCCAGCACTACTTCTACATGCAATTACTCCACTATTATAGGATATTTCCCAATTAGAAGCAGCGCCGCTGTGATGACCTCATAGGATAACTTAATTTATTCTAGGGTCTCTCAGTTATACATTACTCATATACTGCACTGGAGAATACAATATAATCAAGAAATGTCCTGAAATGGCATAAAAGCAAATGTCTACAATAAAACGTGTCACCATAGCTTACATATCTGTGTTCCAGGTTTTTGTCCGGGTATTAAAATACCCCCAACTCGCAGCATTCTGCACAGACATCAGAGGTTTCTGGAGACCACACAGCATGGAGACCACGTAGTCCTGGATGGTACCAGCGGCATCATATTGCTGAAGGAATTCAGGCCTGGACATAACACATACTAGTAAATACATAGAAAAATACAATAATAATGGGGTTGTGAATGTTGGGATTCCAATGGAGAGTGACCAAACATGCATTCTTGGGTTTAGCGGGGGTTGTAGAGACCACACACACCATAGACCAGCGCTTCATGGCATGTCCTACTGACATAGAAGGAAACTCTACTATAAGTATAACTTATTTCTGAGGTCTTTGCGCAGATTTTGATAATCTGACTATGACCTGAATCTAAATCACAATTAATCGGGCTTTTTACCTCGATGGTGATTATTTAGGCCACACCCCTTTAAAAACCCACATGACTTTTAGTGTATGTGTTGGGGAAAATCTTGCATGATTCATCTCGTGACATTTGCCCAGATATTTTGTTCAGATAGAAAACCTTGGCTGTGTATAAAGTGTATAATAAGCGGAGTCCCTGTAGGAGACGATCAAAAATAAAAACAGTGTTATGCACCTCCCATGGACTCTAGTGCTGCTTGTGGTCTTCTTCAGGCCTCCTGAGTGACATCAGGGATTGCTGAGGCCTGTGATTGGGCCTCAGAGGTCCCATGGTGTTTTGACACTAAGACGCAAACATCACAACATTGCATGAGCCTAGTGAGGCTCAATTACTGGCTTCAGTGGTTCCTGATATTATTCAGCAGGTTGGAAGAGGACGAAGACCAGTGCCAGAGCCCAGGAGTCTGAAAGGACCCCTAAAAGAAAAAAAACAGCCCCTCTGGTGCCACCTATAAGTAACATTTCATCCTTCTGGAGGAGAGCCAATTAACACATTTTTCCTGACAGAGCACTGTCTGTATGACTCTTTACCCCCGCTGGATCTCAATAAGGAGACTCCGTACCCTCCAAAAATTGGTGTTACCCAGATCTGCCAGGATTTTAGGTGTTGCCTTTATGTATGGCCTCATCCTCTATGTACTTTATCTAACAGATAGTTTTTAGAATAGAATACTTTATTGATTCCAAAGGAAATTTTAGAGATAAGATCTCACATGATAATATTACTATTTTATATGCTTAGCATTATTTCATGTAAGGGAGACGGTGACAGAGTGGAGAACAGAAGGTCCTCACTTAGAGGTCTAAGGGCAGCATGCATGGATTCTGTTTGTCCTCCTCACGTTTGCATGCGCTCCTACATTATATTCTCAGTCCAGATACAGACTGACAGGGTAATTAACTTCCTATGACATTGGGTCTGGTAAGTGTTTGAGATTTCAATTATTTCATGCTTTTTTTCAACAATCTTTCCAAATTATATGTGTTTGCCTTGAAAATAGACACCAGTGTAGCATCATACCGGCTGCTAATGACTATGAATCTGTCACAAGAAACCAGCAGGATTCTAGAATTAGCTTAAGACATGAATGGAGAAGGAAAAGAAGCCCAGAATAAAAAAAGCAAAGCAGTATTATTGTACAATGGAATTTTGTAGCTTTTTCAGTTCTGGAATTTCCTGTAAAGAGAGTCTGTCAGGTTATAGCCACTATCCTAACTGGAAGGACATAAGAGGGAGAAAAGCTGAGTTCTTTGATATATACACAATGATAATTTTATTTATATAGTGCCAACATATTCCGCAGCACTTTACAAATCAGGAGCATGAGCAGATATTTGACATTACAATGTAAACCACTTACGTCAAACAATAAGAGTGAGGACCCTGCTCACAAAAGCTTACAATGGATTAGGAAATAGAGGGACACAAGAGGTAAGAGGGCTTGTTTGGTACAATGGTACAGCCATCTATTAATAGATTAGGACATATAACTGAAGCTGTATGAGCTGTCACTAGCCGCTATCTGTGAATATACAGATACTAAGTACATGAAGTACAGGGTAACTTCTAGGTGGAGGGGTCAGGTTAGAATAAGAAATAGTAGCGTAGAATGAGGAAATGCAGAACAATGTGATCAGGTTGTGTTATAAACCTGCCTAAACAAATGTAATCTTAAAGCTGCTGTAGACGGGTATAAATCGGTTTATCTGGGGTAGAGCATTTTAAAGCACCAGTGCACCTCAAGATGAGTCTTGGAGATAGGAGTGGGAGGTTCGCGTATATATATATATATATATATATATATATATATATATATATATATATATATAGGGTTATATTATAGATGGAAAAAAGCTGAGATTTGCGATTTATAGAGTTATAGATAGAGGGAAAGAAGCTGGGCTCTGTGATATATAGGCTTATATGATAGAGGAGAGAAGCTGAACTCTGTGATATATAGGGTTATATGACAGAGGAGAGAAGCTGAACTCTGTGATATATAGGGATATATGATAGAGGAGAGAAGCTGAGCTCTGTAATATATAGGGTTATGTGATGGAGAGATGCTGAGCTCTGTGATATATAGGGTTATATGATAGAGGGAGAGAAGCTGAGCTCTGTGATATATAGGGTTATATGATAGAGGAGAGAAGCTGAGCTCTGTGATATATAGGGTTATATGATAGGGGAGAGAAGCTCAGCTCTGTGATATATAGGGTTATATGATAGAGGAGAGAAGCTGAGCTCTGTGATATATAGGGTTATATGATAGAGGAGAGAAGCTGAGCTCTGTGATATATAGGTGTATATGATAGAGGAGAGAAGCTGAGCTCTGTGATATATAGGGTTATATGATAGAGGAGAGAAGCTGAGCTCTGTGATATATAGGTGTATATGATAGAGGAGAGAAGCTGAGCTCTGTGATATATAGGGTTATACACTCACCGGCCACTTTATTAGGTACACCATGCTAGTAACGGGTTGGACCCCCTTTTGCCTTCAGAACTGCTTCAATTCTTCGTGGCATAGATTCAATAAGGTGCTGGAAGCATTCCTCAGAGATTTTGGTCCATATTGACATGATGGCATCACACAGTTGGCGCAGATTTGTCGGCTGCACATCCATAATGCGAATCTCCCGTTCCACCACATCCCAAAGATGCTCTATTGGATTGAGATCTGGTGACTGTGGAGGCCATTGGAGTACAGTGAACTCATTGTCATGTTCAAGAAACCAGTCTGAGATGATTCCAGCTTTATGACATGGCGCATTATCCTGCTGAAAGTAGCCATCAGATGTTGGATACATTGTGGTCATAAAGGGATGGACATGGTCAGCAACAATACTCAGGTAGGCTTTGGCGTTGCAACAATGCTCAATTGGTACCAAGGGGCCCAAAGAGTGCCAAGAAAGTATTCCCCACACCATGACACCACCACCACCAGCAGCCTGAACCGTTGATACAAGGCAGGATGGATCCATGCTTTCATGTTGTTGACGCCAAATTCTGACCCTACCATCCGAATGTCGCAGCAGAAATCGAGACTCATCAGACCAGGCAACGTTTTTCCAATCTTCAATTGTCCAATTTCGATGAGCTTGTGCAATTTGTAGCCTCAGTTTCCTGTTCTTAGCTGAAAGGAGTGGCACCCGGTGTGGTCTTCTGCTGCTGTAGCCCATCTGCCTCAAAGTTCGACGTACTGTGCGTTCAGAGATGCTCTTCTGGCTACCTTGGTTGTAACGGGTGGATATTTGAGTCACTGTTGCCTTTCTATCAGCTCGAACCAGTCTGGCCATTCTCCTCTGACCTCTGGCATCAACAACGCATTTCCGCCCACAGAACTGCCGCTCACTGGATGTTTTTTCTTTTTCGGACCATTCTCTGTAAACCCTAGAGATGGTTGTGCGTGAAAATCCCAGTAGATCAGCAGTTTCTGAAATACTCAGACCAGCCCTTCTGGCACCAACAACCATGCCACGTTCAAAGGCACTCAAATCACCTTTCTTCCCCATACTGATGCTCGGTTTGAACTGCAGGAGATTGTCTTGACCATGTCTACATGCCTAAATGCACTGAGTTGCCGCCATGTGATTGGCTGATTAGAAATTAAGTGTTAACGAGCAGTTGGACAGGTGTACCTAATAAAGTGGCCGGTGAGTGTATAATAGAGGAGAGAAGCTGAGCTCTGTGATATATAGGGTTATATGATAAAGGAGAGAAGCTGATCTCTGTGATATATAGGGTTATATGATAAAGGACAGAAGCTGATCTCTGTGATATATAGGGTTATATGATAGAGGAGAGAAGCTGATCTCTGTGATATATAGGGTTATATGATAGAGGAGAGAAGCTGAGCTCTGTGATATATAGGGTTATATGATAGAGGAGAGAAGCTGAGCTCTGTGATATATAGGGTTATATGATAGAGGAGAGAAGCTGAACTCTGTAATACATATGGTTATGTGATAGAGGGAGAGATGCTGAGCTCTGTGATATATAGGGTTATATGATAGAGGGAGAGAAGCTGAGCTCTGTGATATATAGGGTTATATGATAGAGGAGAGAAGCTGAGCTCTGTGATATTTAGGGTTATATGATACAGGGAGAGAAGCTGAGCTCTGTGATATATAGGGTTATATGATAGAGAAGAGAAGCTGAGCTCTGTGATATATAGGGTTATAGGATAGAGGAGAGAAGCTGATCTCTGTGATATATAGGGTTATAAGATAGAGGAGAGAAGCTGATCTCTGTGATATATAGGGTTATATGATAGAGGAGAGAAGCTGAGCTCTGTGATATATAGGGTTATATGATAGAGGAGAGAAGCTGAACTCTGTAATATATATGGTTATGTGATAGAGGGAGAGATGCTGAGCTCTGTGATATATAGGGTTATATGATAGAGGGAGAGAAGCTGAGCTCTGTGATATATAGGGTTATATGATAGAGGGAGAGAAGCTGAGCTCTGTGATATATAGGGTTATATGATAGAGGGAGAGAAGCTGAGCTCTGTGATATTTAGGGTTATATGATACAGGGAGAGAAGCTGAGCTCTGTGATATATAGGGTTATATGATAGAGAAGAGAAGCTGAGCTCTGTGATATATAGGGTTATAGGATAGAGGAGAGAAGCTGAGCTCTGTGATATATAGGGTTATAGGATAGAGGAGAGAAGCTGAGCTCTGTGATATATAGGGTTATAGGATAGAGGAGAGAAGCTAGCTCTGTGATATATAGGGTTATATGATAGAGAAGAGAAGCTGAGCTCTGTGATATATAGGGTTATATGATAGAGGAGAGAAGCTGAGCTCTGTGATATATAAAGTTAAATGACTTATAGTAGAATTTCTATACAAAGCAGAGTAAAGCTCTCCATGTATTAGAGTGTACGCAGGTTATAAATTGCTTTATATCGTGCTCTCAGCCTGTGCAGCAAAAATCACATAAGTTCGTTTTCATGGGTACCTATCATTTTTACAAACTTCTGACATAATGATATGCCAGAAGTTTGGATTTGTGAGGTTCAGATGCTGAGACTCTCGCTTAAACAAGTGGCAGAAATGTTTAGCTCAGGACTGTGCCCATTTGTTTCCGTTTGTCTGATCCTCACAAAGCGTGTGGGCATGTGTGTGAATTTGTCTACCACATACCCAGTTCTCTGAAGAAATCCAAGCAAAAGCGAGAACCACAGCAGTAAGCTGAGCATTTTTGGCCTTCTTTAACCATTTAGGAGATCGTTAACCAGCTAGTGGGTACAGCACTCAGACCTGGACCAATGAAAACTTCTCACTATGATAGGAACCTTTTAAGTGTTCTTTTTTTTTTTGTATATTGTGAGCCCCATATAGCCCCCTTGCAGATGCTGTTCGTGGCAGAATTCAAACTCAGGACTCCAGCGCTGCAAAGCTGCAGTGCTAACCACTGAGCCACCGTGTTGCCCCACCTTTTAAGTGTTCTTGAATGAAACTGCTAAGGTTTGTAAATCTTGTAAGGAGTACAAACTACAGTATATGCCAAATATCTTAATTCCCACCAATTACTAAGGTTTGTAGAATTTATCGGACCTGAAGATGATGAGATAAGTTGGCTACCTGTGCCAGGGATACCGTTTACCACATAGCAGGTACAGATTCTTGACATCTTCCCAGCTACAATACCTTTGATTGTGACTATATATAATTGAAGATATTATAAATTGATACAAATTTTTAATACAATACAATAGTAATTTATTTATGATATATATATATATTTAGAGGTTTATATGTTACCTGTTCTTTAAATACCAAAATATAGTAGTGCAGCCAAATCCTGATGCCACATTAAGGTGGGACTGCGGCTGAGGCAAAGAGGATAAGAAGTCTGTAGTACATCTTCCATCTTCCCAGGTGACTAGACTACTCACTTCTCTTGGCTCAAAGATCCTGAGATTTTCACTGTTGACCCAATGACATCCTCAAAATAAAAAAAAGTAGTACTTTAGTTACTTTAGTTAAAGTGGTTGTCTGGAATAATCTTTTCTTTTTTCATAAGAAGCCGGGGAAGGTGCAAGTTTTTCTTTAAAAAACCCATACTCGCCTGTCCCCATGGTCTAGTGTTTTCTTCCTGAGGAATACAAAAAGAGGAAGTACCGAGCAACCCGCTTAAATCACCTACAGTGATTCCTTGGAGGTAAGTCAGTGCAGGAGACTCGGAGGTATTCGGCAGCAGTAGAAACACCCAACACCCCAATGGGGTGGAATAATGTGAAGAAACACCAGAGGATGGAAAGGAACACTGCGCTACTCTGCAAGGGAACGTAACAAACAGTAATTACAGTCGTTCTACACACAGCCATATACAGGAGGCCTGTCTTGTGACAACCTGTAAGGATACTCATGTGTATCTGTTATACACTTGACAAAGGGGTTGTCCCCCAAAACGCTGTCTTAAGCGTCGTGTGTGTTGAAACCTTATTAAAGTGTGTGTTTGTTTGAAGACCCATGGAGTAGCGCAGCGTTCCCTTCTTCCTGAGGAAGTCCCTGCCGCACGTGACTGCTGTTGCCAATCAGCAGCCTAAGTAAAGGATATGGATATCCATTGATGAGGCCATAGATTGACCTCAGCAGTCAAGTACAGTGGTGAATTCCACCAGAAGAAAACACTGCAGCAACAGTACTGGACCACATTGGGAGACACCAGAGTACCGGGGAAAGGTGAGTATGTTTTTTCTGTGTTGTTTTTTTTTTTTTTAATGTTTTCACCTTTCCCATTCTCATATGGAAAAAAAGGTTATTCTGGACAATCACTTTTATAAGGTGACTACCTTTTGCCTGAAAACCCTTTCAAAGTTCCTACCACTAGGTGTCTCCCTTCTAGCTAACTTGTAGTTCACTCTTTTGTTACCAAAGAGGTCCGTCCTTAGATACATTCCACTCCACCTTACTTATCTCAGTGAGTGTAGAGGCAGCACTTTTCTCTCTTCACATAGTGCATGGGAAAGGGTTGATTCTCCTCACAGCCTGCACAGATATGTCTGCAAACTGTTTCTGAGAATTGTGCAAATCTCACATTTATTCTATGTACTTGAACCTACTTCTGGCTATTTGTATGATTACACATGGGATATTATTCACAGACAGTAAGCAGTTTTCTTTTTTTTTCCTTGTGTTTTATCTTTTTGGCTGTATGTATTTGCCCTGTATTACAGTTCAGGTTTCCTTGTTCTTCTACATTATGGGCACTTGGGCTTTTCTCAGCTATTTGTTTGCAATTGTATAATTACTGCTGGCAGAATATTATCAGTAATGGATTAGAAAGGTGCAGACTGCTGCTTATTGTACACGTCTCCTAGCTGAGAGAGTAAATGTAAAATGTGCTGCAGCCATAATGTGATTATTAGCAGCAGAAAAACTGATAGCACACCACGTATGAAGACTAATACAGTCAGAACAGACTGCCCAGAAAGACCCTACATATATTTAAACTTTTCATGAAAACTCAGGTACCCTTTATAGGAAACCTGATCAGTGTGGTGTCTGGGTGCCAGCACCCACTGGTCATATACTGATGGCCTGTTCAGAGAATAGATCATTAGTATAATACCTCCAGGAAGAAATGTTATAGTATAATAATGTCCTGCCCTGTCACTTACTACACTCCACCTCTATACCATCAATGTGCAATTCTTCACTGCCAGAGGGGTCTCTCTCTCCATGGAAATAAACATGCTCACTCTGCTCTGAGGGATATAAGTATCTGTGCATGGCCAACTATTTCAACATCTGAAAATGCTCTTTTAAGTTCTGAGTTAGAGGTTTCTTTGTTTTTGCAAAGTAATTTGCAGTAAGGAAGAAAGGACTAGACGCTTCCATGCTGTACCTCTACTTCATTTATAGTGCTGGATTCTCACAGCTTCATAAAGCAAGAGGTAACACAGCACACCCTTGTGGAATAATTTATAAATAAATTATTTCTTATTTTTCCGTTCAGAGAGCCTTAAAACACTTAAAGAGGACCGTTACCGTAGCTATTCACCGTCAAAAGGGTGTTCCTGACAGTCAGTCAGGGACACCCTTCTTCACAGCAGTGCCTATAGCGCTGTACTGTGAGAGGGGAGAGGACGAGTGCTATCAGGAGGGGAGGGAGGCACTCCTCTCCGCTCTCAAAGTACAGTGCTGCTGTGAAGAAGGGCGTCCCTGACTGACTGTCAGGAACGCCCTTTTGAGTGTGAACAGCTACGGTACCGGTACCGATAGCTCTTCATCCGGGGCACAGATCGGTCGGCTTTCCAGATGTATATAAAACCGCATGTGCCCAAATCCATGAAAGGTCCTCTTTAATCTAGTGCAACTTTTTTTTAGAGCTTCATTTTTACGGCGTCACTGTGCTGTCAAACTGACAAGTCACCTGTATTCTATAGATCGTACATATTCAGCGCTACCAAATTAGGGTTTTTATGGTTTTTTTAACCCCTTATTTTGGAGTCGCCATACACCCGTAACTTTTTTATATTTCTGTGTACAGGGACGCATAAGTTATCTTTTTTTTATGTAGATTGTGAGCCGCATAAAGCGATCACAATGTACTTTTTAAAAAAATTTTTTTATTTATTTAAGTATGTCTTTGTAGAATGGGAGGAAATCCACACAAACACAGGAGAACATACAAACTCCTTGCAGATGTTGTTCCTGGCAGGATTCGAACTCAGGACTCCAGCGCTGCAAAGCTGAACTGCTAACCACTGAGCCACCGTGTTGTCCCTATAAGGTATCTCTTTTTTATTGCAGGGACAGATATACTTTTTATTAGTAACATTTTGGGGAATGTTTGATGTTTTGATCACTTTTTATGGGAGGTGAAACGGTGGTTTGGATCTTAATTTTTTTCCCCTGCTACAGTGGCTAGCTCATCAGATGTGGGGGAATTTTGTTAGTCGAAGGGCTAGTTCACACGGGGGCAATGAGGCAGATTTTGCCTCAAAATCTACCTCCATACAATGGTGGTCTATGGAGACTGCTAGCTTTTTTTTTCTGCTAGCAGTTTTTTGCTGCTAGCAGAAAAGAAAAGCGACATGACCTTTCTTCAGGCGGATTCCGCCTGAGGAAAGCAATAGAAGTGAATGGGAGGCGAAAAGCCTCACCGAAAACGTGACCGAAAACGCCTAGCGTTTTTTTTTTTCTACAGTCTATTCATTTTAGGGGAGGGGAAAACTGGCTGGCGTTTTCTGAAGCAGTTTTTACGAAAAACTGCTCCAGAAGACACTCTAAAAAATGCCTCAAGGTCAAAAAACCACTTCCTAATTAGGAAGCGTTTTTTTATGGGACCAAAATAAGCCAGGCTGTTTTTACATGTGAACTAGCCCCTTAGAAGATCTATCTGCTCGTCCAGGAGGTCATTCCTCTTTTTGGGAGTCTCAGAGAGTTAGCAAGTATAATACCTGGGGGGAAAGGTGTTTGGTTCTACTGAACCAAATTCAGATTACCATAGAGCAACTCAGAACATCTGAACAGGGTAGCTGAAAATGAGTTTTCAGAAACAGACATCCTAAGACTAAGTTCACACGTAGTTTTTTGGTCAGGATTTTGAGGCCGTATCCACCTCAAAATCCTGACCAAAAAGATGGCTCCCATTGAAATCAATGGGAGCCGCTCAGGAGTTTTTTTGGGAGCCATTTCTTCTGGCTCCCGGAAAAAAAGAAGCGAGGTGCTCATTCTTCAGGCCGAGTCGCCTCGTGAATTGGCCTGAAGACACTTTCTTGCTCCGGACTAGGCCCATTCATTGGGCCTAATGCAGAGCGGAGTGCGCGGCTGGATGCCGATGCAGTGCACTGGCTTTCAGTCGTGGCTACCCGGTTTTTGGCCCGGAACCAGAGGTGGCCGTGTGAACACAGCCATAGGCTAAGGCCCCACGGGCCGGAAACGCCGTGCTAAAGTACTGCGGGAACAACCGCGGCTTGAACACATTACAGTTTTTCAGCAGCGCTTTGAACAGAAAATTCACGGAATTTTCCTCAGCGGACTTTCTGTTACAATTATATCTATAGGAAAGCCGCCAGCATTTCTGTAGATATAACTGACATGCTGCGATTTTCAAAACTGCAATGGTTTTGGAAATCGCAGTGTGTCCGCGCTGTAATTTTTTCCGCAAAGTGGGCATGGGATACGCATGAATATCATCCACTTTTGAAGTACTGTAAGACGCTTTAATTTTTTCCACGGCGTTTCCGACCTGTAGGGCCTTGGTCTTAGGGTATGTTCACACAGAGTTTTTTTTGCAGGTAGATTTTGATGTGGAATCTGCCTGCAAAAATGGCTCTCATTGACTTCAATAGGAGCCGCTCGCTTTTTTTTTCCTGCTAGCTACTAGTGGGAAAAAGAAGCATCATGAACTATCTTGCTGCAGATTCCGCGGCTGATTCAGCCACGGGGTCCGTGGTTTGAGACACGCTCCTGTTTAGGCCCATTCATTCGGACCTAATCAGTAGCGGGATGCTACGTCGGCATTCTGTCGCGGCTAACCATGCGGAACGTTCACAAGGTGGAAAAGGTTTCCATGACCTTTTCTTCCGTGTGAACATACCCTTACTAGGCACTTTTTATGAAGAACTTCATGAAACAGACCAGAAAAAAAAACAAAAAAAAAAAACAAATAAATATTAACTAGATATTACACCTTGGTTACTTCTCCAGAATAAGACGCCATGCATTTGTCCAGACACCCCAATTCGTGAAACCTTCCGCAGCCTCTCTCTGGGTAGGGCAGTCAGGCAATCATTTAGAGACCTTATTATTTGAGAGACATCTTGTTCTTTTCCCTGAGGAAAAAAAAAAAAAAAAAAAGTAGAATTCAGTTTATTTTACGGTCTCATTCACACCGCAGTGTTTCTAAGGCTGAAGCCCCACGTTGCGGAAACACAGCTTTTTTTGTCGCAGATTTTGATGCGTTTTTTGAGCTAACGACAAGAATTGCTACAAAAGGAATGGGAAATATATAGGAAGTGTGGTATGTAGAAAAAAAGGTATTAAAAAACCCACAACAAAATGCCCATAAATGCAATGCCGTGCTGACCATGTAAGGCTTTCATATCCCTTAGTGTGTGTATAACCTAAAAGTGAGGAGCTTTCTGGCCTGAAACCGAGGATAGGTCCTCAGTAATGAAAACTCCCACTTAAGGGGCCACACGGTGGCTAAGTGGTTAGCACTGCAGCCTTGCAGCACTGGAGTCCTGGTGTTCAAATCCTGCCAAGGGCAAAAAACCATCTGCAAGGAGTTTGTATGTTCTCCCCGTGTTTGCATGGATTTCCATCCCATATTCCAAAAAAATGACATACTGATAGGGAAAAATGTACATTGTGAGCTCTATGTGGGGCTCACAATCTACATAAAAAAAAACACTGCCACTTAAGATGGAAAACCCCTGGAAGAGAAGCCTTATTTGCCTACAGTCCAGGTTTGCTTATCAAGTTTTATTGTAAGGTTAATTTTTATTCTAGACAAAGATCATATTTTTCTGGAGTCAGCCTTAAAGGGGTATTCCCACCTCACATACTCACCAGTCTTCACTCTTGTAAAATCTTCTTTCTTCCTGGTTTCTTGCATCATTTGGTGGGCGGGGTTTCACAGGCAACCTGCCGTTTAGCTCCGCCCCCAAATTCGTGTGTAGCTCCGCCCTCCCACATTGGACTATGAAGTACAGGCAGCAGCAACTCCATTCTGTGTTACATACAGAGACTGCCTGTCTCTGCCATAATGAACACGAATTAGCTAGCCTGATAGCTGGGAGAACAGAAGAAATGAAAGCAGCTCCTCTCCCCTATCTGAGTGCAGGAAGCTAGGTCATGTGGTGTAGACACAGGAATAGCTAGATACACAGGCTCGCTCCCTGCACTTAGCCCCTCCTCCCTCCCCCCTGAGAGCAGCAGATACATCATTTGACTCAGGAGCAGCTAGGTCAGGGCTGTGGCCACAAAGAAGTGAATAAAGTAAGATAGTGGACAAACAAAGCAGTTTTGCTGAAGCAATGTATTTAGGAAAAGTCTTACATCCACATTAACCAGCAGTATAGATAGGATCCTTGTGATGGGACAACCCCTTTAAACAAAAGAAAAGTCACTGTCCCCAACTTATGTCCTTGGCTGTGACAGGGCCATGTAGCATACCTTTCACAGAGCAAATTGTGCACTCCCTGGGATAGAATACTGAGGCACCCACTGATCACTAGGGGTATATTCATACATGGCAGATTTGTTGCAGACAGTTCTGTGATTGTCTCATTTGTCTGAATGGGGCTTGTAGAAATCCATGCTTCTGCTACAGAAACAAACCACATTAGAGGGGCTCTATCAGCAAAATCATGCTGATAGAGCCCCACATATGCGTGAATAGCTTTTAAAAAGGCTATTCAGGCACCGCTAAAGTTATAGTAAACTACCCCCCCCCCCCCAGTTTTAAAATAAAACCCTAAAAAAGAATATGCTGTACTTACCTATCGTGCAGGGTCCGACAGCATCTTCAGCCATGCCTCCTCTTCCAGTGATGTCCTCGGGTCCTGTCTTCCTCCGGCGCTCGCGAACTGCTATTGATAAAAAATAGCGCAGATGCATGCGCAGTAGCAGCATGCTACTGCATATGCACCTCGCCTTTTTTTTTTTTTTTTTTAATCAATTGCAGTTCGCGAGCGCCAGAGGAAGACGGGACCCGAGGACATCACTGGAAGAGGAGACATGGCTGAAGATGCTGTCGGACCCTGCACGATAGGTAAGTACAGCATATTCTTTTTTAGGGTTTTATTTTAAAACGGGGTGGGGGGGTAGTTTAATATAACTTTAGCAGTGCCTGAATAGCCTTTTTAAAAGCTATTCACGCATATGTGGGGCTCTATCAGCATTATTTTGCTGATAGAGTCCCTTTAAGGCAACTTTGTGTCTGCGTTGAAGGTCTCATCCCAAGCCTATGATGCAAAATGAAAAAATCCAATAGAAAAAAAGTACTGCATGGATTTATCATCCAGCAAAACGATGAACCTATGGAATTGTTAAGTCTGGTGTTCTGTGTACCAGTCTTAATTCATTTGGCCCTGCTCAATAAAGGCAAAATATAGTGTCAAGTTCTGCACCAAAATCCATGCCCGCGCGGGTTTTGACACAGAGAGAGACGCGGTGAGCCGCGTCTCTCTCTTGTCAAAACCCGCCTGCCGCGACCATCGTGGTCGCGGCTTTCGCCTCCGCTGTCGGCTCAAATGAATGAGCCGACATAGGAGGGAGCTGCCGGGGGCGGAAGCCGCGCGGCTTCTGCCTGAAGAAAGGGAATGTCGTTTCTTTTCTCCGCTAGCCGCAGCCCGCCGCTAGCGGAAAAAAAAAGCCCGGTGGTCTACATAGACCACCATTGTAAAGGGGCGGATTTTGCAGCGAAATCCGCCCCTTTGCCTACGTGTGAACTAGCCATTAAAGGGTACTATAAAGGGTACTTGAGTTTTCATGAAAAGTTAATGGATAAAGACGGTGAGCACCGCTGACATGAACCTGATGAAATTCGACTGATTGGAGTTCTCTGTGGTAGACATTTTTACAATCTGCTGTTTTAAAGCCAAATCCAGGGCTGGAATCCAAACATGGGGAACAATGGACATCTATGATATATGCTGTACACTGCTGCCCATTGTCCATTAGGTATCAGTGTTAAGAGATGAACTTATGAGGTTATTTCTTTCTTTATACTTAAAGAGAACCTTTCATGTCCTTAGTGGGTCATTACCTCGACAAATGTCCGTTGCTGTTTTCCGTCATAGGATGACAGCAACGGACATTAGCTGTCACAGACTGATTCTTTAGTCCTGCAGGACTAAACAATAATGACAGAAGATAAGTGTCCGCCATGTTGTTTATATTAGTGTCAATGAGAACGGACACAGAATCAGTCTGTGACAACTAATGTTCTTTGATGTCATCCTATGACGGAAGACAGCAACGGACATTAGTAGGGGCAGCGTGAACTCCCCTTTAGTGTTGGGTGGTAGAAAGATCGTTAGAAATGTGACAGTGTCCCCGACAATACAAGCCTATGGAAGAGCATTGTCGGGGAGGGTGACATATTCCTGCCTGTTATTCAGGGATAACACTGAGCAGTAAGGTCCGCCCTTCTGACAGTGGAGAGATATCAGTGCCGAAACTAACACCACAATATCTCTGCCACTACCGCCAATGTCCAAGAACATAAAAAAAATCCTCTTTAAATTCCTGAAGCAAGGAAACATTCCATAGTGTGAATATATCCACAGTTTGTTGTCCTTGCAGCCTTGTCAGACAAGGAAGGCTGGAGTTATTATATATTAGTAGGTAGGAGTCACGTGACATTTCGGCCACTTCTGATTGGTTGCACAGATGTATCCTAATAGTGCACCATGCCCTCTCTGTATACTGACACAAGTTATACATCACACATCCTGCTGCTGGAGGACTACAAGTCCTAGCATGCCCTGTACCCAATGTCCCGGCTGTGGCCGCTCTCACCTGGGCTCCACACTCACTCTCCCGCCCTGCCCTTGTGTCCCGGCTCTGGCTGTGCAGCACCTCTCTGGATACAGGCTCCAGTAACACGGCCTTCACTGAGCTTGTGCCCACATCAATGCCCAAAACTAAGCACCCCTGCTCCGACTCCATGTGTAACAACTAGCACTTGACAGTCACTGACAACACCGCCCACAAGCACCGCCCATGTTGTCAGGACTGCAAGAAATACTGCATAATTTTGTCTCCAGTACAGGAGCCATTTTTCCGAGGCTCACGCCTTTAAATGGATTGCGGGCGGACTTCAGGAAAATGGCGCCCATCCATGATCGAAGAAGATTGTGTAGCTTTGTTTACCTGTCTGCAGTTATGTCACTCCTCTATCATGGGGTAAATGAGGAAGAGGGAGGAGCTGAATGATAATATTGACAACTGAGGAACTGGCTGGCTGGATGGAGTGACTGGTCTGTACAGAGGACGGACGGTCAGGAGGAGTCTGCACCCAGGTCAGTGTCCTGTAGACTGGAACATAGGACTGGGACAGGGCAATGACATGGGGGAGGGGGCTGAGGTTACTGTAACATTACACTACAGAGACATGTGACTATGACTCTTCCTGACTGCCCTCCATTAATTGTTCCTGATTTAGGGGCAAGTAGTGAGGGTCTGGAGATTGGGGTACCCCAATATAGAGCCTAGTGGTCGGACCCCCGCTGATGTAATATCTATAATCCCATGGACAGGGTACCAAGCAGTCTCCTATTAATGGGAATAATAGTGTGATACAGACATCCCATATGGAGACTAAAGCTGGGACATTGTGTGATAGGATTAAATAGATGTGTACAGGGCCTATTCCAAATACTCGTCAGGTAGGGCCCTCCACCCAAGGGGGTCATATCAGGTGGGAGAAAGAGCCCAGAGGACTCCAACAGGATCTACAATGGGGTTTGGTCCCTGCTTGGTTGGATTTTTGCAATAAACTCAAAACAATTCAACCCTTGGATTTGTTTTTGCTATAGTAGAGGCATGGCGTCCTTCTTATATACACATGTACGCTATGTTCCTATAACATCGCAGCTGAGTTTACAGTGTACTCCTTTTAGGTTACGTGCACACGATCAGGATTCTATGGAGAATCTGCAACATAATCCATTAGCATTAAAATTAATGCACATGATGCAGATTTTTATTACACTCATAAATTGACCTATGGTGCAGAATTTGAAATCCGCCTCCTCTCCACTTATTTCTGTGTTCTGGTGCAGGTGAAAGTCTACACCGAAATCCACATGTACATATGTGAAAACATACACTTCTTGGTGTGCATTTTCTGCATGTAAATCCTCATTGTGTGCACGTGTCGTGATGAAGACAGAACTCCCTTTTGGAGAGGTGCAAGGCTGTATGGGTTATATGTAACCATGACAAAATGGAGTTCAGGGGAAGGTTTTGGCTTTTCGTAATAGTACCGCCACTTCCAAAATCCATTTTTGAAAGAATCAGGTCCAGTGGAGACTTTGGCGTGGGAAAGGTGTGGGTCTTAGAGGCAATCTACTGACCCCCATCGTGTATGGAGAAGCAGCCACTGTATCCCTGTGGGGAGTGCATGGAAAGATGGCCGCATATGTGTGCAGCTCTGTTCATTTACTTAAATGGAGTAACTGGAACATCTGAACTGTGACTGCCATAGAGAGAAGTTGGAACATGCATGGCCACGTCTCCATTTACTCTCTTTATGAAATTTGCTTCTTCACTAATGGAATGAGGGTCAAGGGATCATTCAGGAGACAACAATGTAACATTTACATGGACGTCTGTAGTTAGGGGCAGGGATATATATCGCTGGAGGTATTATTATGTGATAGCTATCTCCTTAGTATCTATCTATCTATCTATCTATCTATCTATCTATCTATCTATCTATCTATCATGTGAATCTCTGCTCCACAGCATACAGCCATGGACGTGACACTGAACCCAAAGTCTACAGTACTCGCTGCCTTCTTCTTATTCAGGTTTTTAATAATCTGCGGTAAGTCATAGTAAAGTCATTAGCCCCATTGCTGCCAGCATTACATTTCTTGGGGTCAGTATTGTGACCCTTTTCTTGTATTCCAGGTGCTGAGGGTTCCCCATCGCTTGTGCAGTTTGATGCCGAGCACAGGATTTCTATCCCAGAGGTTGTCACTATAGAGAATGGAAGTTCAAAAAACTTAAGTCTTACTGTAAGGTAAGTGATTTATTACATAGAGATTTACTTTGTATATTTTATAGAATGCTGTTGGTGGATTTGTCTTATTTTAATGACAGTTTTTATAGTATTGTGCAAAAGTGTTTGTTGGTGTGGACAAATGGTGTAAAGTAAGAATGTTTTCAGAAGTAGAAGGGTTAATAGTAGAGATAAGCGAGTACTATTTGAAATTCCTGAATAGGAATGAATGGAAGCGGCCACTCATTCCTATGGGTGCGTGCTATTGGAAACGGGAGTTTCGAATGGTACTCAATCATCTCTGGTTAATAGCTTATTTCCGTCAATTAAAGGGGTTCTATCAGCAAAATTATGCTGTATGAGCCCCACATATGCGTGAATAATCAAATCCGGCGTGTGCGCACTGCCATTGAGTAAAATGCGCCGGATTTGAACCAATTGGATTTGAACCGCCGGAAGAAGACGATGATGAAGCCGGGGAAGAGCCAGGACCAGAGGGCGTTGATGAAAGAAGAGGAAGGCGTGCCAGAAGATGTCATATCGTGCATCACCGCCCAGCGTGCACGATAGGTATGATTTACATATATGTTTTTATAGTTTTATTTTAAAACGGGGGGGGGGGGGGGGGGGTAGAATAACATTAGCGGTGCCTGAATAGCCTTTTTAAAGGTTATTCACGTATATGTGGGGCTCATACAGCATAATTTTGCTGATAGAGCCCTTTAAAATGAAGAGAATGAAGGAAAGAGAAATCTAAATAATGATGAGATTTAGATTTCTCTTTTGTTTATTCACTTCATTTTGTTAGACAAAAATAAACTATTAACCCTTCTATTTCTGAAAGCATTCTGATGCTAGGTTCACAATAGCGGTTGGGTTTGTGTTCTTCAGGTCCGCTTGGGGAATTGTTGGAATTTTCCTTCTAGCCCTCACCATTCCTAAGAAATAAGTGCAGTTAATTTTGATGTGTGCTATTTATTCTCTGTAATGTCAGGTGGGTGGTGTCTGGCAGGGGTGTCATTCAGCCAGTGTCACAGCTCAGAATCGCACCCCCTTGTCTGCTCCTCCCTGACAACCCCCTACCACAGTACAGAGTCTAAATAGCATTTTAGACACCAAAACTAAGCATTGGTTGCTCAGGAATGGCGGGGGCTAAATAAATAATTCCAACTGTGCCATAATCTGTGGAGCAGCAGCTATTAAATTATGTAAAGAGCTGGACTTGGAGATGGTGAAAGATCCCAAGACTGTCTAAACTAACTTTGCATTGTCGAAAAGTTAGACAATGTTACTTTATCTGCTCCTATGACTGAAACCCAATGAACTCCATCATAGTGAGTGAATGGGATGCATCAATAATTTTTGCTGTTCTGCTCAGTTCTGGCACATCAGTCATTTTCATTGTTTTGTTCCTATAACAGAACAGAACAGTAGAAATAACAAACACTGGTGTGAACAAACCCTTAAGCAGTAAGTATTGTTAGCTATATTCTGTCACAGAACTGGAATTGCTCACTGGTGCGTGCTAGGTATTGGATTACATTTATGCTCCTAGACATATGCATCCTGCCATGTTGTATATATGATTGCGTTTTTTGTTTTTTTTTCCTTCTTTTACAGTGCCCCCTTGAATGAAACTACTCTTTTTACTTTCAACATTACATACTCTTCAAAAAACGCAACAATCGTTCGTCTTCCAGCAGAAGTAAGTATTATGTAGGCATAAGGCTGACCACCAGTGTCCGTAGTTGTGGGGTATTACAAACTAATAGGGCCAACAAGAAGGGCTATGATGGGGAATGGGCATGCCTAGAAAAGCCTGCTACTGATCATTGACGGTATTCACACGCAGCTGCCATCAATACTGTATGGAGATGATTGTATCATCCATCCTCATACAGTTTGCATCACTGGGTAATGTGTTGCAGACAAAAGATGATTGTAGGTGTCATGTAAAAGATGCAGTCAACCAAAAAGTTAGCATTTGTTCAGTTGTTGACACCGAGAGTGACTGTTCCTTGGAATGGCTGTTCCCAATAATGAGCTTATGTAACATGGCCGTTATCGTATAGCATCCAGACTCCAGCCCCTATTTCTTTAGACGTCATATACGTTCCATTTGGTAAATAATACCAGCCATCTAATAGGAGCAGTCATAGAGTTAGACTTAGACTTGTCGGATTTGTCGTCTTCATATTGTCTGGCTGGAAGACCCACAGGGGGCGCTGTCCTCATGAATACATATTCATGCATTCTTTTATTGCTCCTATTCGCCAGTAGGCACAATATTTAGGAGTACAGAGCAATGTCTGTAAATTGCTGCCCTTACTTACAACAAGTCCAGCTGACACATTCACCTTAACAATTGCTGCTCATAAATGAATCTTTGTCACTTTGCTTTTTTGCTGAGAATAGTAAAACTGTTAAAAATGGGAAGGAAACCGTATTGTCAGAGCGACATTTTATCTTTCAGGCTCAGTTTTTTACCTCATCTAATCTGTCCAGTTACTGAACTTCCTCTAACACCATTTCCAAGTAAATGAACAAAATTGAATGGACACCTTCTAATAATACAAGGAAGTTGGAATAAAAATACTTTATTAAAAAGTTCAGTATCTTTGTAGGAAGCCTGGGGGGTGGGGGCATTTTACCTGCCGTATCAATTATACCTATCCTGAGTTACTGAAAACGTAGTGGAAGAGGCGAGACCCGCACCTTTCTGTCAGGTTTTTCATAGCCTAGTTTCCAGCAAGAGAGACCTTGATGGTATATTGATAGAAGATCCCATCAGTGTTAGATGAGGGATGATCCCCCTTCTTCTGATCTCTACAATCTTGCATAACATGCTAATGTCTCTGCTCATCTTCCTCTAATGGCGGCATGCCCAATGACTATAATGGCCAAGCCATGCTGCCTCTAATAAACCAACTGGAAATGCAGTGTTATGGCTAGTGAAGTAATGGTGATCGTGAAGGGGTCACAGCAGTGAAAGACCAATACCAGTTGGGCTGACATAACATACCCTCTAAATGTAGGTTGACCTTCGGAAGCCACTGAACATCCTTATTCTTGCATGCTATCTGTGAAAGCAAGTATGCAGTCTTATTCAGATGAGGCAGTTGGTGCACTGGGGGCGGGGCCTTCAGATCCTGGAGCACTGCTCTTGCTGCTCACTTAGGATGGGTGATGTCATAGCAGTGGGAGGATCAAGTGTGACAGCCCTGGGTGGCGCAGGCAAGAGATTGCAAGGGTCTGAGCAGCAAATGGTCCAGGGTAGCTGAGGGCCCGCCCCCAGTGCACCAACTGCCGGTATTCTTTTTTTCTACAAATCTACATACATAACATAGGTATATTGTTCATCACTGTAATGTAATACAGTGTTGACAGCTGAATATGTTAGGGGAGATGATAGACTCCTTTTAAATAATATCAATGAGATAATAAAGACCCCATGCCGAGATCTGGCTAGTTGTAAGTGGAGATGATTTTCTCGGTTTCTTTCCTGTTTTTCCCAGTAATATCCTACTCTAATACTCTTAGTAATATGTTCTTATAATATATTTCATATGTTCAAGTGATATATTTTGTTATCTGATAATAGCCCTCTGAAGAAATTCTGAATCCCCAGCACCCTGTGGACAATACATAGGCAGTATATAGGCTGCAGTGAATTGTGACCTGTATTCAGCCAGTGGATCCTCAGGTCTTTGTGTGCATTTGTATGTGTGTATAAATAAATAAATATAAATATATATATATATATATATATATATATATATATATATATATATATATATATATATACACATTTTCTCGGTTTCTGTTTCCTTCCAGATTATCCTTTTAGCAAATTTGGACCATACAGTATTTAATGTGAGCGCAGAAGATGTGGGACAGGTCACTGCCTATCTGCAGAGCGATAATCCTAACAACAATAGGTCAGTTCACAAGAAACGCGTTCAGTGCTTTGTTTGGTTGGTCAGACCTGAAAAATATTCTTAGTGCTGTAAGCGTAGTAAAACCGCACAGCTTGCCCCATACATCCAATAAGTATCTGTGTGCAGGTATAGTGTGATTATTTGAGGAGCCTCTCTTGTATATAGCGTTTTCGGTTGATCATGTCATCACTTCTATTGTCTCCATATTACTCTGCATATAGTAGATGGAAGACCAACTACAGCTCTGTTTTGTATGTAATACAGCCATGTGCATGAAGCTTTATAACTTTCAATTGAAGGGTTCTCATGCAATGTCACATCTGGAGGTGCAGCTGCAGGGACCCCCATTTGACACTAGAACCAAGGTACCAAACCTCCTGTTCCTCCTCACTGCAAGACCACAATGAGGAGGATTCTGAATGGAATATGCATGCTGTAACTCCATTGAAATGCTATGGAACTGAATGAAATAGCAGAGAGCTCTATCATCAGAGATCTCCCCCACCCCGACATACAGCTGACTACTGGATCAAGCCTTTTCTTGCCTGACGTTTTCCCTGCAGCAGTCATTGTAGGTGGAATGTAGCACTACATGGTAGACGTTCAGATGCATGCTCTTATATGTAGTACATGGTGATGTAGTGATGATTCTGTATACAATGACCCTGTTAGGCTTTACGCTTATATGTATGTGTAGTTAGATATATTGCTGCATTGTCATATAATCTATGAGTCTGTAACGCTTTTATAATATTAGGCAGACATTTCCTGCCCTGTGTGAACCTCATCTTAAAATTCAGTCTGTCCACCTTGGCAAAAAGACCTCCAAGCTGTTCTTGTACTTCTGCACTACTGCTAAATCACTAAGGCCAGGTTCACATGGTTTTTTTTGGTCCAGAAACTGATGCCTGATAGTATTTGGTGCTTTTCCACAGTTATGTAAGCATTTCCCATAACAACATGACTGTAAGAAATTCCTATTTAATGATACAGTAAAAATGTAGCCTTCCATCAGATTTGGAGCTATTCCTACCCCAAAGGATTCACTTGCCTCTGTACCCGAGATCCTCTTTGGTCCTCTTTTTGCTGGATTTTACTATATGAAAACCGATATTATAAAATACTTCAAAATTGGGGCCCATGGGAACCCTCAATGTAAATGGTGTAACTTAGTTTCTGCATCTCGGCAGTGTCCGTACCACCATAACCTCTCCACCTTTGCTTCCAGGCCACGGATACGGTTCCTTGTGATCCACAGCCTTGCAGTGGACGTGCTAGGTCAGATTATTGGCTGGACATATTTCTTGGCCTGGTCTGTGTCTTTCTACCCCCAAGTTTTTGAGAACTGGAAAAGAAAAAGGTATGATCTCTTAAGAAATATATATGTGTTTCTTATTCTCTGCCTGATGGTTTTATCTTTTTCATAGAGATTTATTACAGGTTTACATTGTGGCACATTTAATGTTACTGAATAGCACCAACATATTCCACAACACTGTACAGAAATTGCTGCCATTTGTGTTAATATCTGTCACTAATTGGGGGGGTCGCATTGTTTTAGACAAACATGCACGTGTGCTACTGGGAAAAGGTCCCGTCTTGTAACGCAAAAAAATAAAATTCACAGCATCCTTTTATTGGTTATGGTCCCCTGATGACTTAGCTATATTATTTTGCCTATTTCCCTCCTTATTCCCCCACAATGGTCTCCCTTATAGAGATGAGTGAGTACTGTTCGGATCAGCCAATCCGAACAGCACGCTCGCATAGAAATGAATGGACATAGCCAGCACGCGGGGGGTTAAGCGGCCGGCCGCTGTCAAAGTGGAAGTACCAGGTGCATCCATTCATTTCTATGGAGCGTGCTGTTCGGATCGGCTGATCCGAACAGTACTCACTCATCTCTACTCCCTTACTTTCAGTATCATGATCTCCAGCAGCGTGGTCTTAGTAGATCCATTCACAAGATCATAGTCCTGGAGCTGGAAGCAGAAGGCTCCATACACTGTATAGGGGCCCATTGTGCTAACCTAACCCGGTTCCTGTTAAATGAAGCAGATGCAGACGGCCCTGTATATTATGCAGAGAACAGCTGATCAGTGGAGGTTCCTGGGTGTTTAACCCCCACCAATATCAAATAACCTAATCTAAGGGTGGGTCATTCATTGGGGTAATTTTGGTTTATGTTCACACTGGAAACTGAGATTACTGCTTTTTATAGTGCATATATGATATATTATGGCGTTTTCACATCCTTTCTCTTTATTCCAGTGTTGTGGGCCTGAGTTTTGACTTCTTGGCATTAAATCTGACTGGCTTTATTGCATATAGTGTCTTCAACGTTGGCCTCTTCTGGATCCCATTTGTTAGGGTATGTGTTCTGTGCATGTAATTTATTCAGACATTTATTTCTTACATAACATTATTTTCTGAGATAAAATTTTGCATGTATTTGTTACAGGAAGAGTTTCTTCAGATCTACCCCAATGGCGTCATCCCAGTGGATGCCAATGACGTGTTTTTTAGCTTACATGCTGTGCTCCTAACACTTGTTACAATAATTCAGTGCTGTATTTATGAGGTAGGTGGTAATAGTGGATTATTTCTATAAAATGTCAGATGGCTGTGAATAAAGTGTCAATGATAATGCCAATGAGACACTTAAGATCTACTATTGTAAGCTTATGTTCATATATCCAACATATCAGGTTATCAGCTCTCTTTAGAGGCTGTGGTGGCTACATTTCAGGCCTCAGTCTTCATTACTTTCTTAATGTTCAGTCTTCATAATATATATTATTATATAATATATTACTATACAGATATATAATATGTCCATCCTAGTATTACATACTGGATGTGAGGAGGTCTGTGTCCAGGATACTGCTGCTTTCTCTAGCTGCAGTGTGTGATTCCTCCTCCTGGGTGGTGCTTTCCTCTGTATACTATTGATCCGCATTTCCATTCTATACTCGTGATCTCTACTACATTCTGTCTGCAGCCTGAGTGATCCGCTCTTCCTGAAGACTTGGATGCTTTCTTTCCTTCCACATACGGTATTAATCTGCTGTATATATCTTTTTCCGCTCTCTACTACCATCTCTAACATTGACAAAAGGGAGGGGAACAGTAGAGAGATCCGACAGAATGCTGCTCCTGGCTGTGTCCATTGTAATTCACTCAGATTCAGCAGAACATCCAGCTAGGTGAAGGAGTTTCTAAGACTCTACACCAAGAAGATGATTGGATTTTTTTTTTAGAACATCCATACAATTGCCAACTAAATTACAAAATCAGGTCCTAGTGTAAGAAAGAAGGCAAGGGTTTGCTTCAAACCTTTTAGTGAGATCAGAAAAGGTGCTTATGAGGGTTTTTTTAAGTGACGCACATATAACACAGCTAGTCAGAGGCAACACAATTTTTTTTATTTTTTATTATTCTTTATGTATGTAACAAATGGCTCTGCACAGACCTATTCTTCTTATGTCCTCCTTTGTATTTTGCAGCGAGGTGCCCAGAAGGTCTCTAAAGTAGCGGTTGGTGTTTTGATCATTGCCTGGCTCTTTGCCTTCTCCATGCTGTTTGTGGCCGTGGCTGGGAAAGTGAGCTGGCTCCAGTTTTTATTCTGCTTCTCCTATATAAAGTTGGCAATTACACTGATGAAATACTTTCCACAGGTAACATATACTGAGATTGTTAGACATCTAACTGTACTGTTCATGAATGCGGTATATAGAAAGATATACTCCATAGGAGAAGTATATTTATGGAGCATATCTGCTTCTTTTTTCATGACCCCTACATAGGATATGCAAAGCAGTTCTGCCTCTTTACTGCCACGTATATATTAATGCCTCGAGTTTTAAAAGGCCGTGCAACATAGCTAAGGATAGCCATTGGATGCTTTTCGTTATTCAGTCGCTTTCCAGTTTAGCTTTTAACCTTAGCCATATTGAAAGAACTGTTAAAGGCTCAGACATTGACTTACAGGGTTGCTACATACAATAGGTGTCACTAATCAAATCAAATCAAAAAGCTTTATTGGCATGTCCGAATAGATATTTGGCATTGCCAAAGCTAGTAAAGTGGGGGGGGGGGAGGTGGGTGAGTGGTGGGTATGGGGGTATGGGGTGGGTGGTTTGGGGTATAACAGTTCGTGGAGTCTCATCTTCCTCTTCGTTGGTGACCTCTATATGGGGGGGGGGGGCGGGTGTATTGGGATAAATATAACAGTCTGTGGAGTCTCATCTTCCTCTTTTGGTGACAGCTGGACACGTATTGGGCTAGACTGTTTTCTTTCTTTCCCAGGGCACATTGCTTGGCCAGTAAAACTCCCAACACCAACTTGGTGGTCTCCACAAGGAAATTTCTGTTTAAGCCATTCTAAAGTCTAGAAAACACCTGAAAGAGCTTATTGGAAGCCGTGTTAGTTACTGCTAGAATTCTCTAGTAGAGATGAGCGAGTAGTATTCATTCGAATATTGAATCCTATTATAGTCTATGGGAAAAAACGGGAATGTTGTTCCGGTTTCCATGGAAACCAAAGTTCGACACCTTGGATCCTCCAAGTTTTGGAAGTAGCAGGATGAGGAGCACGAGGGGGTTTTTGCATTGAATTCAATGGAATTTTCCCACGTGGTATTCGACCGATACGAGTATTCGATTGAATAGTAGTATTCGATCAAATACTACTCGCGCATCTCTACTCTCGAGCAAATAATGGCTGAAATGACAGAAGAGCGGTGTCAATGTCTATAAAATATGTGAATCGTGTGCAGGGGATGTATCATCTGGATAGTCCCTATTATATAGAAGAATACTGAGTATGTTGATCCCTGCAGGTCCAGTATCCTATTAATATTATTTTTGTATGTTCGGATGTTTGTTCCTCAATCACAGCCAAACGGCTGAACGGATTGGGGGGAAATTTCACACACACCTACATAATTCCCACAAAATATGCATAGGCTACTTTAAATGTGGGTCACTCACCCCAAATCGCCACCGTCACCCTCCAAAGACCCCTCTGCCTCGGCTATAGAAGCTGGCATTCTGCCAGCCCAGGTCTTTCCACGCACCTCCTATTCCTCCTATTGGTGCATGGCAGGGTGTGGGCGGGCTAGGGAGCCAGCGCTGCAGCACCATACGTTGCCGGCAAAGTGTGGGCGGGCCGATTTCACCGGGAAGACCATAATCAACATGGCGGCAGCCCACATGCTCCAGCCGCCGCTGCCACCCCAGCCCGCCTACACACTGCCAGCATGCCGGCCGGCTAAACAGGACCGGCAGATGTTGCGGACTACACACCGTACACAAGGTGAGTCCAGCGGGGTGGGGGGTGTCCGGTGTCCGCAACGATCCTCTACCGGTGCGAGGGTGCTGCTCCTTCTCCGCGTCGGCACCCGGACCAAGCTCCGGGGCCGGCGTCATGTTCCTATGCCAGCCGGGAGCCTTGCGCAGGTTCCCCGTCCTGTCGGTCTTTTGCTCCTACTGCAGCCTAGGCTACGTAACCTGCAGTAGAAGCGCTGGTATAGCTTAACATAAAACCAGCGCTTCTACTGCAGGCTACGTGCCATAGGCTGCAGTAGGAGCGAAAGACCGACAGCCCAGGGACCCTGCGCACGCCTCCCGGCTACCATAGGAACATGACGCCGGCCCCGCAGCTTGGTCCGGCTGCCGACGCGGAGAAGGAATATAGCGGGGAAGGAGCAGCGCAGCGCCCACGCACCAGCAGAGGACATCAGGACAGGTCAGCTTGCTCCGGGTGCCGGCACGGCGCACACACACCACGCAGCGCCGGCAGAGGAAATGCCATCTTAATCAGCTGAGCTGCGGGAGCAGCTTGCTTAAGGGTGAGAGGGGTGGTGGGGCATGGGTGATCAGTAGGGGGTGGGGGGGGTTTGCTGGTTTGGGGGTGGTGCTGGTGGTAGGGGTTAGAGAGGGGGCCGGGGGGGGTTGGGTTTCACACCAGAGGGCAGAAGGCGAGTGGGGGAAGGGGGTAACCAAGGTCACGGGTGGGTGGTGCTGGGGGGAAGAGGTAGGAGGTGACTGTAACTTGAAAGGGGGCCGGGGACGCGGGTGGGGGGTAAGGGGAGAGCCGGGGGTGCAGGTGGGGGGAAAGGGGAGGGCCAGAGGTGCAGCAGTGGGGCCGTGGGGTCCTGGCTCATGACGCTGTGGGAGGTGACCGCGCTGGATGCAAGGAAAGGGCCATGGGGGGCCGTGCTGCAGGTGGATCGCGCAAGGGGGAGGGGACAGCGGACGAAGTCGCGGGCTATAACTAGTATATTGTAAATTTTACATGCAGGTTTACATGGCGTTACACCCTTTGGTATGCACTGTGCACCACATGCTTTTACCAGGTTCTTCAGTGTAAAAGTGATTTGTTGGGAGTATCCCGTTGTACTTACTTGTCTATGTAATTACAACCCAGTGTTGACATTATGTACCAACATAGCCAGGAGATCTGTACTTCTTGTAGTTATTTATTTTTTTCCCATTGTGGGGGGATCTGTACAGAGACCCATTTTTGAAATAAAAAATATGACCATAGACAATACAAATCATATATGAAGTCATGCAAACAGGCCTGTACTCAGTAACATGACGGGCAGGTAGATGGCAGATCTATATTTTGCAGAGGTCTACTGCAGGTTGGTGTTCCCATGTGTTCAGTGGCTGCACTAACTCTCACCATGATAATATACATGCCTCTGATATGGTTCGATTCACTTCTTTTTGTTACTTAGGCCTGCATGAATTTCCGTCGGAAAAGCACAGAAGGCTGGAGCATTGGCAATGTGCTGCTAGATTTTACAGGTGGCAGCTTTAGCATCATCCAGATGTTTCTGCAGTCTTATAATAATGGTGAGTATGAAGAGTTACACATTGTAAGGGCGCTGTGCAGGATCCTGTCCCTTGGAAGAGCTCATGAGGGATCATTATACAGAAGTACAACTATATCACAATATCCCTTATAATGTAAAATTAAGGCACTTACTATATGGTTCATTAACAAAGATGCCCTGATCGTCCAGTTGCAAGAGAGGTCACATGATGCCAAAAGTAAAGTCGCTTTTCGGAAACTATGCCTTGTTATAGGGAACGGCCTCCCATTCTGATGTCATTGGTTACGAATTCCACCTGCTCCTCCTCCAGCTTTCTTTTTTTCTTTTTTGCAGATTGTGAGCCCCATATAGGGATCACAGTGTACATTTTTTTTCCTATCAGTATGTTTTTGTGGAATGGGAGGAAAACCACACAAACATGAGGAGAACATACGAACTCCTTGCAGATGTTGTTCCTAGCGGGATTCAAACCCAGGACTACAGTGTGGCAAGGCTGCAGTGCTAACCACTGAGCTACTGTGTTGCCCCCTCCAGCTTTGTTTTTTCCACCTTCCAGCCGTCCACCTCTTACATGACCATGTATGTGCTCAAATACCAGGTCTCTTTCCCTCTGTGCGATCAGTAACACATACAATAGGGTGAGGCGGCTGCATCACGTGACAGCTCCTCTATTTGGGTGATCAGGGCTTCTTTGCTCATGGAAGCTAAGCACTAAGATCCTTACTTTTATGTTATAAGAATACTGGTCATGCTCTTGCTGCTTTTGGACACCCCCTTTAATATACATCAGGTTATTTTTTTCACATTAAAGGGAATTCAGACACAAGGCTTCCATTATAATTTTTCACAACTTGTTCTTCATATAAACCGAGTTTGTTTGTACCATCTGTGATTTTATAGCTAGCTTCCTAGTCAAACATTCTGTATATGGCACCAGGACATATAACTATAGAGCAAAAAACGTATTATTGCTATTATTAATGGGCTGAGGTTATCTACATATATAAATTAGAGGTTCTTGGTTGTACATATTTTATCAAACAGTAAAAGCCCATCTGCCCCGACAAGGTTACCCTACACTAACCAGACATATCTGTATTGGGCCCAGAATAGGCCTACAATATGAATACATGGCATGCAAGTGAGGTATGTTTATTATAGGGCCCCATCTGAATGTGGTCACCTTGTTGGTACAGATGGGCTTTTACTGTTTGATTAAATATGTACAACCAAGAACCTATAACTTATATGATTAAATAATAGCAGCCCATTTAACAACAAATAGCAGTAATGCATTTTTTGCTATGTAACTCCTGGTGTCCTGTACAGAGTGATGTTTTATTTTTTGTATTTGTAAAAGTGCCATAGCAGCTTGCCACTGTTCACACTAAGATGTGCTGACTGAAATTTCCGTTTGTTTTTTTTATATATAGTATATGATTAGTTTTTACACACTGACTGAAAAAAAAATCCAGATTTGCATCCAAATAGAAATTTTCAGATTCCTGCTTAACTCAGTTATGTCTTGGGCAGATATGTAAATACAGGTGCGGTCTGATCAGACACTGGGTCTACTGCCCAATTGACAGAGGGGGCGCATCATTGGATGAGTGAAGCAGGATGGTCATTTTGAAGAGTAATGTTGCATTCATTATAGGTGATAAATGTGAACCTGGTTTGTGACTTGCAAGTTTCCTTGACATGATAAATGCAAAAATTCCAAACCTGATGAATCTTGTAGGATTACCATGTCATGGTTATGGAAGCTTGTGGGTTGCAGCACAACTTTATATAGTTTTTATTAGCTGTGCTGAATGCAGTCATTGCCCAGCTTGGCTTCATGGTTGTTTCCATGTTACTGCTGCATTACCTGGACCTCCTGCAGTTCTAGCCAACTGAACTCAGATCAATGTATATTCCTATATTAATCCAAGTTTGGTTTATTAGAACTGCAGGAGGTCTGGATATAACAGCTGTAATATGGACACTATGAGGGTAAGTTCACACAGGGTTTTTTGGTCCGGAACCTGAGGCTTCCAGTCGCGCACTCCACTACAGATTAGGCCCAAATGAATGGGCCTAGTCGGGAGGGAGTGTCTTCAGGCAGATCCGCGGAACAAACGGCTCCCAGAAAAAAGAACAGACCGTCTCCCATTGATTTCAATGGGAGCCGTCTTTTTGGTCAGGATTTTGAGGCGGATACAACCTCAAAATCCTAACCAAAAAAAACCCATGTGAACTTACCCTAAAAGGGAGATTTTCTGCTCTCCATACTTCATCTGTCAATCGTTCAATGTAAATGTTCAGGTTGTGGTAACATTGGCATTGCCAAAACTGCTGAATCCATTGTATGACTAAGGCAGAATCCATTAAAAATGTGAATAGACAAAGTTCTGTAAATAATAAAACCGTTTTCTTCCCACAGATGAATGGAAGTTAATATTCGGCGACCCCACAAAGTTTGGTTTGGGCCTGTTCTCCATTATTTTTGACATTGTATTTATAACTCAGCACTACTGTCTATATAGAAAGACTCAAGGATATCAGAATGTTTGATATATAGAAGATGCACTCGCTCTCTCCTTTTGTACCAGAGTTTATGATTTTTGACTATTGTGCCTTAACTTATATTTATATGAGAAACAAGAAACTTGAATACCACAAAGCCTATATATATATATATCAGGTGACTTATGTAGCAATCCATAAGTGACTGAAGTCTAAGGCCGGTCGACAGCACGATACCCCATAGGATTCTGCTGAACCAAGCTTAGATCACCGTGGAACCAAATACAAATCTTGAGCTAAGCTCTGTTCAATATAACCTGTGGAGGAGTGGGTGTCTGGGCAGTAATATGGCTAATAAAATGTAGCCATATTACAATGTGGAAATCAGTCTAAACCTGGGGTTACACACAGACTTTGGGCATTTTCATAGCTCAGTATTTTGCATTCGTTTTTGTAAGCAAAAAATGAATTCAATCCTCTGTCAGCTTTGCCAGTATACGCCCGGGTCCCGGAGATATTGGTGCTCTTAGTTTCTGCACCGATATCCCTCCACTGGCAGAAGGGCTGGGTTTACAGTTTGACATCATCACTAGCCTGTGAAGAACAATCCCCCTGACTGTACAAGGCTAGGGAAGAGTACTGGCATGGGGGCGTTACTCACTGGCCAATGATGATGCTGAGCTGTAAGGCCCGCCCTTCTGACAGTGGAAGGATTTCAGTGCTAAATCTAAAGGCACCAGTATCTTTGGCACCCGGGTGCACTGTCGGCTTTCTAGCAATATAATACCACCGATCTGTGAGGATATGAGAGGTCCTCTTTAGGCAACTCTGTTAAAACCCCGGGCAACCTCTTTAGTCTGAATTTTCAGGTTTTGAGATGTTTGGCTTTAAATATTACGACCAAGACCGTACTGAATTTTTCTATTAGTATTTTTTCATTTTCTTTTATAAACATGGATCAAAGATGATGGGTCAGAGTACATGACTATTACAAAAAAACAGAAACCTGCACTTTTCTATCAGCCTGCTATCATATGATCAAATACCTCTGTTACTCGAAGTTACTACATTGCCAAATCATTTTATAGACTTGTTACAACCAAAGGATTTTTATTTTTATGCCATTGTATACGGTTTACTTTGCCGGTATGTGAATGCTATACTACAATAAATATCTGCCTGATGAACAACTTTATTTGGTTAAGCACTTGTTATTTCTGAGACTCATACACAGCAGTTTCATACTCACATGACAATGTATATCTAGTGTATGCTACGGGGAAGCTGTAGTTGTCTGCATTTTTTTATGTCTGTCTACATAGTGTGAGGTCACATGAAGGATTTTGGCTTGCTTTGCAACTATTAACCTTCTGGTCCTGGGTCAGATTCTTCTTTTCAGCTGCAAAAACATTAAATCTTGTCTGGACAGTAAGTCCTCAGGTTTGCAGCAGAGCTGTGTGCATGAAGACTGAATAGCAAAACATGGCGTCCCTGCAGTTGTGAAGTAAGGAAGAGTTCACGTCCCATATGTCACTGCGTGGTGCCTCCATAGGACACCATATAGCAGACTAGACTGTCCGACACAATGGAGTATGCTTACGTGTTCAGTATCAAAGGAGGAATGCTGTATGTAATCGGAAGGAAAACAAAGATATAGTAGGGCTCCAAAGAATTTAGTAGGTTTCCTACAATGTGAAGGTTGTGTGAAGGCCTAGTTAGACCACCGAAACAAGAGGTTAATAGGGAAATGTTACACATTCCAATCTGGGAGACCATATCATATATTGGGACATTGCTTGTACCACAGTTACCGAAGTCAGCAGATCCTTATTCACGTTATATTGGCACAGGCGGTGCATGTGAAGAACTAGGCCATCAATAAGCACATTCACCTGGTGAAGCGGTCATCCAGCACATCACAGTGGTTCTACTGTACACTATGGCACTGTATAGTACCTCTGTGGAGTACAGTACTACCCTCTGCCAGTATTACATGACTATAATGCAAATGCTAATTGGCTGTACCGTAGAACCTATTTGCAGTATACTACAGTAGTATGTATACTGCCCTCCACTTGTGCTACATGTAAAGTACTGACCTACTGTATATGTGTACTTTACTGCCAACATGTACTGTACCGCCCTCTACCTGTGTTACATGCACTACATTACTAGCTGCCCAAAGGAAGAATATGCAAATCTGTCTCTCGTGATGTTAATATAGGGAGACAGTGCCTCAGTCATGCAGCCCACTAGGGGGCGCTCCCTTTAACATTATGCCCGACCTTCCCAGAGGCCTTTGCTGCAATGATGTGGGATTTTACCAAGTCAGTCTCTCAGCCGAGGACAGCTAAAGGAAGCGCACCCTAGTGGGCTGCATGACTGAGGCACTGTCTCCCTATATTAACATCATGGGAAACAGATTTGCGTATTCTTCCCATGATCCCTCACAGTGGAGCGCAAATGGCTTGATAAGACTCCACACAGCTATATGGTGGTCTCTCCCTAAGGAGTGACAATATCCCCTTAACCTAGCTGCCCAAACTGCATGTATTGTACTGCTTTCTAAGTGTACTGTAATATTCTCTGCCAAAACTACAAGTACTGTACTATTTTCCTGTACTTCTCTCTATCATTTTCTACATGTATTGTACTGCCATTCCCTGTACTTCTCTCAAACTGTACCAGGATGAGCAGCTCCTTTGGATATCAGGTAATATCTTATTATTATTCTGGTTCTCTGTGTACTCTATAGCAGGCATGTCAAACATGCGACCCCTGGGCCCGCACAAAAGTCTCAAACTTTGTCTCTAAACTTTAGAGACAAAGTTTGAGACTTTTGTGCGGGCTGCAGATGTACAAAACTCACGATATATCCCACATCCCTGCATATGACCTGCTTACGTGATCAGCAGCCGACCAACTAGCTCTGTGTCAATCCATGACGTGTGTACTTTGGCTGCTGATCACGTAAGCAGGTCATATGCAGCGCAGCACCTCTCATGAGGCGATCTGAAGCGACCGCGGCATTTTTTGACCTAAGCCAGTCCAGGACAAACTGTCCTGGACTGGCTTAGTGTCACCATCTCGATAGGGAAAGTGAGCGGTGGATTGGGGCGGCCCTGCTGGACGCAGCGCTGCTCCAGCGGCTGCCCCTCACCCTTCGCAGAGAGCAGGTCTCCCTGCCTGCTCCGCCCCCTCCTCTCCGCCCCCTCCACTCTGCCCCCTCCTCCCCACACGCCGGGCACCTGACGTGTGCCTGCGTCCTACGCGGTCTCACAAGACCGCTGCGCAGGCTGAAGAGCAGAAGCAGGTAAGCTTCTGCAGAAGAAATTGTGATTTTTCAAGTATTTAACCCCTAGGGGATTTCATAGTAGATTTATGATGATGGGGGGGGGGGGGGGGAGGGGTTGGAGTGCTGGGGAAGGGTTGGGGTGCTGGGGGAGGGGGGGCTTTTTGATGTCTGTCTGGCCCTTCCTTGGGCTTGAGGACCGTTTTTTTTTCCCACCCACCTTGTAATTCTTTCACTTGGGGGTTAATTGGAGCATTACAGTCTGTAGTGCTCCTATTAACCCCCAAGTGCAAGAATTGCAAGTGGGTGGGAAAAAAGTCCTCAGGCCCAAGGAAGGGCCAGACGTCCAGCAGCCCCCCTCCCCCAGCACTCCAACCCTTCCCCAGCACTTCAACACAATAATAGTGTCTGCCAGCTTTAACTGAGGTGCCATTTTACCGGCAATCGCAGGCACCTGGAGCAAGATTCGGGGCCTGCGTGCATTTTTATGGCAGCCGGGAGCCTTGTGAGGCTCCAGCCTGTCATTCTATACTTTCTATTGTAGGCTACTCTATGTAGCCTGCAATAGAAATGCCGGATTTTTGCGATGCATGGTATTAGTGATCAGTCCCCTAGGCCCTAACCATTAGCTGCTGTGTGTGGCCCTCGCAACAACCTCTTGTTACTCATGTGGCCCTCGTGGTACCCTGAGTTTGACATGTCTACTCTATAGGACCCTGAAGAAGCTCCTGTTACACAAGGTGCATTACCAGCTTCCAGCAACTCTTTCTGACTTTTATATACAGGAACTTGCTTTACCTATATAAACTTATTTTTCTTTAATCCCTATATTTTCGAATTTTAGGTATTTTTGCAAATTTTGCATTATTTTACAGCGTTCCTGCAGAGCAAGTTAATTGTGTAACAGCAAGGAGCAGTGAATATGGCAGTAAGCAGGACAAACGTATGTAAACTAAGGAAATTTCTGCAAATAAAGTGTTAAAGGGGTTATGCCACTAGAATTATTTCTAACCTAACCAATTGCTGACCAGTGGAGGTCCGACCAATGATACCCTCAATAATCCCCAGAATGGGGGTATTTTACTTCGGTAAAGGCTAAATACTAGACGCCGAAAGGACCTTCTGACATCACAAGGTCACATGACTGGATAGGCGTGTCTTTAATTGCAAGCAGGACCTACCACTGTATCCTGTGTAGTGGAGCAACATGGAGACCTGCGAGGTGCAGGGTGTAGTGAGGGGGAAGATACAGTAGGTGGATTGCAGGGAGTAATGTATAGGGAGAGAGAAGTAAGATTTGGGGGAGAGGTGTGGGCGCAGGGTGTAGTTTGGGGGGAGAGAATTGGAGTGCATGGTGAACTGTGGGGGTTGGATGTGGGGTGCATGGTGAACTGTGGGGGAGAGATGTGGGGTGCATGGTGAACTGTGGGGGAGAGATGTGGGGTGCATGGTGAAATGTGGGGGAGAGAAATTTCTGCAAATAAAGTGTTAAAGGGGTTATGCCACTAGAATTATTTCTAACCTATCCAATTGCTGACCAGTGGAGGTCCGACCAATGATACCCTCAATAATCCCCAGAATGGGGGTATTTTACTTCGGTAAAGGCTAAATACTAGACGCCGAAAGGACCTTCTGACATCACAAGGTCACATGACTGGATAGGACCTACCACTGTATCCTGTGTAGTGGAGCAACATGGAGACCTGCGAGGTGCAGGGTGTAGTGAGGGGGAAGATGCAGGGCGAACTGTGGGGGAGAGATGTGGGGTGCATGGTGAACTGTGGGGGAGAGATGTGGGGTGCATGGTGAACTGTGGGGGAGAGATGTGGGGGAGCATGGTGTACTGTGGGGGTTGGATGTGGGGTACACGATTGACTGTGGTGGAGAGGTTGGGTGCATGGTGTACTGTGGGGAGAGATGTGGGGTGCATGGTGTACTGGGGGAGAGATGTGGGGTGCATGCTGAGATTTGGGGTGCATGGTGAGATGTGGGGTGCATGGTGAACTGTGGGGGAGAGATGTGGGGTGCATGGTGAACTGTGGGGGAGAGATGTGGGGTGCATGGTGAACTGTGGGGGAGAGATGTGGGGTGCATGGTGAACTGTGGGGGAGAGATGTGGGGTGCATGGTGAACTGTGGGGGAGGGATGTGGGGTGCATGGTGAACTGTGGGGGAGAGATGTGGGGTGCATGGTGAACTGTGGGGGAGAGATGTGGGGTGCATGGTGAACTGTGGGGGAGAGATGTGGGGTGCATGGTGAACTGTGGGGGAGAGATGTGGGGTGCATGGTGTACTGTGGGGGAGAGATGTGGGGTGCATGGTGTACTGTGGGGGAGAGATGTGGGATGCATGGTGTACTGTGGGGGTTGGATGTGGGGTACACGATTGACTGTGGAGGAGAGGTGGGGTACATGGTGTACTGTGGGGAGAGATGTTGGGTGCATGGTGTACTGTGGTGTAGTGTTAAATATTAAATTTACAATATTCTCTAGCAGACATGGGGTTAACACTCTACTGACATCATATTTGCTATATTCTGGGAACATGGGTGCGGTTAGAGTACACCATAGTAGACATCTCCTTACATAGCTGTAAGATGGAAGGTAACGCCCACTGTCATGAACATAAATGAGTGACAGACACACATGTCGGGGTCGTCATCCATGATGGGAATCCATGGGGAATCTATGGCAGGTCTGTCTGCTATCCCTCTCTGTCATCCTGGACAAGATGTCGTGAATATCCCAGATGACCAGACCAGATGATCGAGCATGAACCAAGCTGTAACTACAAGATATCCAGATGAAGAAACCTAACTTATCTGAAGATGTAAGCAGGGGCGTAACTACCATAGAGGCAGCGGAGGCGGCTACCACAGGGCCCGGGCCATTAGGGGGCCCGGTGACAGCCGCTACCGCTGCGTTTTTTTGTTTTGTTTATAATACGCCGTTACGGGCCCTATTCACTTGCCAATCCTGGCTGGGCCGGGATCGGTAAGTGACACCGCAGGCCCCACAAATACTATTATTATACTCGGGGGTCTTTGCAGACCCCCGAGTATAATGATCGGAGGCCCGGGAGAGGTAAGGGAACGTAACAAACACTGTTACATACCTCTCCACGATCCTGCCAGGCCTCCGTCCTGACGTCTCTGACGTCACATGAACCCGGCCTGCATCCCAGGTCATGTGACGTCTGACGTCATTTCAGAAGGACGGCAGCGGAGAAGACAGCGTAGGAGCCGGGGACAGGCAAGAAACAGTAATTTTTTTAATGTTTTTATTCCCTCGGGTCTCCGGGGTCTGAAAAGACCCCGGAGTATAATAATTGTTTATGGGTGTCCACAGAGGAGCATAATACTGAGTGCAGGGGCGACTATTGTGGATGATACTGTGTGCAGGGGCCAGTAAGGGACAAAATTCTGTGTGCAGGGGCCAGTAAGGGACAAAATACTGTGTACAGGGGCCACTATGGGGCATAATACTGTGTGCAGGGGCTACTAAGGGACATAATAGAGTGCGGAGGAGGAGGCCGGTCGAGGTCTTCGATGTTGATGTCGGTTGGGGGGGGGGGGCATGTCAAAAGTTCGCCATGGGACCCCGCCATTCCTAGTTACGCCACTGGATGTAACCTATTGACATTGACTGATATATGTGTTATTTTGGACAATTTCCCTGTTCTTGTATTTTCCTTCAAGATATTAATAAACCCTTACACTGATTTATAACAAGCTGACTCCTCCCATCGTGATAAGGCCTACAACACGTGGCACAAGTCTCACCTGCAAATACAAGATATTTAACAGGGAGAGATGTTGGGTGCATGGTGAACTGTGGGGGTTGGATGTGGGGTACACGATTGACTGTGGGGGAGAGGTGGGGTGCATGGTGAACTGTGGGGGAGAGATGTGGGGTGCATGGTGAACTGTGGGGGGTGGATGTGGGGCGCATGGTGAACTGGGGGGGAGTGTTGGGTGCCTGGTGAATTGGGGGGGAATTAGATCTGTGTTCCTTTAGGGGATGCCAAGCTATGGTTGATGCTTGGTGGATTTAGGGTAAGTTCACACAGGTTCTTTTGGACAGGATTTTGAGGCCGTATCCGCCTCAAAATACTGACCATAAAGACAGCTCCAATTGAAATCAATGGGAGCGGTTCAATTCTTTTTTCCTGGAGCCGTTTGTTCCAGCTCCCGTAAAAAAGAACCGACATGCTCATTCTTCAGGTGGAGTGTTCAACTGGATGCTGGTGCACTGCACCGACATCCAGTTGCGGCTACCCGCATTTTGGACCGGAACCTGAGGCAGCCTCTGCCTCAGGTTCCGGTCCAAAATACCCCATGTGAACCCAGCCTAAGGTTTGCATAAGAGGCACAAAGAAACTCCTCCATTGGCGGTGCAGAGGTGATTGACAATGTACTTTAGGTTAAAGCCCCACATAAGGGGCCACAGCCAAAAAGCCCTGCAGGAAAAACCTCTGTGGAAACACATTGCGATCTTCCCACAGCGCCTTTCACATAAAATGTGCAGTTTTCCTCTGCGGACTTTCTACTTTAGTCACACTTATAGGGAGTCTGCCAGCGTTTCCATGTGCTGCAATGTACAAAAACTCCCCAGGTATTTTTCTGATATTTGTGGATGGGATTCGCTAGACTCCTATCCACTTTGCAGGGACTGTAAAATGTTGCGGTTTTTGCTGTGGTGTTTCTGCCACGTTGGGCTTCAGCCTTAAAAGACACATGGGGAGCTGTGGGAAACTTGTTTCGGGGGCTCTGAGCTGTGGAGTGCTTAACACTATGGGAGTGCACTAGAGAGATGTAGAATGCTTGTGAGGGGGTGCACAGGAAATATATGGATATTGGTGAAATGCTAGCATTGCGGGGGTAGGCTTATAGGAGCTATCTGGTCACCACAAGGTAACCCCTTCCCGTGGGCATCATGCACAGGGGTGATAAGAGTTTGGGTGTTTTGCACACCAGTCTGAATGGAATGGCTGCTCTCCATCCATTTCAGTGATTTCAGACCACTGGAGAAAGCCAAAGTATAAAACAATGCTTGTTGGGACTAGGCAAGCCCTTTAAGGTTCATGGGGGATAGTAAGAGTGTGGGGGGTACACTGGAGGGACATGGAGGACAGTGCAGTGCTTGTTAGTAATGTGGGGTACACTCGAGGGATATGAGGGATAGCGGGATGCTTGTTAGTAATGTGGGGTATACTGGAGGGACATGGCAGATAGTGCGGTGCTTGTTAGTAATGTGGGGGTACACTGGAGGGACATGGGGGATAGTGTGGTGCTTGTTAGTAATGTGGGGTACACTGGAGGGGCATGGGGGATAGTGCGGTGCTTGTTAGTAATGTGGGGTACACTGGAGGGGCATGGGGGATAGTGTGGTGCTTGTTATTAATGTGGGGTACACTGGAGGGACATGGGGGATAGTGAGGTGCTTGTTAGTAATGTGGGGTACACTGGAGGGATATGAGGGATAGTGCGGTGCTTGTTAGTAATGTGGGGTACACTGGAGGGACATGGAGGATAGTGCAGTGCTTGTTAGTAATGTGAGGTACACTGGAGGGACATGGGGGATAGTGCGGTGCTTGTTAGTAATGTGGGGTACACTGGAGGGACATGGAGGATAGTGCGGTGCTTGTTAGTAATGTGGGGTACACTGGAGGGACATGGGGGATAGTGCGGTGCTTGTTAGTAATGTGGTGTATACTGGAGGGACATGAGGGGATAGTGCGGGGCTTGTTAGTAATGTGGGGTACACTGGAGGGACATGGGGGATAGTGCGGTGCTTGTTAGTAATGTGGGGTACACTGGAGAGACATGGGGGATAGTGCAGTGCTTGTTAGTAATGTGGGGTACACTGGAGGCATATGAGGGATAGCAGGATGCTTGTTAGTAATGTGGGGTACACTGGAGGGACATGGGGGATAGTGCGGTGCTTGTTAGTAATGTGGGGTACACTGGAGGGACATGGAGGATAGTGCGGTGCTTGTTAGTAATGTGGGGTACACTGGAGGGACATGGAGGATAGTGCGGTGCTTGTTAGTAATGTGGGGTACACTGGAGGGACATGGGGGGATAGTGCGGTGCTTGTTAGTAATGTGGGGTACACTGGAGGGACATGGGGGATAGTGCGGTGCTTGTTAGTAATGTGGGGTACACTGGAGGGACATGGGGGATAGTGCGGTGCTTGTTAGTAATGTGGGGTACACTGGAGGGACATGGGGGATAGTGCGGTGCTTGTTAGTAATGTGGGGTACACTGGAGGGACATGGGGGATAGTGCGGTGCTTGTTAGTAATGTGGGGTACACTGGAGGGACATGGGGGATAGTGCGGTGCTTGTTAGTAATGTGGGGTACACTGGAGGGACATGGGGGATAGTGCGGTGCTTGTTAGTAATGTGGGGTACACTGGAGGGACATGGAGGATAGTGTGGTGCTTGTTAGTAATGTGGGGATACACCGGACGGACATGGACGATAGTGCAGTGCTTGTTAGTAATGTGGGGTACACTCGAGGGATAGCAGGATGCTTGTTAGTAATGTGGGGTACACTGGAGGGACATGGGGGATAGTGCGGTGCTTGTTAGTAATGTGGGGTACACTGGTGGGACATGGGGGGATAGTGGGATATACCTGGATGTAGTTATAGCTGCACTCATTAGTATCGGGTCTCCATTATACAATACTGTGAAGACCCAGTGACTATGATGGCCACCATCTTTAAAGGTCCAGCATGTACTATTACGGATGTCGGGAAGGGGTACAATTATTTAAAGGGATCCTATCATTCAAACGCATTTTTTTATGACTAACACGTCGGAATAGCCTTAAAGGGATCCTATCATTTAAACACTTTTTTTTTCTAGCTGACCCATCGGAATAGCCTTAAGAAAGGCTATTCGTCTCCTACCTTTGTCCATCTGCAGCCCGTCGTTCGGTAGAAATACCAGTTTTTACCGGTATGCAAATGAGTTCTTTCGCAGCACTGGGGGTGGGCCCCAGCGCTCAGACAGCACTGGGGGCGTCCCAAATGCTGCCAGAGAGCTCTTTCCAGCGACGCCTCTTCAACAGCAATCTTCAACAGCAACCGCCTCTTCTGCGTCTTCTCTGGGGTCACACTTCGGCGCCTGCGCAGTCTGTCTGCCATCGGGATGCAGGCAAGAGCCGAGTGCACAGGCCGGCCGGCGGCCATTTTTTTGGAGGCCGCTATGCGCGCATGCGCAGTACGCTCCTGTTCTCCATACAACTACAGAAGTGTACTGTGCATGCACGAGTAGCGGCCTCCAAAAAAATGGCCGCTGTCCGGCCTGTACACTCGGCTCTTGCCTGAGTCCTGATGGCAGAGCAGACTGTGCAGGCACTGGAGTGTGACCCCAGCTGGAAGAACTCAAAAGAAAAAAGACACCGAGCAAACCGTAGTGTAGATCTGTATAATTAAGATTTGGTGAAATAACAGTGTAGGCTCACCTTCAAAAGTTGTGTAGATACACAACACTTCACAAAGCAACAAGATCACTAAGCAGGGATCCTATAGTTGGGTACAGCTGTGAGGTACCTCACACCACGTGGGTGTATGAAAATGCAAGAATGGACCAAGTTGTCAATTTGTGATTACAAATCCAGGACAAGGAGGACCCGCGCTGATAGATTTAGGTGAAAAAAACGACTTTATTGGAACAACACACTACGCGTTTCGGGCATACACTCTGCCCTTCTTCAGGTGCAAAGGTTCAGAAATGTTCAGATGCAGGTATTGCTGCACAAGGAAGGGTCAACATCAGGTTTCCATACCTCATTCAGGGGTTGGATAAAGCAGGGTGACAACACTTATACACTGTTTACTGGCAGTAGTAGAATAGGTTAAGTGAGTTTACAGAGATATAGAAGCAACAATTAAGCAGCATTATTCCGATGGACCAGTAGAGGGCGACACAAGGACTTTTTACTGGTATGCAAATGATTTCTTTCACAGCACTGGGGGCGGGCCCCAGCGCTCAGACAGCACTGGGGGAGGCCCTAATGCTGCGAGAGAACTCTCTGCAGCGCTGCCTCCATCTTCGTCAGCATCGGCCTCTTCACCTTCTTTCGGCGCACGGTAGGTCAAAATTCAACGCATGCGCAAGTTGGCTCTGCCAGTGGGCCTCGGGCAGAGCCAACTTCACATGCGGGTGGCCCTTTTTTTTTTGTGGCCGCTTACACGAGCAGGCGCAGTAAGAACTCCATAGAACTACAGGAGTGTACTGCAACTGCTCATGTAAGCGGCCACAAAAAAATGGCTGAGGTCCGCTGGCAAAGCCGACTTGCGCATGCGTTGAATTCTGACCCACCACTCACCGAAAGAAGATGAAGAGGCCATTGCTGACGAAGATGGAGGCAGCGCTGCAGAGAGTTCTCTCGCAGCATTAGGGCCGCCCTCAGTGCTGTCTGAGTGCTGGGGCCCGCTCCCAGTGCTGTGAGAGCTTATTTGCATACTGACAAAAAACAGGATTTCAGGTGAATGGCGGCGCAGAGAAGACAACGAAACGCAGGAGATGAAGAGGCCGTTGCTGACGAAGATGGAGGCGACGCTGGAGAGAGTTCTCTCGCAGAATTGGGGACGCCCCCGGTGCTGTTTCAGCGCTGAGGCCCACTCCCAGTGCTGCAACAGAACTAATTTGAATACAGACAAAAACCGGGATTTCAGGCGAACGGTCCTATGAAAAAGTTTGGGCACCCCTATTAATCTTAATAATTTTTAGTTCTAACTATTTTGGTGTTTTCAACAGCCATTTCAGTTTGATATATCTAATAACTGATGGACACAGTAATATTTCAGGATTGAAATGAGGTTTATTGTACTAACAGAAAATGTGCAATATGCATTAAACCAAAATTTGACCGGTGCAAAAGTATGGGCACCTCAACAGAAAAGTGACATTAATATTTAGTAGATCCTCCTTTTGCCTCTAGTCAGATAACAGCCTCTAGTCGGTTCCTGTATCTTTTACTCAGTTCCTGGATGAAGGTATTTTGGACCATTCCTCTTTACAAAACAATTCAAGTTCAGTTAAGTTTGATGGTTGCCGAGCATGGACAGCGGTGTTTTGGAACTTTGAGGAAAGGAAATTTATTCTAAAATGCTACTACCATCACTCGAATTAGAGATAAGTTTGAAGCTGATGGAACTGTTCAGGACGTCCATAAGAAGCGTTCCGGAAGACCACGTACCTCGACAAGCCCCATAAAAGAAGAAAGATTACTGGAAACGTTTCAACGAAGTCCAAGAAACTCTTTGCGGCAAGCTAGTCCTGAGGTAGGGATTTCAAAATCATCAGTCCATCGCATCATGAAACGTTGTCAGTGGAGAAGTTACATTCCAAGATTAGTCCATGCTCTTAATGACGATGATCCAGACCGAAGAGTATTGCGAATGGTACTTGGAACGATGTAACAAAGATGCACACTTTCCCACAAAGATTGTGTGGAGTGATGAGGCCACATTCAAATTAAATGGTTCGATTAACAGACACAATTGCACCTACTGGGGACCTGAGAATAACACATGGTAGTGTGGAGGTGCCCCATCTTTCTTCTTTTATGGGGCTTGTCGAGGTACATGGTCTTCCAGAACGCTTCTTATGGACGTCCTGAACAGTTCCATCAGCTTCAAACTTATCTCTAATTCGAGTGATGGTAACTTGTGTAGGTGGTTCTTTGTTAAACTCCCTCCTAACAGGGGTGAACTTTCCCCTTTCGCCGCCCGAGCTTACTGCAGAAAGCCGCCCCCCCCCCCCCCCCGCCGGGAGGAGGGGGCGGATCGGGGGCATGACCGGGGGATCGGGGGCGTGACCGGGTGGATTGGGGGCGTTGCCGGGTGGATCGGGGGCGTGGCCGGGTGAAGGGGCTTAGCCCCGTTCGCCGGCAGAGAGTAGGCCCGGAGACTGCCTGCTCTCTGCCTGAGCGTGAGGGGAGGCTGCCGGAGCAGCGCTACTCCAGTGGCCTCCCCAAACCACCGGTCCGTGATAAGCCAGTCCAGGACTGGCTTAGGTTAGCAAAAATGCCGCCCTCCCTGAGGCCCTGGCATAGTGCCGCCTGAAGCGCTCGCTTCAGGTCGCCTCATGGGAGGTGCGGCACTGTCTCCTAAATTGTCTTTGCACTTCCACTGCGTTTTCACACTTCCAGTAGCATTTTAGAATAAATTTCCTTTCTTCAAAGTCAAGTCTGTATGCCATCACTCGGTTTAATGGGTTCAGTCTGTAAAGAAAGAATAAATAATTGAGTTATCAGCTTCTAAAATGTGTATACATTTTTTTGGGACACCCTGCACATGCGCGCATATTTATGTGCGCGCATATATATGGTAGTTATATATATGGTAGTTATGTGCACGCATATTTATGTGCACGCATATATATATGGTAGTTATGTGCGCGCGTAGTTATGTGCGCGCATATTTATGGTAGTTATATATATGGTAATTATGTGCGCGCATATATGTGGTAGTTATGTGCGTGCATATTTATGAGCACGCATATATATGGTAGTTATATATATGCGAGCACATAAATATGCGCGAACATAACTACCATATACATAACTACCATATATATGCACGCACATAAATATGCACGCACATAAATTTTATATTTTATATATGCGTATGTGCGCGCATATTTATGGTAGTTATGTGCGCGCATATTTATGTGCGCGCATATATATGGTAGTTATATATATGGTAGTTATGTGCGCGCACATTTGTGTGCGCGCATATTTATGGTAGTTATATGCTCGCATATTTATCGTAGTTATGTGCGCGCATATTTATGTGCGCGCATATTTATAGTAGTTATATGTGCGCATATTTATGTGCGCATATTTATGTGCGCGCATATATATAAGGTAATTATGTGCGCGCATATTTATGTGCGCGCATATGTATGGTAGTTATGTGCGCGCATATTTATGTGTGCGCATATTTATGTGCGCGCATATATATGGTAGTTATATATATGGTAGTTATGTGCGCGCATATTTATGTGCGCGCATATTTATGTGCGCGCATATTTATGGTAGTTATGTGCACACATATTTATGTGTGCGCATATTTATGTGCGCGCATTTTTATGTGCGCGCATATATATGGTAGTTATGTTCGCGCATATTTATGTGCGCGCATATATATGGTAGTTATATATATGGTAGTTATGTGCGCGCATATGTATGTGCGCGCTTATATATGGTAGTTATATATAAGGTAGTTATGTGCGCGCATATATATGGTAGTTATGTGCGCGCATATTTATCGTAGTTATGTGCGCGCTATTTATGTGCGCGCATATATATGGTAGTTATATATATGGTAGTTATGTGCGCGCATATTTATGTGCGCGCATATATATGGTAGTTATATATATGGTAGTTATGTGCGTGCATATTTATGTGCGCGCTTATATATGGTAGTTATGTGCGCGCCTATCTATGTGCGCGCATATTTATGGTAGTTATGTGCGCGCATATTTATGTGCGCGCATATCTATGTGCGCGCATATTTATGGTAGTTATGTGCGCGCATATTTATGTGCGCGCATATATATGGTAGTTATATATATGGTAGTTATGTGCGCGCATAATTGTGTGCGCGCATATTTATGGTAGTTATGTGCTCGCATATTTATCGTAGTTATGTGCGCGCATATTTATGTGCGCGCATATTTATAGTAGTTATATGTGCGCATATTTATGTGCGCATATTTATGTGCGCGCATATTTATGCGCGCGCATATATATGGTAGTTATATATATGGTAGTTATGTGCACGTATATATATGTGCACGCATATTTATCGTAGTTATGTGCGCGCATATATACGGTAGTTATATATATGGTAGTTATGTGCGCGCATATTTATGTGCGCAAATATATATGGTAGTTATATATATGGTAGTTATGTGCGCGCAGATCTATGTGCGCGCATATTTATGGTAGTTATGTGCGTGCATATTTATGTGCGCGCATATATATGGTAGTTATATATATGGTAATTATGTGCGTGCATATTTATGTACACGCATATATATGCTAGTTATGTGCACGCGTAGTTATGTGCGCGCATATTTATGGTAGTTATGTGCACGCATATTTATGGTAGTTATGTGTGCACATATTTATGTGTGCACATATTTATGTGTGCACATATTTATGGTAGTTATGTGTGCGCATATTTATGTGCGCGCATATTTATGGTAGTTATATATATGGTAATTATGTGCGCGCATATATGTGGTAGTTATGTGCGTGCATATTTATGAGCACGCATATATATGGTAGTTATATATATGCGAGCACATAAATATGCGCGAACATAACTACCATATACATAACTACCATATATATGCGCGCACATAAATATGAACGCACATAAATTTTATATTTATGTGCACGCATGGTTATGTGCGCGCATATATATGGTAGTTATGTGCGCATATTTATGTGCGTGCATATATATGGTAGTTATATATATGGTAGTTATGTGCGCGCATACATGTGGTAGTTATGTGCACGCATATTTATGTGCGCGCATATATATGGTAGTTATATATATGGTAGTATGTGAGCGCATATTTATGTGCGTGCATATATATGGTAGTTATATATATGGTAGTTATGTGCGCGCATACATATGGTAGTTATGTGCACGCATATTTATGTGCGCGCATATATATGGTAGTTATATATATGGTAGTATGTGAGCGCATATTTATGGTAGTTATGTGCGCGCATATTTATGTGCGCGCATATTTATGGTAGTTATGTGTGCGTATTTTTATGTACGCGCATATATATGGTAGTTATATATATGGTAGTTATGTGCGCGCATATTTATGTGCGCACATATATATGGTAGTTATATATATGCGAGAACATAAATATGCGCGCACATAACTACCATATGCATAACTACCATATATATGCGTGCACATAAATATGCGCGCACATAAATTTTATATTTATGTGCGCGCATATATATGGTAGTTATGTGCGCGCATATTTATGTGCACGCATATATATGGTAGTTATGTGCGCGCATATATATGGTAGTTATATATAAGGTAGTTATGTGCGCGCATATTTATGTGCGCGCATATATATGGTAGTTATGTGCGTGCATATTTATGTGCGTGCATATTTATGTGCGCGCATATTTATGTGCACGCATATATATGGTAGTTATGTGCGCGCATATTTATGTGCGCGCATATTTATGTGTGCGCATATATATGGTAGTTATATATATAGTAGTTATGTGCGTGCATAGTTATGTGTGCGCATAGTTATGTGCGCGCTTATATATGGTAGTTATGTGCGCGCATATTTATGGTAGTTATGTGCACGCATATTTATGTGCGTGCATATTTATGTGCATGCATATATATGGTAGTTATGTGCGCGCATATTTATGTGCGCGCATATTTATGTGCGCGCTTATATATGGTAGTTATGTGCGCGCATATTTATGTGCGCGCATATTTATGGTAGTTATGTGCACGCATATTTATGTGCGCGCATATTTATGCGCGCGCATATATATGGTGGTTATGTGCGCGCATATTTATGTGCGCGCATATATATAGTAGTTATTGTAAGAAAGTGACAGGAAAAGTCCTGGAAGGATGATATATCTCCCCCAGAGTCCTCTCATATGTGTGGTGAGTGAGGGCTTCAATAGCTGTAGCAAGGCATCTAGCAGGTTAACCTCTTCTCATCCTACTGCAGGAAGGAGCTTGTGTGCACAGGTGGGAACAGTTAGGCCTAATCACAGGCCTATAAAGCCTCTCCAGACTTCTGTCCTGGGCAGTTCCTGGGGGAGAGTGGTGGAGCCAGGTCCTGGCCATCCTAACTGAAAACTGGTGAGACCAGTGAGTGCTCCACAGCTTGTATTTTTGTTGCTTTGTTTTGTCCGTGTGGTTGAAGCAAGCCACACGTATAGACAGATTGCTTCTGTGTAGTTAGTCGCCTAGCCGGGCAAGTATTTGTGTTTGTTTTTGCCTGAAGTAAAGGCCTGTTTATTTTGTTTGACTGCACCTTTAAACCTTTTTGCAAAATAAACGCACAGGGCTAAAACCCTGTTCAAACTGATTTTGGTGTCTGTCTCTGACTGTCTGGGTCCGCTGCTGCTACCGCTGAGCCTACCTCCCCCACATTATATATATGGTAGTTATGTGCGCACATATTTATCGTAGTTATGTGCGTGCATATTTATGTGCGCGCATATTTATACGCGCACATAACGTGCACATAACTAACATATACATAACTACTATATATGCGTGCACATAAATATGCGCGCACATAAATTTTATATTTATGTGCACGCATATATATGGTAGTTATGTGCGCGCATATTTATGTGCACGCATATATATGGTAGTTATATATATGATAGTTATGTGCGCGCATATATATGGTAGTTATATAAGGTAGCTATGTGCGCGCATAGCTATGTGCGCGCATATTTATGGTAGTTATATATATGGTAGTTATATATAAGGTAGTTATGTGCGCGCATATATATGGTAGTTATGTGCGCGCATATTTATGGTAGTTATGTATATGGTAGTTATGTGCGCGCATATATATGGTAGTTATATATAAGGTAGTTATGTGCACGCATATTTATGTGCGCGCACATATAGGGCAGTTATGTGCGCGCATATTTATGTGCACGCATATTTATGTGCGCACACATATAGGGCATTTATGTGCGCGCATATATATGGTAGTTATGTGCGCGCATAGTTATGTATAAGGTAGTTATGTGTGCGCATATTTATGGTAGTTATGTATATAGTAGTTATGTGCGCGCATATATATGGTAGTTATGTATATGGTAGTTATGTGCGTGCATATTTATGTGTGCGCATATTTATGGTAGTTATGTATATGGTAGTTATGTGCGCGCATAGTTATGGTAGTTATGTGCGCGCATATATATGGTAGTTATGTATAAGGTAGTTATGTGCGCGCATAGTTATGGTAGTTATGTGCGTGCATAGTTATGGTAGTTATGTATAAGGTAGTTATGTGCGCGCATAGTTATGGTAGTTATGTGCGCGCATATATATGGTAGTTATGTATAAGGTAGTTATGTGCGCGCATAGTTATGGTAGTTATGTGCGCGCATATATATGGTAGTTATGTATAAGGTAGTTATGTGCGCGCATAGTTATGGTAGTTATGTGCGTGCATAGTTATGGTAGTTATGTATATGGTAGTTATGTGCGCGCATATATATGGTAGTTATGTTCGCGCATATTTATGTGCGCGCATATATATGGTAGTTATATATATGGTAGTTATGTGCGCGCATATGTATGTGCGCGCTTATATATGGTAGTTATATATAAGGTAGTTATGTGCGCGCATATATATGGTAGTTATGTGCGCGCATATTTATCGTAGTTATGTGCGCGCTATTTATGTGCGCGCATATATATGGTAGTTATATATATGGTAGTTATGTGCGCGCATATTTATGTGCGCGCATATATATGGTAGTTATATATATGGTAGTTATGTGCGTGCATATTTATGTGCGCGCTTATATATGGTAGTTATGTGCGCGCCTATCTATGTGCGCGCATATTTATGGTAGTTATGTGCGCGCATATTTATGTGCGCGCATATCTATGTGCGCGCATATTTATGGTAGTTATGTGCGCGCATATTTATGTGCGCGCATATATATGGTAGTTATATATATGGTAGTTATGTGCGCGCATAATTGTGTGCGCGCATATTTATGGTAGTTATGTGCTCGCATATTTATCGTAGTTATGTGCGCGCATATTTATGTGCGCGCATATTTATAGTAGTTATATGTGCGCATATTTATGTGCGCATATTTATGTGCGCATATTTATGTGCGCGCATATTTATGCGCGCGCATATATATGGTAGTTATATATATGGTAGTTATGTGCACGTATATATATGTGCACGCATATTTATCGTAGTTATGTGCGCGCATATATACGGTAGTTATATATATGGTAGTTATGTGCGCGCATATTTATGTGCGCAAATATATATGGTAGTTATATATATGGTAGTTATGTGCGCGCAGATCTATGTGCGCGCATATTTATGGTAGTTATGTGCGTGCATATTTATGTGCGCGCATATATATGGTAGTTATATATATGGTAATTATGTGCGTGCATATTTATGTACACGCATATATATGCTAGTTATGTGCACGCGTAGTTATGTGCGCGCATATTTATGGTAGTTATGTGCACGCATATTTATGGTAGTTATGTGTGCACATATTTATGTGTGCACATATTTATGTGTGCACATATTTATGTGTGCACATATTTATGGTAGTTATGTGTGCGCATATTTATGTGCGCGCATATTTATGGTAGTTATATATATGGTAATTATGTGCGCGCATATATGTGGTAGTTATGTGCGTGCATATTTATGAGCACGCATATATATGGTAGTTATATATATGCGAGCACATAAATATGCGCGAACATAACTACCATATACATAACTACCATATATATGCGCGCACATAAATATGAACGCACATAAATTTTATATTTATGTGCACGCATGGTTATGTGCGCGCATATATATGGTAGTTATGTGCGCATATTTATGTGCGTGCATATATATGGTAGTTATATATATGGTAGTTATGTGCGCGCATACATGTGGTAGTTATGTGCACGCATATTTATGTGCGCGCATATATATGGTAGTTATATATATGGTAGTATGTGAGCGCATATTTATGTGCGTGCATATATATGGTAGTTATATATATGGTAGTTATGTGCGCGCATACATATGGTAGTTATGTGCACGCATATTTATGTGCGCGCATATATATGGTAGTATGTGAGCGCATATTTATGGTAGTTATGTGCGCGCATATTTATGTGCGCGCATATTTATGGTAGTTATGTGTGCGTATTTTTATGTACGCGCATATATATGGTAGTTATATATATGGTAGTTATGTGCGCGCATATTTATGTGCGCACATATATATGGTAGTTATATATATGCGAGCACATAAATATGCGCGCACATAACTACCATATGCATAACTACCATATATATGCGTGCACATAAATATGCGCGCACATAAATTTTATATTTATGTGCGCGCATATATATGGTAGTTATGTGCGCGCATATTTATGTGCACGCATATATATGGTAGTTATGTGCGCGCATATATATGGTAGTTATATATAAGGTAGTTATGTGCGCGCATATTTATGTGCGCGCATATATATGGTAGTTATGTGCGTGCATATTTATGTGCGTGCATATTTATGTGCGCGCATATTTATGTGCACGCATATATATGGTAGTTATGTGCGCGCATATTTATGTGCGCGCATATTTATGTGCGCGCATATTTATGTGTGCGCATATATATGGTAGTTATATATATAGTAGTTATGTGCGTGCATAGTTATGTGTGCGCATAGTTATGTGCGCGCTTATATATGGTAGTTATGTGCGCGCATATTTATGGTAGTTATGTGCACGCATATTTATGTGCGTGCATATTTATGTGCGTGCATATTTATGTGCATGCATATATATGGTAGTTATGTGCGCGCATATTTATGTGCGCGCATATTTATGTGCGCGCATATTTATGTGCGCGCATATTTATGTGCGCGCATATTTATGTGCGCGCATATTTATGTGCGCGCATATATATGGTAGTTATGTGCGCGCATATTTATGTGCGCGCATATTTATGGTAGTTATGTGCACGCATATTTATGTGCGCGCATATTTATGCGCGCGCATATATATGGTGGTTATGTGCGCGCATATTTATGTGCGCGCATATATATAGTAGTTATTGTAAGAAAGTGACAGGAAAAGTCCTGGAAGGACGATATATCTCCCCCAGAGTCCTCTCATATGTGTGGTGAGTGAGGGCTTCAATAGCTGTAGCAAGGCATCTAGCAGGTTAACCTCTTCTCATCCTACTGCAGGAAGGAGCTTGTGTGCACAGGTGGGAACAGTTAGGCCTAATCACAGGCCTATAAAGCCTCTCCAGACTTCTGTCCTGGGCAGTTCCTGGGGGAGAGTGGTGGAGCCAGGTCCTGGCCATCCTAACTGAAAACTGGTGAGACCAGTGAGTGCTCCACAGCTTGTATTTTTGTTGCTTTGTTTTGTCCGTGTGGTTGAAGCAAGCCACACGTATAGACAGATTGCTTCTGTGTAGTTAGTCGCCTAGCCGGGCAAGTATTTGTGTTTGTTTTTGCCTGAAGTAAAGGCCTGTTTATTTTGTTTGACTGCACCTTTAAACCTTTTTGCAAAATAAACGCACAGGGCTAAAACCCTGTTCAAACTGATTTTGGTGTCTGTCTCTGACTGTCTGGGTCCGCTGCTGCTACCGCTGAGCCTACCTCCCCCACATTATATATATGGTAGTTATGTGCGCGCATATTTATCGTAGTTATGTGCGTGCATATTTATGTGCGCGCATATTTATACGCGCACATAACGTGCACATAACTAACATATACATAACTACTATATATGCGTGCACATAAATATGCGCGCACATAAATTTTATATTTATGTGCACGCATATATATGGTAGTTATGTGCGCGCATATTTATGTGCACGCATATATATGGTAGTTATATATATGATAGTTATGTGCGCGCATATATATGGTAGTTATATAAGGTAGCTATGTGCGCGCATAGCTATGTGCGCGCATATTTATGGTAGTTATATATATGGTAGTTATATATAAGGTAGTTATGTGCGCGCATATATATGGTAGTTATGTGCGCGCATATTTATGGTAGTTATGTATATGGTAGTTATGTGCGCGCATATATATGGTAGTTATATATAAGGTAGTTATGTGCACGCATATTTATGTGCGCGCACATATAGGGCAGTTATGTGCGCGCATATTTATGTGCACGCATATTTATGTGCGCACACATATAGGGCATTTATGTGCGCGCATATATATGGTAGTTATGTGCGCGCATAGTTATGTATAAGGTAGTTATGTGTGCGCATATTTATGGTAGTTATGTATATAGTAGTTATGTGCGCGCATATATATGGTAGTTATGTATATGGTAGTTATGTGCGTGCATATTTATGTGTGCGCATATTTATGGTAGTTATGTATATGGTAGTTATGTGCGCGCATAGTTATGGTAGTTATGTGCGCGCATATATATGGTAGTTATGTATAAGGTAGTTATGTGCGCGCATAGTTATGGTAGTTATGTGCGTGCATAGTTATGGTAGTTATGTATAAGGTAGTTATGTGCGCGCATAGTTATGGTAGTTATGTGCGCGCATATATATGGTAGTTATGTATAAGGTAGTTATGTGCGCGCATAGTTATGGTAGTTATGTGCGCGCATATATATGGTAGTTATGTATAAGGTAGTTATGTGCGCGCATAGTTATGGTAGTTATGTGCGTGCATAGTTATGGTAGTTATGTATATGGTAGTTATGTGCGCGCATATATATGGTAGTTATGTATAAGGTAGTTATGTGCACGCATATTTATGTGCGCGCATATATAGGGCAGTTATGTGCGCGCATATTTATGTGCGCGCATATATATGGTAGTTATATATACGGTAGTTATGGGCGCGCGTAGTTATGGGCGCGCGTAGTTATGGTAGTATGTGAGCGCATATTTATGTGCACGCTTATATATGGTAGTTATGTGCGCGCATATTTATCGTAGTTATGTGCGCGCATATCTATGTGCACGCATATATATGGTAGTTATGTGCGCATATTTATGTGCGCGCATATATATGGTAGTTATGTGCGCGCATATATATGGTAGTTATGTGCGCGCATATATATGGTAGTTATATATGCGAGCACATAAATATGCGCGCACATAACTACCATATACATAACTACCATATATATGCGTGCACATAACTATGCCTGCACGTAAATTTTATATTTATGTGCACGAATATATATGTAGTTATGTGCGCGCGTAGTTATGTGCGCGCGTAGTTATGTGCGCGCGTAGTTATGTGCGCGCGTAGTTATATATATGGTAGTTATGTGCGCGCATATATATGGTAGTTATGTGCGCGCATATTTATGTGCGCGCATATATATGGTAGTTATATATATAGTAGTTATATATATGGTAGTTATATATATATGGTAGTTATGTGCGCGCATATATATGGTAGTTATGTGCGCGCATATTTATGTGCGCGCATATATATGGTAGTTATATATATATGGTAGTTATATATATGGTAGTTATGTGCGCGCATAGTTATGTGCGCGCATAGTTATATATATATGGTAGTTATGTGCGCGCATATATATGGTAGTTATATATATGGTAGTTATATATATGGTAGTTATGTGCGCGCATATCTATGTGCGCGCATATTTATGGTAGTTATGTGTGCGCATATCTGTGTGCGCATATTTATGTGCGCGCATATATATGGTAGTTATATATGGTAGTTATGTGCGCGCATATATATGGTAGTATATATTTATGTGCGCGCATATTTATGTGCGCGCATATTTATGGTAGTTATATATATGGTAGTTATGTGCGCGCATATCTATGTGCGCGCATATTTATGGTAGTTATGTGTGCGCATATTTATGTGCGCGCATATATATGGTAGTTATGTATATGGTAGTTATGTGCGCGCATACATATTGTAGTTATATATAAGGTAGTTATGTGCGCGCTTATATATGGTAGTTATGTGCGCGCATATTTATGTGCGCGCATATTTATGTGCGCGCATATTTATGTGCGCGCATATTTATGTGCGCGCATATTTATGGTAGTTATGTGCGCATATTTATGTGGGCGCATATATATGGTAGTTATATATATGGTAGTATGTGAGCGCATATTTATGGTAGTTATGTGTGCGCATATTTATGTGCGCGCATATTTATGGTAGTTATGTGTGCGCATATCTATGTGCACGCATATATATGGTAGTTATGTGCGCATATTTATGTGCGCGCATATATATGGTAGTTATATATATGGTAGTTATGTGCGCGCATATATATGGTAGTTATGTGCGCGCATATATATGGTAGTTATATATGCGAGCACATAAATATGCGCGCACATAACTACCATATACATAACTACCATATATATGCGTGCACATAACTATGCCTGCACGTAAATTTTATATTTATGTGCACGAATATATATGTAGTTATGTGCGCGCGTAGTTATGTGCGCGCGTAGTTATGTGCGCGCGTAGTTATGTGCGCGCGTAGTTATGTGCGCGTGTAGTTATATATATGGTAGTTATGTGCGCGCATATATATGGTAGTTATGTGCGCGCATATTTATGTGCGCGCATATATATGGTAGTTATATATATAGTAGTTATATATATGGTAGTTATATATATATGGTAGTTATGTGCGCGCATATATATGGTAGTTATGTGCGCGCATATTTATGTGCGCGCATATATATGGTAGTTATATATATATGGTAGTTATATATATGGTAGTTATGTGCGCGCATAGTTATGTGCGCGCATAGTTATATATATATGGTAGTTATGTGCGCGCATATATATGGTAGTTATATATATATGGTAGTTATATATATGGTAGTTATGTGCGCGCATATCTATGTGCGCGCATATTTATGGTAGTTATGTGTGCGCATATCTGTGTGCGCATATTTATGTGCGCGCATATATATGGTAGTTATATATGGTAGTTATGTGCGCGCATATATATGGTAGTATATATTTATGTGCGCGCATATTTATGTGCGCGCATATTTATGGTAGTTATATATATGGTAGTTATGTGCGCGCATATCTATGTGCGCGCATATTTATGGTAGTTATGTGTGCGCATATTTATGTGCGCGCATATATATGGTAGTTATGTATATGGTAGTTATGTGCGCGCATACATATTGTAGTTATATATAAGGTAGTTATGTGCGCGCTTATATATGGTAGTTATGTGCGCGCATATTTATGTGCGCGCATATTTATGTGCGCGCATATTTATGTGCGCGCATATTTATGTGCGCGCATATTTATGTGCGCGCATATTTATGTGCGCGCATATTTATGTGCGCGCATATTTATGTGCGCGCATATTTATGTGCGCGCATATTTATGTGCGCGCATATTTATGTGCGCGCATATTTATGTGCGCGCATATTTATGTGCGCGCATATTTATGTGCGCGCATATTTATGTGCGCGCATATTTATGTGCGCGCATATTTATGGTAGTTATGTGCGCATATTTATGTGGGCGCATATATATGGTAGTTATATATATGGTAGTATGTGAGCGCATATTTATGGTAGTTATGTGTGCGCATATTTATGTGCGCGCATATTTATGGTAGTTATGTGTGCGCATATTTATGTGCGCGCATATATATGGTAGTTATATATATGGTAGTTATGTGCGCACATATATATGGTAGTTATATATATGCGAGCACATAAATATGCGCGCAAATAACTACCATATACATAACTACCATATATATGCGTGCACATAAATATGCCTGCTCATAAATTTTATATTTATGTGCGCGCATATATATGGTAGTTATATATAAGGTAGTTATGTGGGCGCATATTTATTTGCGCGCATATTTATGTGCGCGCAGATATATGGTAGTTATATATGGTAGTTATATATGGTAGTTATGTGCGCGCATATATATGGTAGTTATATATAAGGTAGTTATGTGCGCGCATATATATGGTAGTTATATGCGTTCATATTTATGTGCGCGCATATTTATGGTAGTTATGTGCGCGCATATTTATGGTAGTTATATATAAGGTAGTTATGTGCGCGCATATTTTTGTGCGCGCTTATATATGGTAGTTGTGCGCGCGCATGGTTGTGCGCGCGCATGGTTGTGCGCGCGCATGGTTGTGCGCGCGCATGGTTGTGCGCGCGCATGGTTGTGCGCGCGCATGGTTGTGCGCGCGCATGGTTGTGCGCGCGCATGGTTGTGCGCGCGCATGGTTGTGCGCGCGCATGGTTGTGCGCGCGCATGGTTGTGCGCGCGCATGGTTGTGCGCGCGCATGGTTGTGCGCGCGCATGGTTGTGCGCGCGCATGGTTGTGCGCGCGCATGGTTGTGCGCGCGCATGGTTGTGCGCGCGCATGGTTGTGCGCGCGCATGGTTGTGCGCGCGCATGGTTGTGCGCGCGCATGGTTGTGCGCGCGCATGGTTGTGCGCGCGCATGGTTGTGCGCGCGCATGGTTGTGCGCGCGCATGGTTGTGCGCGCGCATGGTTGTGCGCGCGCATGGTTGTGCGCGCGCATGGTTGTGCGCGCGCATGGTTGTGCGCGCGCATGGTTGTGCGCGCGCATGGTTGTGCGCGCGCATGGTTGTGCGCGCGCATGGTTGTGCGCGCGCATGGTTGTGCGCGCGCATGGTTGTGCGCGCGCATATGGTTGTGCGCGCGCATATGGTTGTGCGCGCGCATATGGTTGTGCGCGCGCATATGGTTGTGCGCGCGCATATGGTTGTGCGCGCGCATATGGTTGTGCGCGCGCATATGGTTGTGCGCGCGCATATGGTTGTGCGCGCGCATATGGTTGTGCGCGCGCATATGGTTGTGCGCGCGCATATGGTTGTGCGCGCGCATATGGTTGTGCGCGCGCATATGGTTGTGCGCGCGCATATGGTTGTGCGCGCGCATATGGTTGTGCGCGCGCATATGGTTGTGCGCGCGCATATGGTTGTGCGCGCGCATATGGTTGTGCGCGCGCATATGGTTGTGCGCGCGCATATGGTTGTGCGCGCGCATATGGTTGTGCGCGCGCATATGGTTGTGCGCGCGCATATGGTTGTGCGCGCGCATATGGTTGTGCGCGCGCATATGGTTGTGCGCGCGCATATGGTTGTGCGCGCGCATATGGTTGTGCGCGCGCATATGGTTGTGCGCGCGCATATGGTTGTGCGCGCGCATATGGTTGTGCGCGCGCATATGGTTGTGCGCGCGCATATGGTTGTGCGCGCGCATATGGTTGTGCGCGCGCATATGGTTGTGCGCGCGCATATGGTTGTGCGCGCGCATATGGTTGTGCGCGCGCATATGGTTGTGCGCGCGCATATGGTTGTGCGCGCGCATATGGTTGTGCGCGCGCATATGGTTGTGCGCGCGCATATGGTTGTGCGCGCGCATATGGTTGTGCGCGCGCATATGGTTGTGCGCGCGCATATGGTTGTGCGCGCGCATAGTTATGGTAGTATATATTTATGTGCGCGCATATATATGGTAGTATATATTTATGTGCGCGCATATATATGGTAGTTATATATGGTAGTTATGTGCGCGCATATATATGGTAGTATATATTTATGTGCGCGCATATATATGGTAGTTATATATATGGTAGTATGTGCGCGCATATTTATGGTAGTATATATTTATGTGCGCGCATATATATGGTAGTATATATTTATGTGCGCGCATATATATGGTAGTTATGTGCGCGCATATATATGGTAGTATATATTTATGTGCGCGCATATATATGGTAGTTATATATGGTAGTTATGTGCGCGCATATATATGGTAGTATATATTTATGTGCGCGCATATATATGGTAGTTATATATATGGTAGTATGTGCGCGCATATTTATGGTAGTTATGTGTGCGCATATATATGGTAGTATATATTTATGTGCGCGCATATATATGGTAGTTATATATGGTAGTTATGTGCGCGCATATATATGGTAGTATATATTTATGTGCGCGCATATATATGGTAGTATATATTTATGTGCGCGCATATATATGGTAGTTATGTGTGCGCATATATATGGTAGTATATATTTATGTGCGCGCATATATATGGTAGTTATATATGGTAGTTATGTGCGCGCATATATATGGTAGTATATATTTATGTGCGTGCATATATATGGTAGTTATATATATGGTAGTATGTGCGCGCATATTTATGGTAGTTATGTGTGCGCATATATATGGTAGTATATATTTATGTGCGCGCATATATATGGTAGTTATATATGGTAGTTATGTGCGCGCATATATATGGTAGTATATATTTATGTGCGCGCATATATATGGTAGTTATATATGGTAGTTATGTGCGCGCATATATATGGTAGTATATATTTATGTGCGCGCATATATATGGTAGTATATATTTATGTGCGCGCATATATATGGTAGTTATGTGTGCGCATATATATGTTAGTATATATTTATGTGCGCGCATATATATGGTAGTTATATATGGTAGTTATGTGCGCGCATATATATGGTAGTATATATTTATGTGCGCGCATATATATGGTAGTTATATATATGGTAGTATGTGCGCGCATATTTATGGTAGTTATGTGTGCGCATATTTATGTGCGCGCATATATATGGTAGTTATATATATGCGAGCACATAAATATGCGCGCAAATAACTACCATATACATAACTACCATATATATGCGTGCACATAAATATGCCTGCTCATAAATTTTATATTTATGTGCACGCATATATATGTAGTTATATATATATGGTAGTTATGTGCGCGCATATATATGGTAGTTATATATAAGGTAGTTATGTGCGCGCATATTTATTTGCACGCATATTTATGTGCGCGCAGATATATGGTAGTTATATATGGTAGTTATATATGGTAGTTGTGTGCGCGCATATATATGGTAGTTATATATAAGGTAGTTATGTGCGCGCATATATATGGTAGTTATGTGCGTTCATATTTATGTGCGCGCATATTTATGGTAGTTATGTATATGGTAGTTATTTGCGCGCATACATATTGTAGTTATATATAAGGTAGTTATGTGCGCTCATATTTTTGTGCGCGCTAATATATGGTAGTTATGTGCGCGCATATTTATGTGCGCGCATATTTATGTGCGCGCATATTTATGTGCGCGCATATTTATGTGCGCGCATATCTATGTGCGCGCATATCTATGTGCGCGCATATTTATGGTAGTTATGTGCGCGCATATCTATGTGCACGCATATATATGGTAGTTTTGTGTGCATATTTATGTGCGCGCATATATATGGTAGTTATATATGGTAGTTATGTGCGCGCATATATATGGTAGTTATATATGGTAGTTATGTGCGCGCATATATATGGTAGTTATATATGGTAGTTATGTGCGCGCATATATATGGTAGTTATATATGGTAGTTATGTGCGCGCATATATATGGTAGTTATGTGTGTGCATATTTATGTGCGCGCATATTTATGGTAGTTACGTATATGGTAGTTATGTGCGTGCATATTTTTGTGCGCGCTTATATATGGTATTTATGTGCGCGCATATGTATGTGCGCGCATATGTATGTGCGCGCATATGTATGTGCGCGCATATGTATGTGCGCGCATATGTATGTGCGCGCATATGTATGTGCGCGCATATGTATGTGCGCGCATATGTATGTGCGCGCATATGTATGTGCGCGCATATGTATGTGCGCGCATATGTATGTGCGCGCATATGTATGTGCGCGCATATGTATGTGCGCGCATATGTATGTGCGCGCATATGTATGTGCGCGCATATGTATGTGCGCGCATATGTATGTGCGCGCATATGTATGTGCGCGCATATGTATGTGCGCGCATATGTATGTGCGCGCATATTTATGGTAGTTATGTGCGCGCATATGTATGTGCGCGCATATTTATGTGCGCGCATATCTATGTGCGCGCATATATATGGTAGTTATATATATGGTAGTATGTGCGCGCATATTTATGGTAGTTATGTGTGCGCATATTTATGTGCGTGCATATATATGGTAGTTATATATATGGTAGTTATGTGCGCACATATATATGGTAGTTATGTGCGCGCATACATATTGTAGTTATATATAAGGTAGTTATGTGCGCTCATATTTTTGTGCGCGCTAATATATGGTAGTTATGTGCGCGCATATCTATGTGCGCGCATATTTATGGTAGTTATGTGCGCGCATATCTATGTGCACGCATATATATGGTAGTTTTGTGTGCATATTTATGTGCGCGCATATATATGGTAGTTATATATGGTAGTTATGTGCGCGCATATATATGGTAGTTATATATGGTAGTTATGTGCGCGCATATATATGGTAGTTATATATGGTAGTTATGTGCGCGCATATATATGGTAGTTATATATGGTAGTTATGTGCGCGCATATATATGGTAGTTATGTGTGTGCATATTTATGTGCGCGCATATTTATGGTAGTTATGTATATGGTAGTTATGTGCGCGCATATTTTTGTGCGCGCTTATATATGGTAGTTATGTGCGCGCATATGTCTGTGCGCGCATATGTATGTGCGCGCATATGTATGTGCGCGCATATGTCTGTGCGCGCATATGTCTGTGCGCGCATATGTCTGTGCGCGCATATGTCTGTGCGCGCATATGTCTGTGCGCGCATATGTCTGTGCGCGCATATGTCTGTGCGCGCATATGTCTGTGCGCGCATATGTCTGTGCGCGCATATGTCTGTGCGCGCATATGTCTGTGCGCGCATATGTCTGTGCGCGCATATGTCTGTGCGCGCATATGTCTGTGCGCGCATATGTCTGTGCGCGCATATGTCTGTGCGCGCATATGTCTGTGCGCGCATATGTCTGTGCGCGCATATGTCTGTGCGCGCATATGTCTGTGCGCGCATATGTCTGTGCGCGCATATGTCTGTGCGCGCATATGTCTGTGCGCGCATATGTCTGTGCGCGCATATGTCTGTGCGCGCATATGTCTGTGCGCGCATATGTCTGTGCGCGCATATGTATGTGCGCGCATATGTATGTGCGCGCATATGTATGGTAGTTATGTGCGCGCATATGTATGTGCGCGCATATTTATGGTAGTTATGTGCGCGCATATGTATGTGCGCGCATATTTATGGTAGTTATGTGCGCGCATATGTATGTGCGCGCATATTTATGGTAGTTATGTGCGCGCATATGTATGTGCGCGCATATTTATGTGCGCGCATATCTATGTGCGCGCATATATATGGTAGTTATATATATGGTAGTATGTGCGCGCATATTTATGGTAGTTATGTGTGCGCATATTTATGTGCGTGCATATATATGGTAGTTATATATATGGTAGTTATGTGCGCACATATATATGGTAGTTATGTGCGCGCATATATATGGTAGTTATATATATGCGAGCACATAAATATGCGCGCACATAACTACCATATACATAACTACCATATATATGCGTGCACATAAATATGCCTGCACATAAATTTTATATTTATGTGCACGCATATATATGTAGTTATATATAAGATAGTTATGTGCGCGCATAGTTATGTGCGCGCATAGTTATGTGCGCGCATAGTTATGTGCGCGCATAGTTATGTGCGCGCATAGTTATGTGCGCGCATAGTTATGTGCGCGCATAGTTATGTGCGCGCATAGTTATGTGCGCGCATAGTTATGTGCGCGCATAGTTATGTGCGCGCATAGTTATGTGCGCGCATAGTTATGTGCGCGCATAGTTATGTGCGCGCATAGTTATGTGCGCGCATAGTTATGTGCGCGCATAGTTATGTGCGCGCATAGTTATGTGCGCGCATAGTTATGTGCGCGCATAGTTATGTGCGCGCATAGTTATGTGCGCGCATAGTTATGTGCGCGCATAGTTATGTGCGCGCATAGTTATGTGCGCGCATAGTTATGTGCGCGCATAGTTATGTGCGCGCATAGTTATGTGCGCGCATAGTTATGTGCGCGCATAGTTATGTGCGCGCATAGTTATGTGCGCGCATAGTTATGTGCGCGCATAGTTATGTGCGCGCATAGTTATGTGCGCGCATAGTTATGTGCGCGCATAGTTATGTGCGCGCATAGTTATGTGCGCGCATAGTTATGTGCGCGCATAGTTATGTGCGCGCATAGTTATGTGCGCGCATAGTTATGTGCGCGCATAGTTATGTGCGCGCATAGTTATGTGCGCGCATAGTTATGTGCGCGCATAGTTATGTGCGCGCATAGTTATGTGCGCGCATAGTTATGTGCGCGCATAGTTATGTGCGCGCATAGTTATGTGCGCGCATAGTTATGTGCGCGCATAGTTATGTGCGCGCATAGTTATGTGCGCGCATAGTTATGTGCGCGCATAGTTATGTGCGCGCATAGTTATGTGCGCGCATAGTTATGTGCGCGCATAGTTATGTGCGCGCATAGTTATGTGCGCGCATAGTTATGTGCGCGCATAGTTATGTGCGCGCATAGTTATGTGCGCGCATAGTTATGTGCGCGCATAGTTATGTGCGCGCATAGTTATGTGCGCGCATAGTTATGTGCGCGCATAGTTATGTGCGCGCATAGTTATGTGCGCGCATAGTTATGTGCGCGCATAGTTATGTGCGCGCATAGTTATGTGCGCGCATAGTTATGTGCGCGCATAGTTATGTGCGCGCATAGTTATGTGCGCGCATAGTTATGTGCGCGCATAGTTATGTGCGCGCATAGTTATGTGCGCGCATAGTTATGTGCGCGCATAGTTATGTGCGCGCATAGTTATGTGCGCGCATAGTTATGTGCGCGCATAGTTATGTGCGCGCATAGTTATGTGCGCGCATAGTTATGTGCGCGCATAGTTATGTGCGCGCATAGTTATGTGCGCGCATAGTTATGTGCGCGCATAGTTATGTGCGCGCATAGTTATGTGCGCGCATAGTTATGTGCGCGCATAGTTATGTGCGCGCATAGTTATGTGCGCGCATAGTTATGTGCGCGCATAGTTATGTGCGCGCATAGTTATGTGCGCGCATAGTTATGTGCGCGCATAGTTATGTGCGCGCATAGTTATGTGCGCGCATAGTTATGTGCGCGCATAGTTATGTGCGCGCATAGTTATGTGCGCGCATAGTTATGTGCGCGCATAGTTATGTGCGCGCATAGTTATGTGCGCGCATAGTTATGTGCGCGCATAGTTATGTGCGCGCATAGTTATGTGCGCGCATAGTTATGTGCGCGCATAGTTATGTGCGCGCATAGTTATGTGCGCGCATAGTTATGTGCGCGCATAGTTATGTGCGCGCATAGTTATGTGCGCGCATAGTTATGTGCGCGCATAGTTATGTGCGCGCATAGTTATGTGCGCGCATAGTTATGTGCGCGCATAGTTATGTGCGCGCATAGTTATGTGCGCGCATAGTTATGTGCGCGCATAGTTATGTGCGCGCATAGTTATGTGCGCGCATAGTTATGTGCGCGCATAGTTATGTGCGCGCATAGTTATGTGCGCGCATAGTTATGTGCGCGCATAGTTATGTGCGCGCATAGTTATGTGCGCGCATAGTTATGTGCGCGCATAGTTATGTGCGCGCATAGTTATGTGCGCGCATAGTTATGTGCGCGCATAGTTATGTGCGCGCATAGTTATGTGCGCGCATAGTTATGTGCGCGCATAGTTATGTGCGCGCATAGTTATGTGCGCGCATAGTTATGTGCGCGCATAGTTATGTGCGCGCATAGTTATGTGCGCGCATAGTTATGTGCGCGCGCATAGTTATGTGCGCGCGCATAGTTATGTGCGCGCGCACATAAATATGCGCGCACGTAAATTTTATATTTATGTGCATGAATATATATGTAGTTATATATATATATATGGTAGTTATGTGCGCGCGTAGTTATGTGCGCGCGTAGTTATGTGCGCGCGTAGTTATGTGCGCGCGTAGTTATGTGCGCGCGTAGTTATGTGCGCGCGTAGTTATGTGCGCGCGTAGTTATGTGCGCGCGTAGTTATGTGCGCCCTTATATATGGTAGTTATATATATGGTAGTTATGTGCGCGCATATATATGGTAGTTATGTGCGCGCATATTTATGTGCGTGCATATATATGGTAGTTATATATATGGTAGTTATGTGCGCGCATATCTATGTGCGCGCTTATTTATGGTAGTTATGTGTGCGCATATTTATGTGTGCGCATATTTGTGTGCGCATATTTATGTGCGCGCATATATATGGTAGTTATATATGGTAGTTATGTGCGCGCATATATATGGTAGTTATGTGCGCGCATATATATGGTAGTTATGTGCGCGCATATTTTTGTGCGCGCTTATATATGGTAGTTATGTGCGCGCATATTTGTGCGCGCGCATATTTGTGCGCGCGCATATTTGTGCGCGCGCATAGCTGTGCGCGCATAGTTGTGCGCGCGCATAGTTGTGCGCGCGCATAGTTGTGCGCGCGCGCATAGTTGTGCGCGCGCGCATAGTTGTGCGTGCGCGCGCGCGCGCATAGTTGCGCGCGCGCGCATAGTTGTGCGCGCGCGCGCATAGTTGTGCGCGCGCGCGCATAGTTGTGCGCGCGCGCGCATAGTTGTGCGCGCGCGCATAGTTGTGCGCGCGCGCATAGTTGTGCGCGCGCGCATAGTTGTGCGCGCGCGCATAGTTGTGCGCGCGCGCATAGTTGTGCGCGCGCGCATAGTTGTGCGCGCGCGCATAGTTGTGCGCGCGCGCATAGTTGTGCGCGCGCGCATAGTTGTGCGCGCGCGCGCATAGTTGTGCGCGCGCGCGCATAGTTGTGCGCGCGCGCGCATAGTTGTGCGCGCGCGCGCATAGTTGTGCGCGCGCGCGCGCATAGTTGTGCGCGCGCGCGCATAGTTGTGCGCGCGCGCGCGCATAGTTGTGCGCGCGCGCGCATAGTTGTGCGCTGCGCGCGCATAGTTGTGCGCGCGCATATATATGGTAGCTATATATATGGTAGTTATGTGCGCACATATATATGGTAGTTATATATATGCGAGCACATAAATATGCGCGCACATAAATTTTATATTTATGTGCGCGCATATATATGGTAGTTATATATAAGGTATTTATGTGCGCGCGCCTATATATATGTGCGCGCGCCTATATATATGTGCGCGCGCCTATATATATGTGCGCGCGCCTATATATATGTGCGCGCGCCTATATATATGTGCGCGCGCCTATATATATGTGCGCGCGCCTATATATATGTGCGCGCGCCTATATATATGTGCGCGCGCCTATATATATGTGCGCGCGCCTATATATATGTGCGCGCGCCTATATATATGTGCGCGCGCCTATATATATGTGCGCGCGCCTATATATATGTGCGCGCGCCTATATATATGTGCGCGCGCCTATATATATGTGCGCGCGCCTATATATATGTGCGCGCGCCTATATATATGTGCGCGCGCCTATATATATGTGCGCGCGCCTATATATATGTGCGCGCGCCTATATATATGTGCGCGCGCCTATATATATGTGCGCGCGCCTATATATATGTGCGCGCGCCTATATATATGTGCGCGCGCCTATATATATGTGCGCGCGCCTATATATATGTGCGCGCGCCTATATATATGTGCGCGCGCCTATATATATGTGCGCGCGCCTATATATATGTGCGCGCGCCTATATATATGTGCGCGCGCCTATATATATGTGCGCGCGCCTATATATATGTGCGCGCGCCTATATATATGTGCGCGCGCCTATATATATGTGCGCGCGCCTATATATATGTGCGCGCGCCTATATATATGTGCGCGCGCCTATATATATGTGCGCGCGCCTATATATATGTGCGCGCGCCTATATATATGTGCGCGCGCCTATATATATGTGCGCGCGCCTATATATATGTGCGCGCGCCTATATATATGTGCGCGCGCCTATATATATGTGCGCGCGCCTATATATATGTGCGCGCGCCTATATATATGTGCGCGCGCCTATATATATGTGCGCGCGCCTATATATATGTGCGCGCGCCTATATATATGTGCGCGCGCCTATATATATGTGCGCGCGCCTATATATATGTGCGCGCGCCTATATATATGTGCGCGCGCCTATATATATGTGCGCGCGCCTATATATATGTGCGCGCGCCTATATATATGTGCGCGCGCCTATATATATGTGCGCGCGCCTATATATATGTGCGCGCGCCTATATATATGTGCGCGCGCCTATATATATGTGCGCGCGCCTATATATATGTGCGCGCGCCTATATATATGTGCGCGCGCCTATATATATGTGCGCGCGCCTATATATATGTGCGCGCGCCTATATATATGTGCGCGCGCCTATATATATGTGCGCGCGCCTATATATATGTGCGCGCGCCTATATATATGTGCGCGCGCCTATATATATGTGCGCGCGCCTATATATATGTGCGCGCGCCTATATATATGTGCGCGCGCCTATATATATGTGCGCGCGCCTATATAAATGTGCGCGCGCCTATATATATGTGCGCGCGCCTATATATATGTGCGCGCGCCTATATATATGTGCGCGCGCCTATATATATGTGCGCGCGCCTATATATATGTGCGCGCGCCTATATATATGTGCGCGCGCCTATATATATGTGCGCGCGCCTATATATATGTGCGCGCGCCTATATATATGTGCGCGCGCCTATATATATGTGCGCGCGCCTATATATATGTGCGCGCGCCTATATATATGTGCGCGCGCCTATATATATGTGCGCGCGCCTATATATATGTGCGCGCGCCTATATATATGTGCGCGCGCCTATATATATGTGCGCGCGCCTATATATATGTGCGCGCGCCTATATATATGTGCGCGCGCCTATATATATGTGCGCGCGCCTATATATATGTGCGCGCGCCTATATATGTGCGTTATATATATGGTAGTTATGTGTGCGCATATTTATGTGCGCGCATATATATGGTAGCTATATATATGGTAGTTATGTGCGCGCATATATATGGTAGTTATGTGCGCGCATATATATGGTAGTTATGTGCGCGCATATATATGGTAGTTATATATATGCGAGCACATAAATATGCGCGCACATAAATTTTATATTTATGTGCACGCATATATATGTAGTTATATATATGGTAGTTATGTGTGCGCATATATATGGTAGTTATATATAAGGTATTTATGTGCGCGCGTATTTATGTGCGCGCATATTTATGTGCGCGCATATTTATGTGCGCGCATATTTATGTGCGCGCATATTTATGTGCGCGTATATATATGTGCGCGCATATATATGTGCGCGCATATATATGTGCGCGCATATATATGTGCGCGCATATATATGTGCGCGCATATATATGTGCGCGCATATATATGTGCGCGCATATATATGTGCGCGCATATATATGTGCGCGCATATATATGTGCGCGCATATATATGTGCGCGCATATATATGTGCGCGCATATATATGTGCGCGCATATATATGTGCGCGCATATATATGGTAGTTATATATATGGTAGTTATGTGCGCGCATATCTGTGTGCGCGCATATTTATGGTAGTTATGTGCGCGCATATCTATGTGCGCGCATATTTATGGTAGTTATGTGTACGCATATTTATGTGCGCGCATATATATGGTAGTTATATATGGTAGTTATGTGCGCGCATATATATGGTAGTTATGTGCGTGCATATTTATGTGCGCGCATATTTGTGGTAGTTATGTATATGGTAGTTATATGCGCGCATATTTTTGTGCGCGCTTATATATGGTAGTTATGTGCGCGCATATGTCTGTGCGCGCATATGTCTGTGCGCGCATATGTCTGTGCGCGCATATGTCTGTGCGCGCATATGTATGGTAGTTATGTGCGCGCATATGTATGTGAGCGCATATTTATGGTAGTTATGTGTGCGCATATTTATGTGCGCACATATTTATGGTAGTTATGTGTGCGCATATTTATGTGCGCGCATATATATGGTAGTTATATATATGGTAGTTATGTGCGCACATATATATGGTAGTTATTTGCGCGCATATATATGGTAGTTATATATATGCGAGCACATAAATATGCGCGCACATAACTACCATATACATAACTACCATATATATGCGTGCACATAAATATGCCTGCACATAAATTTTATATTTATGTGCACGCATATATATGTAGTTAGTTGTGTGCGCGCATAGTTGTGTGCGCGCATAGTTGTGTGCGCGCATAGTTGTGTGCGCGCATAGTTGTGTGCGCGCATAGTTGTGTGCGCGCATAGTTGTGTGCGCGCATAGTTGTGTGCGCGCATAGTTGTGTGCGCGCATAGTTGTGTGCGCGCATAGTTGTGTGCGCGCATAGTTGTGTGCGCGCATAGTTGTGTGCGCGCATAGTTGTGTGCGCGCATAGTTGTGTGCGCGCATAGTTGTGTGCGCGCATAGTTGTGTGCGCGCATAGTTGTGTGCGCGCATAGTTGTGTGCGCGCATAGTTGTGTGCGCGCATAGTTGTGTGCGCGCATAGTTGTGTGCGCGCATAGTTGTGTGCGCGCATAGTTGTGTGCGCGCATAGTTGTGTGCGCGCATATTTATGGTAGTTATGTGCGCGCATATTTATGTGCGCGCATATTTATGTGCGCGCATATTTATGTGCGCGCATATTTATGTGCGCGCATATTTATGTGCGCGCATATTTATGTGCGCGCATATTTATGTGCGCGCATATTTATGTGCGCGCATATCTATGTGCGCGCATATCTATGTGCGCGCATATCTATGTGCGCGCATATCTATGTGCGCGCATATCTATGTGCGCGCATATCTATGTGCGCGCATATCTATGGTAGTTATGTGTGCTCATATTTATGTGTGCGCATATTTATGTGCGCGCATATATATGGTAGTTATATATGGTAGTTATGTGCGCGCATATATATGGTAGTTATGTGCGTGCATATTTATGTGCGTGCATATTTATGGTAGTTATATATAAGGTAGTTATGTGCGCGCATATTTTTGTGCGCGCTTATATATGGTAGTTATGTGCGCGCATATTTATGTGCGCGCATATTTATGTGCGCGCATATTTATGTGCGCGCATATTTATGTGCGCGCATATTTATGTGCGCGCATATTTATGTGCGCGCATATTTATGTGCGCGCATATTTATGTGCGCGCATATTTATGTGCGCGCATATTTATGTGCGCGCATATTTATGGTAGTTGTGTGCGCGCATAGTTGTGTGCGCGCATAGTTGTGTGCGCGCATAGTTGTGTGCGCGCATAGTTGTGTGCGCGCATAGTTGTGTGCGCGCATAGTTGTGTGCGCGCATAGTTGTGTGCGCGCATAGTTGTGTGCGCGCATATTTATGGTAGTTATATATATGGTAGTTATGTGCGGGCATATCTATGTGCGCGCATATTTATGGTAGTTATGTGCGCGCATATCTATGTGCGCGCATATTTATGGTAGTTATGTGTGCTCATATCTATGTGCGCGCATATTTATGGTAGTTATGTGTGCTCATATTTATGTGTGCGCATATTTATGTGCGCGCATATATATGGTAGATATATATGGTAGTTATGTGCGCGCATATATATGGTAGTTATGTGCGCGCATATATATGGTAGTTATGTGCGCGCATATTTATGTGCGCGCATATTTATGTGCGCGCATATTTATGTGCGCGCATATTTATGTGCGCGCATATTTATGTGCGCGCATATTTATGTGCGCGCATATTTATGTGCGCGCATATTTATGTGCGCGCATATTTATGTGCGCGCATATTTATGTGCGCGCATATTTATGTGCGCGCATATTTATGTGCGCGCATATTTATGTGCGCGCATATTTATGTGCGCGCATATCTATGGTAGTTATGTGCGCGCATATGTATGTGCGCGCATATTTATGGTAGTTATGTGCGCGCATATTTATGTGCACGCATATATATGGTAGTTATATATATGGTAGTATGTGAGCGCATATTTATGGTAGTTATGTGCGTGCATATTTATTTGCGCGCATATTTATGTGCGCGCAGATATATGGTAGTTATATATGGTAGTTATATATGGTAGTTGTGTGCGCGCATATATATGGTAGTTATATATAAGGTAGTTATGTGCGCGCATATATATGGTAGTTATGTGCGTTCATATTTATGTGCGCGCATATTTATGGTAGTTATGTATATGGTAGTTATGTGCGCGCATACATATTGTAGTTATATATAAGGTAGTTATGTGCGCGCATATTTTTGTGCGCGCTTATATATGGTAGTTATGTGCGCGCATATTTATGTGCGCGCATATTTATGTGCGCGCATATTTATGTGCGCGCATATTTATGTGCGCGCATATTTATGTGCGCGCATATTTATGTGCGCGCATATTTATGGTAGTTATGTGCGCGCATATTTATGTGCACGCATATATATGGTAGTTATATATATGGTAGTATGTGAGCGCATATTTATGGTAGTTATGTGCGTGCATATTTATTTGCGCGCATATTTATGTGCGCGCAGATATATGGTAGTTATATATGGTAGTTATATATGGTAGTTATATATGGTAGTTGTGTGCGCGCATATATATGGTAGTTATATATAAGGTAGTTATGTGCGCGCATATATATGGTAGTTATGTGCGTTCATATTTATGTGCGCGCATATTTATGGTAGTTATGTATATGGTAGTTATGTGCGCGCATACATATTGTAGTTATATATAAGGTAGTTATGTGCGCGCATATTTTTGTGCGTGCTAATATATGGTAGTTATGTGCGCGCATATTTATGTGCGCGCATATCTATGTGCGCGCATATTTATGGTAGTTATGTGCGCGCATATCTATGTGCACGCATATATATGGTAGTTTTGTGCGCATATTTATGTGCGCGCATATATATGGTAGTTATATATATGGTGGTATGTGAGCGCATATTTATGGTAGTTATGTGTGCGCATATTTATGTGCGCGCATATATATGGTAGTTATATATATGGTAGTTATGTGCGCGCATATTTATGTGCGCACATATATATGGTAGTTATGTGCGCGCATATATATGGTAGTTATATATATGCGAGCACATAAATATGCGCGCACATAACTACCATATACATAACTACCATATATATATGCGTGCACATAAATATGCACGCACATAAATTTTATATTTATGTGCACGCATATATATGTAGTAGTTATGTGCGCGCATATATATGGTAGTTATATATAAGGTAGTTATGTGCGCGCGTAGTTATGTGCGCGCGTAGTTATGTGCGCGCGTAGTTATGTGCGCGCGTAGTTATGTGCGCGCGTAGTTATGTGCGCGCGTAGTTATGTGCGCGCGTAGTTATGTGCGCGCGTAGCTATGTGCGTTATATGTGCGCATATTTAGGTGCGCGCCTATGCGCGCTTATATATGGTAGTTATGTGCGCGCATATTTATCGTAGTTATGTGCGCGCATATTTATGTGCGCGCATATATATGGTAGTTATGTGCGTGCATACATATTGTAGTTATATATAAGGTAGTTATGTGCGTGCATATTTATGTGCGCGCATATTTATGTACGCGCATATATATGGTAGTTATATATATGGTAGTTATGTGCGCGCTTATATAAGGTAGTTATATATATGGTAGTTATGTGCGTGCATATTTATGTGCGCGCATATTTATGTACGCGCATATATATGGTAGTTATATATATGGTAGTTATGTGCGCGCTTATATAAGGTAGTTATATATATGGTAGTTATGTGCGTGCATATTTATGTGCGCGCATATTTATGTACGCGCATATATATGGTAGTTATATATATGGTAGTTATGTACGCGCTTATATATGGTAGTTATATATAAGGTAGTTATGTGCGCGCATATTTATGTGCGTGCATATTTATGTGCGCGCATATTTATGGTAGTTATGTTTATGGTAGTTATGTGCGCGCATATATATGGTAGTTATATATAAGGTAGTTATGTGCGCGCATATTTATGTGCGTGGTTATATATGGTAGTTATGTGCGTGCATATTTATGTGCGCGCATATTTATGGTAGTTATGTATATGGTAGTTATGTGCGCGCATATATATGGTAGTTATATATATGGTAGTTATGTGTGCACATATATATGGTAGTTATGTGCGCGCATATTTATGTGCGCGCATATATATGGTAGTTATATATATGGTAGTTATGTGCGCGCTTATATATGGTAGTTATGTGCGTGCATATTTATGTGCGCGCATATTTATGGTAGTTATGTATATGGTAGTTATGTGCGCGCATATATATGGTAGTTATATATAAGGTAGTTATGTGCGCGCATATTTATGTGCGTGGTTATATATGGCAGTTATCTGCACGCATATTTATGTGCGCGCATATTTATGGTAGTTGTGTGCGCTTATTTATGTGCGCGCATATATATGGTAGTTATATATATGGTAGTTATGTGCGCGCATATTTATGTGCGCGCATATTTGTGTGCGCATATATATGGTAGTTATGTATATGGTAGTTATGTGCGTGCATACATATTGTAGTTATATATAAAGTAGTTATGTGCGCGCATATTTATGTGCGCGCTTATATATAGTAGTTATGTGCGCGTATATTTGTGCGCGTATATTTGTGCGCGTATATTTGTGCGCGTATATTTGTGCGCGTATATTTGTGCGCGCATATTTGTGCGCGCATATTTGTGCGCGCATATTTGTGCGCGCATATTTGTGCGCGCATATTTGTGCGCGCATATTTGTGCGCGCATATTTATGTGCGCGCATATTTATGTGCGCGCATATATATGGTAGTTATATATATGGTAGTTATATATATGGTAGTTATGTGCACGCATAGTTATGTGCGCGCATATTTATGGTAGTTATGTATATGGTAGTTATTTGCGCGCATATATATGGTAGTTATATATAAGGTAGTTATGTGCGCGCATATTTATGTGCGTGGTTATATATGGTAGTTATGTGCGCGCATATTTATGTGCGCGCATATATATGGTAGTTATATATATGGTAGTTATGTGCGCGCATATTTATGTGCGTGGTTATATATGGTAGTTATGTGCGCGCATATTTATGTGCGTGCATATATATGGTAGTTATATATATGGTAGTTATGTGCGAGCATATATATGGTAGTTATGTGCGCACATATTTATGTGCGTGGTTATATATGGTAGTTATGTGCGCGCTTATTTATGTGCGCGCATATATATGGTAGTTATGTGCGCGCATATTTATGGAAGTTATGAATATGGTAGTTATGTGCGGGCATATTTATGTGCGGGCATATTTATGTGGGGGCATATTTATGTGCGTGCATATTTATGTGCGCGCATATTTATAGTAGTTATGTGCGCGCATATTTATGTGCGCGCATATTTATGTGCGCGCATATTTATGTGCGCGCATATTTATGTGCGCGCATATTTATGTGCGCGCATATTTATGTGCGCGCATATTTATGTGCGCGCATATTTATGTGCGCGCATATTTATGTGCGCGCATATTTATGTGCGCGCATATTTATGTGCGCGCATATTTATGTGCGCGCATATTTATGTGCGCGCATATTTATGTGCGCGCATATTTATGGTAGTTATGTGCGCGCATATTTATGTGCGCGCATATTTATGGTAATTATGTGCGCGCATAGTTATGTGCGCGCTTATATATGGTAGTTGTGTGCGCGCATAGTTGTGTGCGCGCATAGTTGTGTGCGCGCATAGTTGTGTGCGCGCATAGTTGTGTGCGCGCATAGTTGTGTGCGCGCATAGTTGTGTGCGCGCATAGTTGTGTGCGCGCATAGTTGTGTGCGCGCATAGTTGTGTGCGCGCATAGTTGTGTGCGCGCATAGTTGTGTGCGCGCATATTTATGGTAGTTATATATATGGTAGTTATGTGCGGGCATATCTATGTGCGCGCATATTTATGGTAGTTATGTGCGCGCATATCTATGTGCGCGCATATTTATGGTAGTTATGTGTGCTCATATCTATGTGCGCGCATATTTATGGTAGTTATGTGTGCTCATATTTATGTGTGCGCATATTTATGTGCGCGCATATATATGGTAGATATATATGGTAGTTATGTGCGCGCATATATATGGTAGTTATGTGCGCGCATATATATGGTAGTTATGTGCGCGCATATATATGGTAGTTATGTGCGCGCATATTTATGTGCGCGCATATTTATGTGCGCGCATATTTATGTGCGCGCATATTTATGTGCGCGCATATTTATGTGCGCGCATATTTATGTGCGCGCATATTTATGTGCGCGCATATTTATGTGCGCGCATATTTATGTGCGCGCATATTTATGTGCGCGCATATTTATGTGCGCGCATATTTATGTGCGCGCATATTTATGTGCGCGCATATTTATGTGCGCGCATATTTATGTGCGCGCATATTTATGTGCGCGCATATTTATGTGCGCGCATATTTATGTGCGCGCATATTTATGTGCGCGCATATTTATGTGCGCGCATATTTATGTGCGCGCATATTTATGTGCGCGCATATTTATGTGCGCGCATATTTATGTGCGCGCATATTTATGTGCGCGCATATCTATGTGCGCGCATATCTATGGTAGTTATGTGCGCGCATATGTATGTGCGCGCATATTTATGGTAGTTATATATATGGTAGTATGTGCGCGCATATGTATGTGCGCGCATATGTATGTGCGCGCATATGTATGTGCGCGCATATGTATGTGCGCGCATATGTATGTGCGCGCATATGTATGTGCGCGCATATGTATGTGCGCGCATATGTATGTGCGCGCATATGTATGTGCGCGCATATGTATGTGCGCGCATATGTATGTGCGCGCATATGTATGTGCGCGCATATGTATGTGCGCGCATATTTATGTGCGCGCATATTTATGTGCGCGCATATTTATGTGCGCGCATATTTATATATTTATGTGCGCGCATATTTATGTGCGCGCATATTTATGTGCGCGCATATTTATGTGCGCGCATATTTATATATTTATGTGCGCGCATATTTATGTGCGCGCATATTTATGTGCGCGCATATTTATGTGCGCGCATATTTATGTGCGCGCATATTTATGTGCGCGCATATTTATGTGCGCGCATATTTATGTGCGCGCATATTTATGTGCGCGCATATTTATGTGCGCGCATATTTATGTGCGCGCATATTTATGGTAGTTATGTGCGCGCATATTTATGTGCGCGCATATTTATGGTAATTATGTGCGCGCATAGTTATGTGCGCGCTTATATATGGTAGTTGTGTGCGCGCATAGTTGTGTGCGCGCATAGTTGTGTGCGCGCATAGTTGTGTGCGCGCATAGTTGTGTGCGCGCATAGTTGTGTGCGCGCATAGTTGTGTGCGCGCATAGTTGTGTGCGCGCATAGTTGTGTGCGCGCATAGTTGTGTGCGCGCATAGTTGTGTGCGCGCATATTTATGGTAGTTATATATATGGTAGTTATGTGCGGGCATATCTATGTGCGCGCATATTTATGGTAAATATGCGCGCACATAGATATGCGCGCATATTTATGGTAGTTATGTGTGCTCATATCTATGTGCGCGCATATTTATGGTAGTTATGTGTGCTCATATTTATGTGTGCGCATATTTATGTGCGCGCATATATATGGTAGATATATATGGTAGTTATGTGCGCGCATATTTATGTGCGCACATATATATGGTAGTTATGTGCGCGCATATATATGGTAGTTATATATAAGGTAGTTATGTGCGCGCGTAGTTATGTGCGCGCGTAGTTATGTGCGCGCGTAGTTATGTGCGCGCGTAGTTATGTGCGCGCGTAGTTATGTGCGCGCGTAGTTATGTGCGCGCGTAGTTATGTGCGCGCGTAGTTATGTGCGCGCGTAGTTATGTGCGCGCGTAGCTATGTGCGTTATATGTGCGCATATTTAGGTGCGCGCCTATGCGCGCTTATATATGGTAGTTATGTGCGCGCATATTTATCGTAGTTATGTGCGCGCATATTTATGTGCGCGCATATATATGGTAGTTATGTGCGTGCATACATATTGTAGTTATATATAAGGTAGTTATGTGCGTGCATATTTATGTGCGCGCATATTTATGTACGCGCATATATATGGTAGTTATATATATGGTAGTTATGTGCGCGCTTATATAAGGTAGTTATATATATGGTAGTTATGTGCGTGCATATTTATGTGCGCGCATATTTATGTACGCGCATATATATGGTAGTTATATATATGGTAGTTATGTGCGCGCTTATATAAGGTAGTTATATATATGGTAGTTATGTGCGTGCATATTTATGTGCGCGCATATTTATGTACGCGCATATATATGGTAGTTATATATATGGTAGTTATGTACGCGCTTATATATGGTAGTTATATATAAGGTAGTTATGTGCGCGCATATTTATGTGCGTGCATATTTATGTGCGCGCATATTTATGGTAGTTATGTTTATGGTAGTTATGTGCGCGCATATATATGGTAGTTATATATAAGGTAGTTATGTGCGCGCATATTTATGTGCGTGGTTATATATGGTAGTTATGTGCGTGCATATTTATGTGCGCGCATATTTATGGTAGTTATGTATATGGTAGTTATGTGCGCGCATATATATGGTAGTTATATATATGGTAGTTATGTGTGCACATATATATGGTAGTTATGTGCGCGCATATTTATGTGCGCGCATATATATGGTAGTTATATATATGGTAGTTATGTGCGCGCTTATATATGGTAGTTATGTGCGTGCATATTTATGTGCGCGCATATTTATGGTAGTTATGTATATGGTAGTTATGTGCGCGCATATATATGGTAGTTATATATAAGGTAGTTATGTGCGCGCATATTTATGTGCGTGGTTATATATGGCAGTTATCTGCACGCATATTTATGTGCGCGCATATTTATGGTAGTTGTGTGCGCTTATTTATGTGCGCGCATATATATGGTAGTTATATATATGGTAGTTATGTGCGCGCATATTTATGTGCGCGCATATTTGTGTGCGCATATATATGGTAGTTATGTATATGGTAGTTATGTGCGTGCATACATATTGTAGTTATATATAAAGTAGTTATGTGCGCGCATATTTATGTGCGCGCTTATATATAGTAGTTATGTGCGCGTATATTTGTGCGCGTATATTTGTGCGCGTATATTTGTGCGCGTATATTTGTGCGCGTATATTTGTGCGCGCATATTTGTGCGCGCATATTTGTGCGCGCATATTTGTGCGCGCATATTTATGTGCGCGCATATTTATGTTCGCGCATATATATGGTAGTTATATATATGGTAGTTATATATATGGTAGTTATGTGCACGCATAGTTATGTGCGCGCATATTTATGGTAGTTATGTATATGGTAGTTATTTGCGCGCATATATATGGTAGTTATATATAAGGTAGTTATGTGCGCGCATATTTATGTGCGTGGTTATATATGGTAGTTATGTGCGCGCATATTTATGTGCGCGCATATATATGGTAGTTATATATATGGTAGTTATGTGCGCGCATATATATGGTAGTTATGTGCGCGCATATTTATGTGCGTGGTTATATATGGTAGTTATGTGCGCGCATATTTATGTGCGTGCATATATATGGTAGTTATATATATGGTAGTTATGTGCGAGCATATATATGGTAGTTATGTGCGCACATATTTATGTGCGTGGTTATATATGGTAGTTATGTGCGCGCTTATTTATGTGCGCGCATATATATGGTAGTTATGTGCGCGCATATTTATGGAAGTTATGAATATGGTAGTTATGTGCGGGCATATTTATGTGCGGGCATATTTATGTGGGGGCATATTTATGTGCGTGCATATTTATGTGCGCGCATATTTATAGTAGTTATGTGCGCGCATATTTATGTGCGCGCATATTTATGTGCGCGCATATTTATGTGCGCGCATATTTATGTGCGCGCATATTTATGTGCGCGCATATTTATGTGCGCGCATATTTATGTGCGCGCATATTTATGTGCGCGCATATTTATGTGCGCGCATATTTATGTGCGCGCATATTTATGGTATTTATGTGCGCGCATATTTATGTGCGCGCATATTTATGGTAGTTATGTGCGCGCATATTTATGTGCGCGCATATTTATGGTAATTATGTGCGCGCATAGTTATGTGCGCGCTTATATATGGTAGTTGTGTGCGCGCATAGTTGTGTGCGCGCATAGTTGTGTGCGCGCATAGTTGTGTGCGCGCATAGTTGTGTGCGCGCATAGTTGTGTGCGCGCATAGTTGTGTGCGCGCATAGTTGTGTGCGCGCATAGTTGTGTGCGCGCATAGTTGTGTGCGCGCATATTTATGGTAGTTATATATATGGTAGTTATGTGCGGGCATATCTATGTGCGCGCATATTTATGGTAGTTATGTGCGCGCATATCTATGTGCGCGCATATTTATGGTAGTTATGTGTGCTCATATCTATGTGCGCGCATATTTATGGTAGTTATGTGTGCTCATATTTATGTGTGCGCATATTTATGTGCGCGCATATATATGGTAGATATATATGGTAGTTATGTGCGCGCATATATATGGTAGTTATGTGCGCGCATATATATGGTAGTTATGTGCGCGCATATTTATGTGCGCGCATATTTATGTGCGCGCATATTTATGTGCGCGCATATTTATGTGCGCGCATATTTATGTGCGCGCATATTTATGTGCGCGCATATTTATGTGCGCGCATATTTATGTGCGCGCATATTTATGTGCGCGCATATTTATGTGCGCGCATATTTATGTGCGCGCATATTTATGTGCGCGCATATTTATGTGCGCGCATATTTATGTGCGCGCATATTTATGTGCGCGCATATTTATGTGCGCGCATATTTATGTGCGCGCATATTTATGTGCGCGCATATTTATGTGCGCGCATATTTATGTGCGCGCATATGTATGTGCGCGCATATGTATGTGCGCGCATATGTATGTGCGCGCATATGTATGTGCGCGCATATGTATGTGCGCGCATATGTATGTGCGCGCATATGTATGTGCGCGCATATGTATGTGCGCGCATATTTATGTGCGCGCATATCTATGGTAGTTATGTGCGCGCATATGTATGTGCGCGCATATTTATGGTAGTTATATATATGGTAGTATGTGCGCGCATATTTATGTGCGCGCATATTTATGTGCGCGCATATTTATGTGCGCGCATATTTATGTGCGCGCATATTTATGTGCGCGCATATTTATGTGCGCGCATATTTATGTGCGCGCATATTTATGTGCGCGCATATTTATGTGCGCGCATATTTATGTGCGCGCATATTTATGTGCGCGCATATTTATGTGCGCGCATATTTATGTGCGCGCATATTTATGTGCGCGCATATTTATGTGCGCGCATATTTATGTGCGCGCATATTTATGTGCGCGCATATTTATGTGCGCGCATATTTATGTGCGCGCATATTTATGTGCGCGCATATTTATGGTAGTTATGTGCGCGCATATTTATGTGCGCGCATATTTATGGTAGTTATGTGCGCGCATAGTTATGTGCGCGCTTATATATGGTAGTTGTGTGCGCGCATAGTTGTGTGCGCGCATAGTTGTGTGCGCGCATAGTTGTGTGCGCGCATAGTTGTGTGCGCGCATAGTTGTGTGCGCGCATAGTTGTGTGCGCGCATAGTTGTGTGCGCGCATAGTTGTGTGCGCGCATAGTTGTGTGCGCGCATAGTTGTGTGCGCGCATAGTTGTGTGCGCGCATAGTTGTGTGCGCGCATAGTTGTGTGCGCGCATATTTATGGTAGTTATATATATGGTAGTTATGTGCGGGCATATCTATGTGCGCGCATATTTATGGTAAATATGCGCGCACATAGATATGCGCGCATATTTATGGTAGTTATGTGTGCTCATATTTATGTGTGCGCATATTTATGTGCGCGCATATATATGGTAGATATATATGGTAGTTATGTGCGCGCATATATATGGTAGTTATGTGCGCGCATATTTATGTGCGCGCATATTTATGTGCGCGCATATTTATGTGCGCGCATATTTATGTGCGCGCATATTTATGTGCGCGCATATTTATGTGCGCGCATATTTATGTGCGCGCATATTTATGTGCGCGCATATTTATGTGCGCGCATATTTATGTGCGCGCATATTTATGTGCGCGCATATTTATGTGCGCGCATATTTATGTGCGCGCATATGTATGTGCGCGCATATTTATGGTAGTTATGTGCGCGCATATGTATGTGCACGCATATTTATGGTAGTTATGTGCGCGCATATTTATGTGCACGCATATATATGGTAGTTATATATATGGTAGTATGTGAGCGCATATTTATGGTAGTTATGTGCGTGCATATTTATTTGCGCGCATATTTATGTGCGCGCAGATATATGGTAGTTATATATGGTAGTTATATATGGTAGTTGTGTGCGCGCATATATATGGTAGTTATATATAAGGTAGTTATGTGCGCGCATATATATGGTAGTTATGTGCGTTCATATTTATGTGCGCGCATATTTATGGTAGTTATGTATATGGTAGTTATGTGCGCGCATACATATTGTAGTTATATATAAGGTAGATATGTGCGCGCATATTTTTGTGCGTGCTAATATATGGTAGTTATGTGCGCGCATATTTATGTGCGCGCATATCTATGTGCGCGCATATTTATGGTAGTTATGTGCGCGCATATCTATGTGCACGCATATATATGGTAGTTTTGTGCGCATATTTATGTGCGCGCATATATATTGTAGTTATATATATGGTGGTATGTGAGCGCATATTTATGGTAGTTATGTGTGCGCATATTTATGTGCGCGCATATATATGGTAGTTATATATATGGTAGTTATGTGCGCGCATATTTATGTGCGCACATATATATGGTAGTTATGTGCGCGCATATATATGGTAGTTATATATATATGCGAGCACATAAATATGCGCGCACATAACTACCATATACATAACTACCATATATATATGCGTGCACATAAATATGCACGCACATAAATTTTATATTTATGTGCACGCATATATATGTAGTAGTTATGTGCGCGCATATATATGGTAGTTATATATAAGGTAGTTATGTGCGCGCGTAGTTATGTGCGCGCGTAGTTATGTGCGCGCGTAGTTATGTGCGCGCGTAGTTATGTGCGTGCGTAGTTATGTGCGCGCGTAGCTATGTGCGTTATATGTGCGCATATTTAGGTGCGCGCCTATGCGCGCTTATATATGGTAGTTATGTGCGCGCATATTTATCGTAGTTATGTGCGCGCATATTTATGTGCGCGCATATATATGGTAGTTATGTGCGTGCATACATATTGTAGTTATATATAAGGTAGTTATGTGCGTGCATATTTATGTGCGCGCATATTTATGTACGCGCATATATATGGTAGTTATATATATGGTAGTTATGTGCGCGCTTATATAAGGTAGTTATATATATGGTAGTTATGTGCGTGCATATTTATGTGCGCGCATATTTATGTACGCGCATATATATGGTAGTTATATATATGGTAGTTATGTGCGCGCTTATATAAGGTAGTTATATATATGGTAGTTATGTGCGTGCATATTTATGTGCGCGCATATTTATGTACGCGCATATATATGGTAGTTATATATATGGTAGTTATGTACGCGCTTATATATGGTAGTTATATATAAGGTAGTTATGTGCGCGCATATTTATGTGCGTGCATATTTATGTGCGCGCATATTTATGGTAGTTATGTATATGGTAGTTATGTGCGCGCATATATATGGTAGTTATATATAAGGTAGTTATGTGCGCGCATATTTATGTGCGTGGTTATATATGGTAGTTATGTGCGTGCATATTTATGTGCGCGCATATTTATGGTAGTTATGTATATGGTAGTTATGTGCGCGCATATATATGGTAGTTATATATATGGTAGTTATGTGTGCACATATATATGGTAGTTATGTGCGCGCATATTTATGTGCGCGCATATATATGGTAGTTATATATATGGTAGTTATGTGCACGCATAGTTATGTGCGCGCTTATATATGGTAGTTATGTGCGTGCATATTTATGTGCGCGCATATTTATGGTAGTTATGTATATGGTAGTTATGTGCGCGCATATATATGGTAGTTATATATAAGGTAGTTATGTGCGCGCATATTTATGTGCGTGGTTATATATGGCAGTTATCTGCACGCATATTTATGTGCGCGCATATCTATGTGCGCGCATATTTATGGTAGTTGTGTGCGCTTATTTATGTGCGCGCATATATATGGTAGTTATATATATGGTAGTTATGTGCGCGCATATTTATGTGCGCGCATATTTGTGTGCGCATATATATGGTAGTTATGTATATGGTAGTTATGTGCGTGCATATATATTGTAGTTATATATAAAGTAGTTATGTGCGCGCATATTTATGTGCGCGCTTATATATAGTAGTTATGTGCGCGTATATTTGTGCGCGTATATTTGTGCGCGTATATTTGTGCGCGTATATTTGTGCGCGCATATTTGTGCGCGCATATTTGTGCGCGCATATTTGTGCGCGCATATTTGTGCGCGCATATTTGTGCGCGCATATTTGTGCACGCATATTTGTGCGCGCATATTTGTGCGCGCATATTTGTGCGCGCATATTTGTGCGCGCATATTTGTGCGCGCATATTTGTGCGCGCATATTTATGTGCGCGCATATTTATGTGCGCGCATATATATGGTAGTTATATATATGGTAGTTATATATAAGGTAGTTATGTGCGCGCATATTTATGTGCGTGGTTATATATGGTAGTTATGTGCGCGCATATTTATGTGCGCGCATATATATGGTAGTTATATATATGGTAGTTATGTGCGTGCATATATATGGTAGTTATGTGCGCGGTTATATATGGTAGTTATGTGCGCGCATATTTATGTGCGTGCATATATATGGTAGTTATATATATGGTAGTTATGTGCGAGCATATATATGGTAGTTATGTGCGCACATATTTATGTGCGTGGTTATATATGGTAGTTATGTGCGCGCTTATTTATGTGCGCGCATATATATGGTAGTTATGTGCGCGCATATTTATGGAAGTTATGAATATGGTAGTTATGTGCGGGCATATTTATGTGGGGGCATATTTATGTGCGTGCATATTTATGTGCGCGCATATTTATAGTAGTTATGTGCGCGCATATTTATGTGCGCGCATATTTATGTGCGCGCATATTTATAGTGGTTATTTGTGCGCATATTTATGTGCGCGCATATTTATGTGTGCGCATATTTATGTGTGCGCATATATATGGTAGTTATATATATGGTAGTTATGTGCGCGTATATATATGTGCGCGCATATATATGGTAGTTATGTGCGTGCATATTTATGTGCGCGCATATATATGGTAGTTATATATAAGGTAGTTATGTGCGCGCGTAGTTATGTGCGCGCGTATTTATGTGCGCGCATATTTATGGTAGTTATGTGCGCGCATATTTATGGTAGTTATGTGCGGGCATATTTATGTGCGGGCATATTTATGTGCGGGCATATTTATGTGCGCGCATATTTATGTGCGCGCATATTTATGTGCGCGCATATTTATGGTAGTTATGTGCGGGCATATTTATGTGCACGCATATATATGGTAGTTATGTGTGCGCATATTTATCTTAGTTATGTGCGCGCAAAGTTATGTGCGCGCAAAGTTATGTGCGCGCAAAGTTATGTGCGCGCAAAGTTATGTGCGCGCAAAGTTATGTGCGCGCAAAGTTATGTGCGCGCATATTTATGTGCGCGCATATTTATGGTAGTTATGTGCGCGCATATATATGGTAGTTATATATAAGGTAGTTATGTGCGCACATATATATGGTAGTTATATTTAAGGTAGATATGTGCGCGCATATTTATGTACGCGCATATTTATGTGCGCGCATATTTATGTGCGCGCATATTTATGGTAGTTATATATATGGTAGTTATGTGCGCGCATATTTATGTGCGCGCTTATATATGGTAGTTATGTGCGTGCATATTTATGTGCGCGCATATTTATGTGCGCGCATATTTATGTGCGCGCATATTTATGTGCGCGCATATTTATGTGCGCGCATATTTATGTGCGCGCATATTTATGGTAGTTATGTGCGCGCATATTCATGTGCGCGCATATCTATGTGCGCGCATATGTATGGTAGTTATGTGCGTGCATATTTATGTGCGCGCATATATATATGGTATTTATATATATATGGTAGTTATGTGCGCGCATATTTATGTGCGCGCATATTTATGGTAGTTATGTGCTCGCATATTTATCGTAGTTATGTGCACGCATATTTATATATATACCATATATATGCGCGCACATAAATATGCGCACATATAACTACTATAAATATGCTCGCACTTATGTCCACGCATATTTATAGTAGTTATATGTGCGCATATTTATGGTAGTTATGTACGCGCATATATGTGGTAGTTATGTGCGTGCATATTTATGTGCGCGCATATATATGGTAGTTATATATATGCGAGCACATAAATATGCGCGCACAAAACTACCGTATACATAACTACCATATATATGCGCGCACATAAATATGCACGCACATAAATTTTATATTTATGTGCGCGCATGGTTACGTGCGCGCATATATATGATAGTTATGTGCGCATATTTATGTGCGCGCATATATATGGTAGTTATATATATGGTAGTTCTGTGCGCGCATGTGCGCGCGTATATTTATGCGCGCATATATATGATAGTTATATACACTCACCGGCCACTTTATTAGGTACACCATGCTAGTAACGGGTTGGACCCCCTTTTGCCTTCAGAACTGCCTCAATTCTTCGTGGCATAGATTCAACAAGGTGCTGGAAGCATTCCTCAGAGATTTTGGTCCATATTGACATGATGGCATCACACAGTTGCCGCAGATTTGTCGGCTGCACATCCATGATGCGAATCTCCCGTTCCACCACATCCCAAAGATGCTCTATTGGATTGAGATCTGGTGACTGTGGAGGCCATTGGAGTACAGTGAACTCATTGTCATGTTCAAGAAACCAGTCTGAGATGATTCCAGCTTTATGACATGGCGCATTATCCTGCTGAAAGTAGCCATCAGATGTTGGGTACATTGTGGTCATAAAGGGATGGACATGGTCAGCAACAATACTCAGGTAGGCTTTGGCGTTGCAACGATGCTCAATTGGTACCAAGGGGCCCAAAGAGTGCCAAGAAAATATTCCTCACACCATGACACCACCACCACCAACCTGAACCGTTGATACAAGGCAGGATGGATCCATGCTTTCATGTTGTTGACGCCAAATTCAGACCCTACCATCCGAATGTCGCAGCAGAAATCGAGACTCATCAGACCAGGCAACGTTTTTCCAATGTTCAATTGTCCAATTTCAATGAGCTTGTGCAAATTGTAGCCTCAGTTTCCTGTTCTTAGCTGAAAGGAGTGGCACCCGGTGTGGTCTTCTGCTGCTGTAGCCCATCTGCCTCAAAGTTGGACGTACTGTGCGTTCAGAGATGCTCTTCTGGCTACCTTGGTTGTAACGGGTGGCTATTTGAGTCACTGTTGCCTTTCTATCAGCTCGAACCAGTCTGGCCATTCTCCTCTGACCTCTGGCATCAACAACGCATTTCTGCCCACAGAACTGCCGCTCACTGGATGTTTTTTCTTTTTCGGACCATTCTCTGTAAACCCTAGAGATGGTTGTGTGTGAAAATCCCAGTAGATCAGCAGTTTCTGAAATACTCAGACCAGCCCTTCTGGCACCAACAACCATGCCACGTTCAAAGGCACTCAAATCACCTTTCTTCCCCATACTGATGCTCGGTTTGAACTGCAGGAGATTGTCTTGACCATGTCTACATGCCTAAATGCACTGAGTTGCCGCCATGTGATTGGCTGATTAGAAATTAAGTGTTAACGAGCAGTTGGACAGGTGTACCTAATAAAGTGGCCGGTGAGTGTATATATGGTAGTTATGTGCACGCATATTTATGTGCGCGCATATATATGGTAGTTATATACAGTCCTATGAAAAAGTTTGGGCACCCCTATTAATCTTAATCATTTTTAGTTCTAAGTATTTTGGTGTTTATAACAGCCATTTCAGTTTGATATAGCTAATAACTGATGGACACAGTAATATTTCAGGATTGAAATGAGGTTTATTGTACTAACAGAAAATGTGCAATATGCATTAAACCAAAATTTGACCGGTGCAAAAGTATGGGCACCTCAACAGAAAAGTGACATTAATATTTAGTAGATCCTCCTTTTACAAAGATAACAGCCTCTAGTCGCTTCATGTAGCTTTTAATCAGTTCCTGGATCCTGGATGAAGGTATTTTGGACCATTCCTCTTTACAAAACAATTCAAGTTCAGTTCAGTGTGATGGTGGCCGAGCATGGACAGCCCACTTGCAATCATCCCACAGATGTTCAATGATATTCAGGTCTGGGGACTGGGATGGCCATTCCAGAGCATTGTAATTGTTCCTCTGCATGAATGCCTGAGTCGATTTGGAGCGGTGTTTTGGATCATTGTCTTGCTGAAATATCCATCCCCGGCGTAACTGCAACTTCGTCACTGATTCTTGAACATTATTCTCAAGAATCTGCTGATACTGAGTGGAATCCATGCGACCCTCAACTTTAACAAGATTCCCGGTGTCAGCATTGGCCACACAGCCCCAAAGCATGATGGAACCTCCACCAAATTTTACAGTGGGTAGCAAGTGTTTTTCTTGGAATGCTGTTTTTTTGGACGCCATGCATAACGCCTTTTTGTATGACCAAACAACTCAATCTTTGTTTCATCAGTCCACAGGACCTTCATCCAAAATGAAGCTGGCTTGTCCAAATGTGCTTTTGCATACCTCAGGCGACTCTGTTTGTGGCGTGCTTGCAGAAACGGCTTCTTTCTCATCACTCTCCCATACAGCTTCTCCTTGTGCAAAGTGCGCTGTATTGTTGACCGATGCACAGTGACACCATCTGCAGCAAGATGATGCTACAGCTCTTTGGAGGTCATCTGTGGATTGTCCTTGACTGTTCTCACCATTCTTCTTCTCTGCCTTTGATATTTTTCTTGGCCTGCCACTTCTGGGCTTAACAAGAACTGTCCCTGTGGTCTTCTATTTCCTTACTATGTTCCTCACAGTGGAAACTGACAGGTTAAATCTCTGAGACAACTTTTTGTATCCTTCCCCTGAACAAATATGTTGAACAATCTTTGTTTTCAGATCATTTGAGAGTTGTTTTGAGTAGCCCATGATGCCACTCTTCAGAGGAGATTCAAATAGGAGATCAACTTGCAATTGGCCACCTTAAATACCTTTTCTTATGATTGGATACATCTGGCTATGAAGTTCAAAGCTCACTGAGGTTACAAAACCAATTTTGTGCTTCAGTAAGTCAGTAAAAAGTAGTTAGGGGAATTCAAATCAATAAAATGATAAGGGTGCCCATACTTTTGCACCAGTCAAATTTTGGTTTAATGCATATTGCACATTTTCTGTTAGTACAATAAACCTCATTTCAATCCTGAAATATTATTGTGTCCATCAGTTATTAGATATATCAAACTGAAATGGAAATATTTAGAACAAAAAATGATTAAGATTATTAGGGGTGCCCAAACTTTTTCATAGGACTGTATATGGTAGTTATGTGTGCGCATATTTATGTGCGCGCATATATATGGTAGTTATATATATGGTAGTTATGTGCGTGCATATTTATGTGCGCGCATATATATGGTAGTTATTAGAGATGAGCGAACAGTGTTCTATCGAACTCATGTTCGATCGGATATTAGGCTGTTCGGCATGATCGAATCGAACACCGCGTGGTAAAGTGCGCCATTACTCGATTCCCCTCCCACCTTCCCTGGCGCTTTTTTTGCTCCAATAACAGCGCAGGGTAGGTGGGACAGGAACTACGACACCGGTGACGTTGAAAAAAGTAGGCAAAACCCATTGGCTGCCGAAAACATGTGACCTCTAATTTAAAAGAACAGCGCCGCCCAGGTTCGCGTCATTCTGAGCTTGCAATTCACCGGGGACGGAGGTTTCCGTCCAGTTAGCTAGGGGTTAGATTCTGGGTAGGCAGGGACAGGCTAGGATAGGAAGGAGAAGACAACCACAACAGCTCTTATAAGAGCTAAATTCCAGGGAGAAGCTTGTCAGTGTAACGTGGCACTGACGTGCTCAATCGCCGCAACCCAGCTTTCCGCGGATCCTGAATGGAATACACTGACAGTGTATTCCCGTATACCCGATATATACCCCGATACCCGTTCCAACGGTGTGCCCCCCCACCTTCACCCCAGAAATACCCTGCAAGTCCCCTAGCAATAGAATTGGGGCTATATACACCCACAATTTTTACTACTGGTATACAGTGCCATTGTCTGACTGGGAATTCAAAGAATATATTGGGGTTATAAATACCCTCATTTCTTGCTACTGCCATATAGTGCCAGTTTCTGACTGGTAATTCAAAGAATATATTGTGGTTACGTGCACCCACAATTTTTACTACTGGTATACAGTGCCATTGTCTGACTGGGAATTCAAAGAATATATTGGGAATACAAATACCCTCATTTCTTGCTACTGCCATATAGTGCCAGTGTCTGACTGGGAATTCAAAGAATATATTGGGAATACAAATACCCTCATTTCTTGCTACTGCCATATAGTGCCAGTGTCTGACTGGGAATTCAAAGAATATATTGGGGTTACGTGCACCCACAATTTTTACTACTGGTATACAGTGCCATTGTCTGACTGGGAATTCAAAGAATATATTGGGGTTATAAATACCCTCATTTCTTGCTACTGCCATATAGTGCCAGTTTCTGACTGGTAATTCAAAGAATATATTGTGGTTACGTGCACCCACAATTTTTACTACTGGTATACAGTGCCATTGTCTGACTGGGAATTCAAAGAATATATTGGGAATACAAATACCCTCATTTCTTGCTACTGCCATATAGTGCCAGTGTCTGACTGGGAATTCAAAGAATATGTTGTGGTTACGTGCACCCACAATTTTTACTACTGGTATACAGTGCCATTGTCTGACTGGGAATTCAAAGAATATATTGGGAATACAAATACCCTCATTTCTTGCTACTGCCATATAGTGCCAGTTTCTGACTGGTAATTCAAAGAATATATTGGGGTTACGTGCACCCACAATTTTTACTACTGGTATACAGTGCCATTGTCTGACTGGGAATTCAAAGAATATATTGGGAATACAAATACCCTCATTTCTTGCTACTGCCATATAGTGCCAGTGTCTGACTGGTAATTCAAAGAATATATTGTGGTTACGTGCACCCACAATTTTTACTACTGGTATACAGTGCCATTGTCTGACTGGGAATTCAAAGAATATATTGGGAATACAAATACCCTCATTTCTTGCTACTGCCATATAGTGCCAGTTTCTGACTGGTAATTCAAAGAATATATTGGGGTTACGTGCACCCACAATTTTTACTACTGGTATACAGTGCCATTGTCTGACTGGGAATTCAAAGAATATATTGGGAATACAAATACCCTCATTTCTTGCTACTGCCATATAGTGCCAGTTTCTGACTGGTAATTCAAAGAATATATTGGGGTTACGTGCACCCACAATTTTTACTACTGGTATACAGTGCCATTGTCTGACTGGGAATTCAAAGAATATATTGGGAATACAAATACCCTCATTTCTTGCTACTGCCATATAGTGCCAGTGTCTGACTGGGAATTCAAAGAATATATTGTGGTTACGTGCACCCACAATTTTTACTACTGGTATACAGTGCCAGTGTCTGACTGGGAATTCAAAGAATATATTGTGGTTACGTGCACCCACAATTTTTACTACTGGTATACAGTGCCATTGTCTGACTGGGAATTCAAAGAATATATTGGGAATACAAATACCCTCATTTCTTGCTACTGCCATATAGTGCCAGTGTCTGACTGGGAATTCAAAGAATATATTGTGGTTACGTGCACCCACAATTTTTACTACTGGTATACAGTGCCAATTTCTAACTAGGAATTCAAAATGCGCAAGGCTCCCGGAAAGGGACGTGGACGAGGCCGTGGGCGAGGTCGGGGGAATGGTTCTGGGGAGCAAGGTAGCAGTGAAGCCACAGGGCGTCCCGTGCCTACTCCTGTGGGGCAGCAAGCATTGCGCCACTCCACAGTGCCAGGGTTGCTTGCCACATTAACTAAACTGCAAGGTACAAACCTTAGTAGGCCCGAGAACCAGGAACAGGTCTTGCAATGGCTGTCAGAGAACGCTTACAGCACATTGTCCAGCAGCCAGTCAGACTCTGCCTCCTCTCCTCCTATTACCCAACAGTCTTGTCTTCCTTCCTCCCAAAATTCCGAAGCTTTACAGAACAATATCCCAAACTGTCCCTGCTCCCCAGAGCTGTTCTCCGCTCCTTTCATTGTCCCTCAACCTGCCTCTCCACGTCACGATTCCACGAACCTAACAGAGGAGCATCTGTGTCCAGATGCTCAAACACTAGAGTCTCCTCCATCTCCGTTCGATTTGGTGGTGGATGACCAGCAACCCACCCTCATCGACGATGATGTGACGCAGTTGCCGTCAGGGCATCCAGTTGACCGGCGCATTGTGCGGGAGGAGAAGATGAGACAGGAGTTGGAAGAGGAAGTGGTGGATGATGAGGACACTGACCCGACCTGGACAGGGGGGATGTCAAGCGGGGAAAGTAGTGTGGATGTTGAGGCAGGTGCAGCACCAAAAAGGGTAGCTAGAGGCAGAGGCAGAGGTCAGCAGCTTAGGCGAAGCCAGGCCACACCCGGAATCTCCCAAGATGTTCCAGTTCGTACCCAGCCCCGAAAAACTCCCACCTCGAGGGCACGTTTCTCGAAGGTGTGGAGTTTTTTCAAGGAATGCGCCGAGGACAGATATAGTGTTGTCTGCACAATTTGCCTCTCGAAATTGATTAGGGGCTCTGAGAAGAGCAACCTGTCCACCACTTCAATGCGCCGTCATTTGGAATCCAAGCACTGGAATCAGTGGCAGGCAGCAACGGCAGGACAAAGGCCGCCTGCCGTTCACGCCACTGCCACTGCCTCTGCCACTGCTGACTGTGCTGGCGATGCACTCCAGAGGACGAGCCAGGACACCACTTCATCTGCCTCCGCCACTTTGTTGACTTCTCCCTCATCCTCCCCTGTTCCTGTCTTATCTCCTTCTCCTGCACCATCAAAGGCACCATCAGGCGCTTCTTTACAACAACCCACCATCTCTCAGACATTGGAGCGGCGGCAGAAATACACTGCTAACCACCCACACGCGCAAGCCTTGAACGCCAACATCGCTAAACTGCTGGCCCAGGAGATGTTGGCGTTCCGGCTTGTTGAAACTCCCGCCTTCCTGGACCTGATGGCAACTGCGGCACCTCGCTATGCCGTCCCTAGCCGTCACTACTTCTCCCGGTGTGCCGTCCCCGCCTTGCACCAGCACGTGTCACTCAACATCAGGCGGGCCCTTAGTTCCGCGCTTTGCACAAAGGTCCACTTGACCACCGACGCGTGGACAAGTGCATGCGGACAGGGACGCTACATTTCACTGACGGCACACTGGGTGAATGTAGTTGAGGCTGGGACTGCTTCCCAAACTGGCCCGGTGTACCTCGTCTCCCCGCCTAACATTCCTGGCAGGGACACGAGAAGAACACCCCCCTCCTCCTCTACCGCCTCCTCCTCCGCCACCGCCTCCTCCTCCGCCACCGCCTCCTCCTCCGCTGTTAGATTGACCCCAGCTACGAGTTGGAAACGTTGCAGCACTGGCGTTGGTAGACGTCAGCAGGCTGTGCTGAAGCTGATCAGCTTGGGGGACAGACAGCACACTGCCTCCGAGGTGAGGGATGCCCTCCTCGATGAGACGGCAATATGGTTTGAGCCGCTGCACCTGGGCCCAGGCATGGTCGTTTGTGATAACGGCCGGAACCTGGTAGCAGCTCTGGAGCTTGCCGGACTCCAACATGTTCCATGCCTGGCCCACGTCTTCAACCTAGTGGTGCAACGTTTCCTAAAGAGCTACCCCAATGTTCCAGAGCTACTGGTGAAAGTGCGGCGCATGTGCGCCCACTTTCGCAAGTCGACAGTAGCCGCTGCTAGCTTAAAATCTCTCCAGCAACGCCTGCATGTGCCACAACACCGGCTTTTGTGCGACGTCCCCACACGCTGGAACTCAACGTTTCAGATGTTGAATAGAGTGGTTGAGCAGCAGAGACCTTTGATGGAATACCAGCTACAAAACCCTAGGGTGCCACAAAGTCAGCTGCCTCAGTTTCACATCCATGAGTGGCCATGGATGAGAGACCTTTGTGACATCCTACGGGTCTTTGAGGAGTCCACAAGGAGGGTGAGCTCTGAGGATGCGATGGTGAGCCTTACAATCCCGCTCTTGTGTGTTCTGAGAGAATCCCTGATTGACATCAGGGATAACTCAGATCACACAGAGGAGTTAGGGATAGCATCCGATCCGTCACAGCTGGAGAGTAGGTCCACACATCTGTCCGCTTCACTGCGTTTAATGGAGGAGGAGGAGGAGGAAGAAGAGTTGTCCGATGATGTGATGGTGATACAGGAGGCTTCCGGGCAACTTCGAATCGTCCCATTGTTGCAGCGCGGATGGGTAGACATGGAGGATGAGGAGGAAATGGAGATTGAACTTTCCGGTGGGGCCAGAGGAGTCATGCCAACTAACACTGTGGCAGACATGGCTGAGTTCATGTTGGGGTGCTTTACAACCGACAAGCGTATTGTCAAAATCATGGAGGACAACCAGTACTGGATCTTTGCTATCCTTGACCCCCGGTATAAAAACAACATCTCGTCTTTTATTCCGGTAGAGGGGAGGGCCAATCGCATCAATGCTTGCCACAGGCAATTGGTGCAGAATATGATGGAGATGTTTCCAGCATGTGACGTTGGCGGCAGGGAGGGCAGTTCCTCCAGTAGGCAACCAAGTTCTCACCGGTCCACACAAACGAGGGGCACACTGTCTAAGGTCTGGGACACCTTGATAGCACCCCCTCGCCAAAGTGCCGCCACGGAGGGTCCTAGTGTCACCAGGCGTGAGAAGTATAGGCGCATGTTGCGGGAATACCTTTCCGACCACAGCCCTGTCCTCTCCGACCCCTCTGCGCCCTACACATATTGGGTGTCGAAGTTGGACCTGTGGCTTGAACTTGCCCTATATGCCTTGGAGGTGCTGTCCTGTCCTGCCGCCAGCGTCCTATCTGAGAGGGTGTTCAGTGCAGCCGGTGGCATCATCACTGACAAGCGCACCCGTCTGTCAGCTGAGAGTGCCGACCAGCTCACTTTGATAAAAATGAACCACCACTGGGTAGAGCCGTCATTTTTGTGCCCACCTGTGTAAAGCACCCCAACATGAAACTCCATGTCTGTACTCAACCTCTCCAATTCCTCTGCATCCTCATACTCATCCACCATAAGCGTTGCACAATTCTGCTAATACTAGGCTCCCTCCACCCTGATTTCCCCCAACTCTGCTGGTTAGAGGCTCCCTCCACCCTGATTTCCACCAACTCTGCTGGTTAGAGGCTCCCTCCACCATGAATTTGCCCAAACTGGGCTGTTTAGAGGCTCCCTCCACCATGAATTGGTCCAAACTGGGGTTTTTAGAGGCTCCCTCCACCATGAATTGGTCCAAACTGGGCTGTTTAGCGGCTCCCTCCACCATTAATTGGTCCAAACTTGGCTGTTTAGAGGCTCCCTCTACCATTAATTGGTCCAAACTGGGCTGGTTAGAGGCTCCCTCCACCATGAATTGGTCCAAACTGGGTTTTTTAGAGGCTCCCTCCACCATGAATTGGTCCAAACTGGGGTTTTTAGAGGCTCCCTCCACCATGAATGGTCCAAACTGGGCTGTTTAGCGGCTCCCTCCACCATTAATTGGTCCAAACTGGGCTGGTTAGAGGCTCCCTCCACCATGAATTTGCCCAAACTGGGCTGTTTAGAGGCTCCCTCCACCATGAATTGGTCCAAACTGGGGTTTTTAGAGGCTCCCTCCACCATGAATTGGTCCAAACTTGGCTGGTTAGAGGCTCCCTCCACCATGAATTGGTCCAAACTGGGTTTTTTAGAGGCTCCCTCCACCATGAATTGGTCCAAACTGGGGTTTTTAGAGGCTCCCTCCACCATGAATTGGTCCAAACTGGGCTGTTTAGCGGCTCCCTCCACCATTAATTGGTCCAAACTGGGCTGGTTAGAGGCTCCCTCCACCATGAATTTGCCCAAACTGGGCTGTTTAGAGGCTCCCTCCACCATGAATTTGCCCAAACTGGGCTGGTTAGAGGCTCCCTCCACCATGAATTGGTCCAAACTGGGTTTTTTAGAGGCTCCCTCCACCATGAATTGGTCCAAACTGGGGTTTTTAGAGGCTCCCTCCACCATGAATTGGTCCAAACTGGGCTGTTTAGCGGCTCCCTCCACCATTAATTGGTCCAAACTGGGCTGGTTAGAGGCTCCCTCCACCATGAATTTGCCCAAACTGGGCTGTTTAGAGGCTCCCTCCACCATGAATTTGCCCAAACTGGGCTGGTTAGAGGCTCCCTCCACCATGAATTGGTCCAAACTGGGGTTTTTAGAGGCTCCCTCCACCATGAATTGGTCCAAACTTGGCTGTTTAGAGGCTCCCTCCACCATTAATTGGTCCAAACTGGGCTGGTTAGAGGCTCCCTCCACCATGAATTGGTCCAAACTGGGTTTTTTAGAGGCTCCCTCCACCATGAATTGGTCCAAACTGGGTTTTTTAGAGGCTCCCTCCACCATGAATTGGTCCAAACTGGGGTTTTTAGAGGCTCCCTCCACCATGAATTGGTCCAAACTGGGCTGTTTAGCGGCTCCCTCCACCATGAATGTGCCCAAACTGGGCTGGTTAGAGGCTCCCTCCACCATGAATGTGCCCAAACTGGGCTGTTTAGAGGCTCCCTCCACCATGAATTTGCCCAAACTGGGCTGTTTAGAGGCTCCCTCCACCATGAATTTGCCCAAACTGGGCTGTTTAGAGGCTCCCTCCACCATGAATTGGTCCAAACTGGGCTGATTAGAGGCTCCCTCCACCATGAATTTCCCAAAACTTGGCTGTTTAGAGGCTCCCTCCACCATTAATTGGTCCAAACTGGGCTGGTTAGAGGCTCCCTCCACCATGAATTTGCCCAAACTGGGCTGTTTAGAGGCTCCCTCCACCATGAATTGGTCCAAACTGGGTTTTTTAGAGGCTCCCTCCACCATGAATTGGTCCAAACTGGGCTGTTTAGAGGCTCCCTCCACCATGAATTTGCCCAAACTGGGCTGGTTAGAGGCTCCCTCCACCATGAATTGGTCCAAACTGGGCTGGTTAGAGGCTCCCTCCACCATGAATTTGCCCAAACTGGGCTGTTTAGAGGCTCCCTCCACCATGAATTGGTCCAAACTGGGTTTTTTAGAGGCTCCCTCCACCATGAATTGGTCCAAACTGGGCTGTTTAGAGGCTCCCTCCACCATGAATTTGCCCAAACTGGGCTGGTTAGAGGCTCCCTCCACCATTAATTGGTCCAAACTGGGCTGGTTAGAGGCTCCCTCCACCATGAATTTGCCCAAACTGGGCTGTTTAGAGGCTCCCTCCACCATGAATTTGCCCAAACTGGGCTGTTTAGAGGCTCCCTCCACCATGAATTTGCCCAAACTGGGCTGGTTAGAGGCTCCCTCCACCATGAATTGGTCCAAACTGGGTTTTTTAGAGGCTCCCTCCACCATGAATTTGCCCAAACTGGGCTGGTTAGAGGCTCCCTCCACCATGAATTGGTCCAAACTGGGTTTTTTAGAGGCTCCCTCCACCATGAATTTGCCCAAACTGGGCTGGTTAGAGGCTCCCTCCACCATGAATTGGTCCAAACTGGGCTGGTTAGAGGCTCCCTCCACCATGAATTGGTCCAAACTGGGGTTTTTAGAGGCTCCCTCCACCATGAATTTGCCCAAACTGGGGTGTTTAGAGGCTCCCTCCACCATGAATTTACCCAAACTCTGCTGGTTAGAGGCTCAATCCACCCTGATTTTCAAAACAAATGTTGGTGCCAACCTCAACTTACTACAAGGGCCAAATTCACTGCTGGTGACAAGCTCTCCTCACTACAAGTGCCAAATACACATGTTTCAAGGTGTTTTCCTACTGTCAGAGAGGTGGTATTGAGTGTGTAAAGTGTGTAGTTGTTAGGCTGTGATGTTGGGGTAATAGAGGGTCTTTGGTGTGTTAGATGCCCCCAGACATGCTTCCCCTGCTGTCCCAGTGTCATTCCAGAGGTGTTGGCATCATTTCCTGGGGTGTCATAGTGGACTTGGTGACCCTCCAGACACGGATTTGGGTTTCCCCCTTAACGAGTATCTGTTCCCCATAGACTATAATGGGGTTCGAAACCCGTTCGAACACACGAACATTGAGCGGCTGTTCGAATCGAATTTCGAACCTCGAACATTTTAGTGTTCGCTCATCTCTAGTAGTTATATATATGCGAGCACATAAATATGCGCGCACATAACTACCGTATACATAACTACCATATATATGCGCGCACATAAATATGCACGCACATAAATTATATATTTATGTGCGCGCATGGTTATGTGCGCGCATATATATGGTAGTTATGTGTGCATATTTATGTGCGCGCATATATATGGTAGTTGGTATATGGTAGTTATTTGCGCGCATGTGCGCGCGTATATTTATGCGCGCATATATATGATAGTTATATATATGATAGTTATATATATGGTAGTTATGTGCGCGCATACATATGGTAGTTATGTGCACGCATATTTATGTGGGCGTATATATATGAAAGTTATATATATGGTAGTATGTGAGCGCATATTTATGGTAGTTATGTGCGTGCATATTTATGTGCGCACATATATATGGTAGTTATATATATGGTAGTTATGTGCGCGCATATATATGGTAGTTATATATAAGGTAGTTATGTGCGCGCATATATATGGTAGTTATGTGCGTGCATATTTATGTGCGTGCATATTTATGTGCGCGCATATTTATGTGCGCACATATATATGGTAGTTATATATATGGTAGTTATGTGCGCGCATATATATGGTAGTTATATATATGGTAGTTATGTGCGCGCATATATATGGTAGTTATATATAAGGTAGTTATGTGCGCGCATATTTATGTGCGCGCATATATATGGTAGATATGTGCGCGCATATTTATGTGCGCGCATATATATGGTAGTTATATATATATAGTAGTTATATGTGCACATATTTATAGTAGTTATATGTGCACATATTTATGTGCGCGCATATTTATGTGCGTGCATATTTATGTGCGCGCATATATATGGTAGTTATATATAAGGTAGTTATGTGCGCGCATATTTATGTGCGCGCATATTTATGTGCGCGCATATATATGGTAGTTATATATATAGTAGTTATATGTGCACATATTTATAGTAGTTATATGTGCACATATTTATGTGCGCACATATTTATGTGCGTGCATATTTATGTGCGCGCATATTTATGGTAGTTATATATAAGGTAGTTATGTGCGCGCATATTTATGTGCGCGCATATATATGGTAGATATGTGCGCGCATATTTATGTGCGCGCATATATATGGTAGTTATATATATGGTAGTTATGTGCGCGCATATTTATGTGCGCGCATATTTATGGTAGTTATGTGCTCGCATATTTATCGTAGTTATGTGCGCGCATATTTATGTGCATGCATATTTATGTGCGCGCATATTTATAGTAGTTATATGTGCGCATATTTATGTGTGCGCATATTTATGTGTGCGCATATATATGGTAGTTATATATATGGTAGTTATGTGCGTGCATATTTATGTGCGCGCATATATATGGTAGTTATATATATGCGAGCACATAAATATGCGCGCACATAACTACCGTATACATAACTACCATATATATGCGCGCACATAAATATGCACGCACATAAATTATATATTTATGTGCGCGCATGGTTATGTGCGCGCATATATATGGTAGTTATGTGCGCATATTTATGTGCGCGCATATATATGGTAGTTGTATATATGGTAGTTATGTGCACGCATATTTATGTGGGCGTATATATATGAAAGTTATATATATGGTAGTATGTGAGCGCATATTTATGGTAGTTATGTGCGTGCATATTTATGTGCGCACATATATATGGTAGTTATATATATGGTAGTTATGTGCGCGCATATATATGGTAGTTATATATAAGGTAGTTATGTGCGCGCATATATATGGTAGTTATGTGCGTGCATATTTATGTGCGCGCATATTTATGTGCGCACATATATATGGTAGTTATATATATGGTAGTTATGTGCGCGCATATATATGGTAGTTATATATATGGTAGTTATGTGCGCGCATATATATGGTAGTTATATATAAGGTAGTTATGTGCGCGCATATTTATGTGCGCGCATATATATGGTAGATATGTGCGCGCATATTTATGTGCGCGCATATATATGGTAGTTATATATATATATATATATAGTAGTTATATGTGCACATATTTATAGTAGTTATATGTGCACATATTTATGTGCGCGCATATTTATGTGCGTGCATATTTATGTGCGCGCATATTTATGGTAGTTATGTATATGGTAGTTATGTGCGCGCATATATATGGTAGTTATATATAAGGTAGTTATGTGCGCGCATATTTATGTGCGCGCATATTTATGTGCGCGCATATATATGGTAGTTATATATATAGTAGTTATATGTGCACATATTTATAGTAGTTATATGTGCACATATTTATGTGCGCACATATTTATGTGCGTGCATATTTATATGCGCGCATATTTATGGTAGTTATGTATATGGTAGCTATGTGCGCGCATATATATGGTAGTTATATATAAGGTAGTTATGTGCGCGCATATTTATGTGCGCGCATATATATGGTAGATATGTGCGCGCATATTTATGTGCGCGCATATATATGGTAGTTATGTGCGCGCATATATATGGTAGTTATATATATGCGAGCACATAAATATGCGCGCACATAAATTTTATATTTTATATTAAATTATATATTAAATTATATATTTTATATTAAATTTTATATTTATGTGCGCGCAGTTATGTGCGCGCATATATATGGTAGTTATGTGCGCGCATATATATGGTAGTTATAAGGTAGTTATGTGCGCGCATTTTTATGTGCGCGCATATATATGGTAGTTATGTGCGCGCACATTTATGTGCGCGCACATTTATGTGCGTGGATATATATGGTAGTTATATATATGGTATTTATGTGCGCGCATATTTATGGTAGTTATGTGCGCGCATATTTATGTGCGCGCATATGTATGGTAGTTATGTACATGGTAGTTATGTGCGCATATATATATGGTAGTTATGTGCGCGCATATATATGGTAGTTTTATATATGGTAGTTATATATATATATATATATGGTAGTTATGTGCGCGTTTATATTTATGCGCGCATATATATATGGTAGTTATGTATATGGTAGTTTTGTGCGTGCATATTTATGTGCGCTCATGTATATGTGCATATGCACACACACATTCCATTTTTCTGTCTGCAACTTTGTCTAGCTTCTCCAATGGTAGTTCTGTGGCTCAGCCCCATTGTCTACATACTGGACCCTACTCGGTTCACAGGTGCCATACTACCTCTGTCCTATGGAGACATATTGGGGCTTTTTGGATCTCTGGAACCAGCTACCCCCAATGGCCAGGGGCGAGACTTCTGCACTACAAATACAGGAGGAAAGTAATGATTCTGGAAGGGGGCAAATACTTTTTAAGTCTTATGTGCGCGCACATATACAGGGTGGGGCGCATATATATGTGCGCACATATACAGGGTTGGGCGCATATATATGTGCGCACACACACACATATATATGCGCACACACACACAAATATATATATATGCACACACACACACACATATATATATGCACACACACATATGTATATATGCGCGCACATCTATATATACTCTACACAAACACCCACCAGCAAACCCCCCCTCCCCCCCTTTCACTTGAGATCCTCAGAGACTCCTTATCTGAACTAGAAAGAGATTTCACATACTTCAAACAACAAATTAAAAGGAACCTCAGTGACAACAACACAAATAAGCAAACCATTGCTGAGCCGACCAGGCTGAGGTGTGAAGCCCTGCAGAAACTAGAATGCGATTTTCATAAACTACGCCAAGAAAACGCAGAATTGTGGAAAGTGATAGCAGACATGAAATCTCAGATACAACACCTCACCCAAGAGAGAGGGTCAGAGAATGAGGGGGGTGAGAAACAAAGGACAGATAACAGACAGGACCCCAACAAAGCAAAAGGAAATACAACACAGGAGAGACCAGAGCTGCCCCTCACCCAAAGAACAGAACCAGAGCTACCCCCCAACCCAAGATCAGAACCAGAGCTGCCCCCCACCCAAAGAACAGAACCAGAGCTATCCCCCACTCAAAGAAGAGAACCAGAGCTGCCCTCCATCCCAAGATCAGAACCAGAACAAACCCCAACAACCCAGCCGAACAGCAGACAAGTCTTGACGAGGAGATCACCAGGTCCAGATATTGTCCTGATCACAGACTCCAATGGCAAATACCTGGACACAAATAGACTGTTCCCAGGGAAAAGAGTCACCAAAATCCGCTGTTTAACAATCGAAAAAGCAAACGCTGTCATCAACGACCCTTATTTCACCAAACCCAACCACGTCATCATACACACAGGGACAAAACACCTTGAGGCCCAGGACCAGCACCAACAGATAGCGGGACAGCTGACCCAGCTAGCAGAGAAAGCGCAACAACAGTTCCCAGACTGTAGTATCATCCTGTCATCTCTGCTCCCATGAAAAGACATCTCTGAACACATCATCAGAGATATCAATTTAGAGCTGGCGTCCAAAATTCGATCAACATCAGGTATCACCCTGGCACAACACACCTCATAGACAAGCACAGGGCCGGCTCCAGGTTTTTATGGGCCCTTGGGCGACAGAGCCTCAGTGGGCCCCCTTGTAAAGGAGGTGGGGGAGTCGAGACACTGTGTGTTGCAGATGAAGCGAGTGACGTCACACAGGAGTGTGGCGTCACCAACGCCATACCTCCCAATTTTTAAAGAGTAGAAAGAGGGGCAAAATCTGCGCGCCGCGGCAAATTTGGCTCCACCCACTTATGTTGACTCTGCCCATTCTCATTAATTTATCATGTGCTCCCACACAGTATAATCCTCCTACAGTCACCCGTAAATTATATGCCCCCCCTCCATCTATCCCCCAGTTTCATATACACCCTTCCTCTGCCCCCAGTTTCATGTCCCCCCTCCATCTCTGCCCCCAGTTTCATCACGTTCTCCCCTTTCATCTGCCCCAGTTTCATGTCCCCCGTCTCTGCCCCAGTGTCATGCTGTTCCACCCCCCATCTGCCCCAGTGTCATGCCGTCCCCCCCCTCCATCTCTGTCCCCAGTTTCATGCCATTCTCTCCCCACCCCCTTCATCTTCCCCAGTGTCATGCCATTCCCCCCCTCCCCTTCATTTGCCCCGCTGTTTCATTGGGCCCCCTCCATCTCTGTCCCCAGTTTCATGCCATTCTCTCCCCACCCCCTTCATCTTCCCCAGTGTCATGCCATTCCCCCCTCCCCTTCATTTGCCCCCCTGTTTCATTGGGCCCCCTCCATCTCTGTCCCCAGTTTCATGCCATTCTCTCCCCACCCCCTTCATCTTCCCCAGTGTCATGCCATTCCCCCCTCCCCTTCATTTGCCCCCCAGTTTCATTGGGCCCCCTCCATCTCTGTCCCCAGTTTCATGCCATTCTCTCCCCACCCCCTTCATCTTCCCCAGTGTCATGCCATTCCCCTCTCCCCTTCATTTGCCCCCCAGTTTTATTGGGCCCCCTCCATCTCTGTCCCCAGTTTCATGCCGTTCTCTCCCCACCCCCTTCATCTTCCCCAGTTTCATGCCGTTCTCTCCCCACCCCCTTCATCTTCCCCAGTGTCATGCCATTCCCCCATCCCCTTCATTTGCCCCCCAGTTTCATTGGGCTCCCTCCATCTGTCCCCAGTTTCATGCCGTTCTCTCCCCACCCCCTTCATCTTCCCCAGTGTCATGCCATTCCCCCCCCTCCCCCAGTTTTATGGGCCCCTTCATTATGTTCCACCTTAATAATTAATACAAAAAAAACCACTTACACTCACACTCACCTTCCATCGCTCCCCCGACGCTCCTCTCTCCGCTCTCACTCCATTCACATAAGCGATTAAAGCAGGACCTGTGTGTGAGATCAGTTCTTGCTTTAAAGCTGCGGCCCTACTTGTGTCTGTAGGCGCGATGTGATGACATCATCGCGCCTACACACGCACGCCGGGCCACAGCTTTAAAGCAGAAGCTGATCTCACACACAGCTCCTGCTTTAATCGCTTATGTATTTAATTCAGCTCATCGGCGTCCGTCTGACGCCGATGAGCTGATATTGGGACAGGCAAGTGCTGGGGCGGGCAAGTGCCGGGGGGCCCCCAGAGGCTCTGTGGGCCCCGGCACTTGCCCGACTATGCTGTGCGCTGATGCCGGCCCTGGACAAGCATCACCTATATGATAACAAACACCTCAACAAACAGGGAGTCAGCCTCCTGGCCAAAGAACTTAAAGACAGTGCTCAACAGAGACCCCTGGCCCATACACCACACAAGACAAAAACCTGTGGAGAAGTCACCTGTGGAGAAGTCACCTTCCAGGAGACACACCCAAACACCATACCCCCCTCAACATACAAGACAAAGACCCATGGGGGGGTTGCCTGGCAGGAAAATATCTCAAACACAACATCTCCCCCAAAAAACTGGAAATTGGGACTACTACAAGCCAGGGCGGAAGCCACCTGTGCCATACAGAACAAGGCAGAGCACAGACATGGAGGAGATAAAAAACATGCTCAGCACCCTGTGCAACACACTGCTCCAGACTGGGATCCACAACATGGCCACCAGTCAGGAACCCAGCCCGTCCTCTGCAGGACAGCTCATTACAAGGTTTACCCACCAAAGATGACACCACTGACTATCAGTAGCTGGAATATCCAAGGGCTGAACGCCTCAGCCTTTGGATCCAAACCAAACGATCCAGACTTTATAGACAGACTAAAAAACATAGACATCCAAATCCTCCTAGAGACATGGACCCGGGCAGAAGATGAATCTCTAACACCCATGGGCTACAAGGAATTCTCTGTCGCTGCCCGGAAAAGCAAGACTACCAAACTAGGCCGCCACTCAGGAGGCATACTAATATGGTACAAGGAGGAGCTTAAAGAACATGTGAAAGCCATCAAACGCGGTGACAACCACATGTGGATAAAAATAAGCAACTCCATCCTCAACGGGCAACACGACATTTATCTCTGTGCAGTATACATCCCCCCATCAGAGTCCCCTTACCACAACCCAGACATCTATGAGGTCCTACAAAGGGAAGCTGCCCAATTCCAGTCCCAAGGAGAGTGCTGATCTGCGGTGACCTAAACGCCAGGACTGGAACAGAGAAAGACTTCCTGTCCTCTGATGGAAACCTGCACATCCCGGTAGGCGAGGTCCACCACCTGGAGTCTGCACAGAGAAGAAGAAATAGCTATTACATAGTCGTCAACAAGAGCGGGAGACAGCTGCTGAATCTGTGCCGGAGTCTGGGACTGTACATAATGAATGGGCGTACCAGAGGGGACTCTCAGGGACGCTTCACACTAAACTCCCATGTGGGCAACAGCGTGGTGGACTATATCATCACAGATGCAGACCCAGCAGACATAGATGCTCTCATAGTCACCCCTGAGACACACCTGTCAGACCACAACCAGATCCTGCTGTACATGAGATCCACTGACAAGCCCCTCACACAGCAGCCCCACCAGATTGGTCTCTACAACTTACCACCATCCTTTAAATGGGCCAGTCACCGAGCCACCGAATACACCAATGCGGCTAACCGACCCGAAATCAAGGAACTGCTCACAAACTTCTATATGAGTTCCTACCAGCCAGACCAACAAGGGGTCACCCAAGCAGTGAAGGACTTCAGTAACATCCTGTACACCACAGCAGAACTAGCAGGCCTGAAAAAGACAAAGCCCAAGAGACCGACTAACAAACAGTCTCACAAATGGTTTGAGACTGCAAGGTTCTACATCATTCTCTAAGGGCAGCCTCCAGCCAAAAACACAGGGACCCCAACAACAGAGAGACGAGGGAAGCCTACAACAATCTATGCAAGCAATACAAGGGCACCCTCAGAGAGAAGAAACAGAGGTACCTCTCCCACAAAATAGAGCAACTAGAGGACTCCCTCCAGGACAGCTCATTCTGGGAGACCTGGCACCACATGGGCACAAAGCCCAAGAAAAACTCTCTCCACATCCAAAATGGCAATATCTGGCTCAACTACTTCAGAGGTCTCTACAAAAACATCCCAGAAGAAGAACTAATCCCAGAACAGCAACGGATAATCACCAAACTGAGGGACATGGAGAAAGTCATCAAAGACTTCCAGAACCGTCTGGACTCGCCAATCACCATAAAAGATATACAGGAAAGAATTGCCCTGCTGAAAGGCAAAAAGGCCAGTGACCCTGACGGCATCCTACCAGAGATGATCAAATACAGCCCTCAAGCAATACACGCGGCACTGGCAAAGCTATTCACCCTCGTGCTCAATGCTGGACACTTCCCCCAAGACTGGAACAAAGGTCTCATAACCCCCATCTACAAGAATGGAGACCATTATGACCCCAACAACTACAGAGGGATCTGCGTCAGCAGCACGCTGGGGAAACTGTTCAACAGCATCATCAATAACAGAATCCTCACCTTCCTCACACAACATGGGGTCCTCAGCAAGAGCCAAGCAGGGTTCATGCCAAACCACTTCACCACAGACCATATCTACACCCTGCACAGCCTCATCAAGACGCACGTCCACAACACCAGAAGAGGCAAGATATTCACCTGCTTCGTGGACTTTAAGAAGGCGTTTGATTCAGTATGGCACCCAGGTCTACTCCTAAAACTCCTATAGAGTGGAATAGGAGGAAGAACATACGACATCATCAAGAGCTCCTACACCGGAAACCAGTGCAGTGTGAAGGTGAATGGAAAAAGGACAGCATACTTCCAACAGGCCCGAGGGGTCAGACAAGGCTGTAGCCTGAGCCCAACGCTCTTCAACATCTATATCAATGAACTGGCTACAGCCCTGGAGGCCTCACCCTGAACAATCGAGAGGTGAAGTTCCTGCTATATGCCGACGACCTCCTACTCCTGGCCCCCACCGAGAAAGACCTCCAAGAAAGCCTGTCAGTGCTGGAAAAATTCAGCACCACATGGGCCCTACCCATCAACCACAAGAAGACCAAAGTCATGGTATTTCAGAAGAAGGGCCACAATACAGCCTCCACCCCACAGTTCACACTGAACGGCTCCACACTGGAGAAAACCAACAGCTACACCTACCTGGGGCTGGAGCTCAGCCAATCAGGAAGCTTCAAAGCAGCAATAGAAACCCTGAAAGCAAAAGCCTGCAGAACCTTCTACGCCATCAGAAGACAACTGTACCACCTCAAACCACCGGTGAGGGTCTGGCTGAAGATATTTGACGCAGTCATCTCCCCGATCCTTCTCTATGGCAGTGAGGTTTGGGGCCCAGCCACCTACCCAGACCAGTCAAAGTGGGATTCCAGCCCAACAGAGAACTTCCACCTGGAGTTCTGCAAATACCTGATCCATGTCCATCGCAACACCTCCAACATGGCCTGCAGGGCAAAGCTAGGCAGACTCCCCCTATGGCTCACCATACAGAAGAGGGCGCTAGCTTTCCAGGCACACATCCAGGGGAGCAAGCCCGACTCCTACCACCACCAAGCCTGGCTAAGCCACCTGAGCAAACCAGACACTCACCAACCAAACAACAGCCAACCACCAAACCAAAAACACCAACAGATGATAACCAAGGCCGAAATAAAGGCGACCACAGAGGCAAACAGAGAGTGGTACATTGAAGAATGGAGAAACGAAATAAATAACTCCAAGAAACTCACCGTGTACCAATCCCTACAAAGGGACTACACCATGGCCACCTACCTGGAGAGAATACGCCACCCCAAACACACAGACCCTGAGCCGGTACAGACTGAGTGCCCACAACCTAGAGATAGAGACGGGGCGACACAGGCAGACGTACAAGCCACGGGAGAACAGACTGTGCCAGCACTGTGACCAGGGGCCCTAGAAGACGAGACCCACTTCCTGCTACACTGCACCAGATACTCAGCTGTGAGGGCCGTCTACTACCAAAGACTCTCTGCCCACATCCCAGACTTCATATCTGCAGACGAGAAGAGGAAACTCTACATCCTACTGGGAGAAGAAGAGGCCACTGTGGAGATCGCTGCTCAATACCTGTCCAGCTGTCACCAAACAAGAGGAAGATGAGACTCCACGGACTATTATATTTATCCCAATACACCCGCCCCACCCCACCCCCACCTCCCCATATAGCGGTCACAAACGAAGAGGAAGATGAGACTCCACGGACTGTTATACCCCAAACCAACCGCCCCACCCCACCTCCCCATATAACGGTCACCAATGAAGAGGAAGATGAGACTCCACGGACTGTTATACCCCAAACCACCCACCCCACCCCCACCATACCCACCACTCACCCACCCGGGTCCAACTCTTCCCCCCCCCCCCCCCCCCCCGACACACTTTACTAGCTTTGGCAATGCCAAATATCTATTCGGACGTGCCAATAAAGCTTTTTTGATTTGATTTATATATATATATATATATATATATATATATATATATATATATATATATATATACACACATGCACATATATATGCACACAAAGTCCTGCATGTCCGACTTTGTGTCCAGTTAAAAAAAAAAAAAAAAAACTGTTTCGCCACGGAGACCAGAAGACGCTCACGGGCGGACACTTTGCAAACCCATTCAAATGAAAAGTGACTGCCAGTTTTCGTCTCCTATCCAGTTTCTCGGGCAGAGGACGGAAACCTGCAAAGCGAAGAGCGTGAACAGGTGTGAACCCGCCCTAACATACATTCAGCACAGATTACTATACAATTGTATAGTGAATACTGGATATTAACGGAAAACAGCAGCTTCACTCACAAAACTGCTGCCGATGTTACAAGCCGTGCGGCTTCTGAGTAATACAGCACTTATCTACTACATATAAGCAATATACAGTACTACACTCACACCACACTGAATAATGGTCAGCCTTACATTCAATGAGGGGATTCACATATCCGGGTCACGGACTGTCAAACAATACAACATGTTCTCTTTCCTCACAGATCTCTTCATACACTGACTATATACTATCTTATACCATCTGACACCTCCTAAGTACAGTATGTGATACATGGATACAGTGCGAGACATAAGAAAAGGTCCTTACGGAGTATAGTAAATAGGCAGTTCAGTGTGAGACAGCTAAATACTATCACTGGAAGGACCTCACCGGTATGAAACCTTGTAAGTCAGTCACACTTTTTGCTGAAAATGTTTTTTTTCCATCTTTTATTGATTTCAAACAATTGTTGGAATAATAAAGATAATATGTGTCTTATCTTAAAATTTTTACGATGTAATCTTGTCCCTTCATTGTGAGATTTACAAACATTACTGAAGCCGGAGCCCATTTATTATAAAGGTCCTTACAGAGAGCGGGGTTTAGCCAATTCACTGTGAATACTATAAGAGTTCAGGACCGACAAATAGGGGCAAAAATGGTCCCTACAAATGATGGGAAATAGACGGCTCACATAGAGTTGGCTAAATACCATCACTGGTGAGGACCTGGTCCCTCTGGAGTACGGGATTTAGCCAATTCACTGTGAGCTGGCTAAATACTATCTCAGTTAAGGACCCGACCACTAGGGGGCAAAAAGGTCCCTACCAGTAATGGGAAATAGACAGCTCACACTGAGCTGGCTAAATACTAGACGCTGTAAGGACCAGGTCCTTACGGCGTCTAGTATTTAGTCACAACCATTTTACTTCCACTCAGAATATAGCAGTGGACGCAAGATGTGTGCCCCAGCTCCATTCATTTTAATAGGACTGCAATACGTTAAATAAGTTTTTAAGTATTGTGCTTTACTTATCCACACTATGGTTATTCTGGGGGTGGAGTCGTGTTGATTTCCATGCAGTGTTACCGCCCACTTGACTATTAAACCCTAATTTGCATCAACACTAAGGCTGAGTTCACACGGGGTATTTTGAGGCCGTATCCGCCTCAAAATCCTGACCAAAAAGATGGCTCCCATTGAAATCAATGGGAGCCGGTTAGGTCTTTTTTCCAGGAGCCGTTTGTTCTGGTTCCCGGAAAAAAAAGAACAGACGTGTTCATTCTTCAGGTGGAGTCGCCTTGCGAATCCACCTGAAGATACTCCCTCCCGAGTTGGCCTATTCATTTGGGCCTAATCTGAAGTGGAGTACGTGACTGGATGCCGATGCAGTGCACCGCCATCCAGTCGTAGCTACCCATATCTTGGACTGGAACCTGAGGTGGCCTCCGCCTCAGGTTCCAGACCAAAAAACCCTGTGGAAACCCGGCCTAAAAGGTCTTATATCTTCGGAATGGCTGTGGATTAACCAACACCACAATACTCAGGGTGACAGCGCCTATCAGATGAGGAATGTCATTGGGCTTTTTAGACCTGGTGACAGGTCCTCCTTAAGGCCGGGGCCCCCACATGGTATAAACGCTTTGGCACAAACCGCAGCATTTTACAGTCTCTGCAAAGTGGGTGGGATCCACACATTGCAGAAAAATATGCGCAGCGGAAATGCTGCGCATGTCAATTATACCCACAGAAATGCCAGCGGTTTCCCGTTAGGTATAACAGAGCAGGAAACCTCTGTGAACTTTTTAAGAATACAGCTGCAGGAAAAACTGTGATATGTTGCCGCCGAGTTTTTTCCCGCAGCCCGCTATATGGGGCCTTAGCCTTAATATGGTTTTGTGGATTATTACTAAATTATTGGAGTATGTTACATCTCTTGACTAGAAATAACCCAACACTACATTAAATCCATACACACAATACACAACACATTTTAAAATCCAGTTTGCATTTTATTTGACGCTTGTGTAGAAACAGTAAAAAATAAGCTGGAAATTTATGCCTAACACATTGTGAATCCGGCACAGGTTTGGTCAGCTATAAGGAGTGCAAAATTAGTGCATTTATAAAGTATCATCATTTACAGTGTCCCTTCATGAACAAGTGGTCTCAACTGTACAGTCTATACAAATAAAACATGGAAAACCAATCTACTAGCTAAAAAGTCATCATTGTATCAGCTGAACACTACAAACATTCTGGGAGAATAGAAAGGAGTCATTGCATTCATACAGTGCGGGACTGGTTATCACACAAGCGTGTTTTAGCTCTGTATTCACAAGGCCTGTCCCTAGAAAACCTGATCTTTGTATATCTGGAATGGTGTACATGTCTGCAGTGTCTAAGGCCCCATAAATGTATGATAGACGCACACGGTGTGTGCCTGGTTATATACAAGAAGGCTAAAGGAAAAGTACTGAGAACAGTGCTACATCTATACTTATAACCTGTATCTAATCTCATGTCATAGGCAGTGCATGGTGTAGTCATCCTCACCTCCAGCAGTTTAAAGGGGTAGTCTCATCCCAAGAACAAGGGTCATCCAGTCCCTGTTTTCTAGTCACAATGAGTGGATAGGGGGACACTGATGTGGTGGCTCACTGCATTCACTTCTATGGGACTTCACGAATAAGTGAGCAATACATGGCCGACCCCCTGTCCACTCACCGTGAACATCCCATTCTCAAGACAGGTACCTGTGAAATATTTGATACATCAGACCCTCTGTGTTTAAGGTCTGTTAACCGAAGGCACTGTGAGAAGTTGTCTGAGATGTATGCAAATACAACAAAAAATCACATTGCATGAAATCTGATAAGCTGCAAGGAAAACAGGTCTTCAATTTATTAGCAGTGTCAGGATTCTGGGAACTTAAAAGCAAAAGTTTATGTAGCGACCGTGGTCCGGTCAGACTAGCACCTCTTCATTTAGAAGTTACTTATAGGCCATGGCTACAAGGAAATTCATTGTAGCGCTACTGATCGATATAAAGTGTACCTCCAGTTATATAACAACTTTTTATAACTGTAGAGTACAATTGAATATAAGAAATTTTGTTGTTTATCTTATTAAAGAAAAATGCTTCTTTCTCCATTTATCAGATTGCTTTCTTCTTCCCTCTTATCACCGATAGAACCTGTATCCAGACAGAAAGTGGATAGTCTGTCAGACTCACAAAAACTTCAAGTTACCTTTAACATAGTCTACAAAGAGAGAAGGGGAGATGAGCAACTGGTCGAAGGAGACTGTGATAAGGAAGGAAGCAGCCTGTTAAATGGAGAAAAAAGCATTTTATTTAATAAAATATATTACAAACTTTCATATATTTACTTGTACTATTCATTTATGACAAGTTGTTTTACAATGGGACATGAGAGGCAGAATACGTTGATCTGTATGTAATGTTGTGGACTGCAACGGTCACTTGAGAAATTACATCAATAAAAATCAACAGTCTCTATGAAATTTAAGAAACTCGAAAAACATTTGTGAAACATTTTGCTCCCTGTTCCAATGAACAATAAGTATACAGCGCTACTATGGAGTGATACTATGACTGACTGCATCCCAGTCTGCACTCACACTTCCTTATAAATAGTGAATGTGAGAACGACTTATTTTTTGCCAAATAATTTCTTTGGAAGAGGTTTCTACACTTTTCTTTCACAGAATACGATTTTTGACAAGCCATACGCCGTTCCCACATAGTAGGAGTGTGTGATATTACAGAAGTGTGGGTGCAGCCTTCTATCCCAGGAGTCCCTCCATAATGTATGCCGTGCACACAACTCTGTGGTATTTATGGCTTTGATGGGAAATCACAATTTTTTACAGCCACAGAATATTTCACCACAGGTTTGCAATTTCGTCAAAATAAAGAATTCTGGACTTAGATTTCACGGCATATTTTCCTGATGCAAATATATACCTCATGAAGATGCCCTTATAGATCTAGAATTATACCATGTGCATGGGCCCTAAGGCCTTATTCACATGTCAGTGTTTGTAGGCCAGAACCAAGAGTGCAGACTACACAGAAATAATGTATAATGGAAGGATTTGTACCTGTTCTGTTTTAGACCGGTCTTTGATTCTGGCTTAGAAACATTGATGCAAAACAAGGGTATGTGAATAAGACCCGAGAATTCTGCAACTGATCTTTAAAGTAGATAAAGGGAACCACAGTCGAATGAGGCAGCGAATGTGTACTTGCATCTAGTCTATAGGGTCTGAGGGTTACTGCCGTTTTAGCGATCCGACTCTGTTGTTCGGGTCTCCTGGCAGACGGAGAGCTGGGTGCAGATGTGAACCTAGCATAATACATTTGTTGGGTTGAGATGTCCTGGATCCGCTCTACCCACTTTTTTGAAAATTTAAAAAAAATCCAATTTTTGAGTAAAAAACAAGCACATGTGGCAAAGATTGTGACTTGTTATAATAAATTGGCGCCAAAGTGCCTCCGATATTCATATGCCCTGGCCAGTTACTCAATTACAATATCTACCATACATGAGAGATTACATGACAATTCTAGAAGAAACTGCTCAGTACACTATGTTGGTAGAGCAGTATTAGTGTTAGTCTTTGGTATAAGTATCTCTATAGACAGTCCCTTGTGATAACATATAAGCTGCCAATAGTGGTTAACATGTAGCAGAAACATCAACAACCGTCGTTGCTGTCCGCATGCGTTTTGTATACTCCAGTTTCTAATATTAAAATTGGTCCTTATGGTTCATGGTCATACATGATAGGTCAGCATTGGAATAAGCGAATGTGTGTGTGTGGGGGGGAGGTGTTTGGTTAAAGTGGAATTAACGCTTAGTGGTTAGTTACACAACCCTATAGGCCATAAAATGGGAGGATAAGGGGTTCACTATCAAAAGTATGCATATAATGATATAGGATATTATTGTAGAGTAGTACCAGGTGTGAACTGACTTCTGCCACGTGTTTGTAGCATTGCATTCAATTTACCCCCTTGATGTGCAGCAATAGAGCCGTGTAATACTGGAATTCTTTATAGTATCAGAATTAGTAAAAATAAGTTCCAAGGGAACCTGACAGTTCTATTTTAGTAAATACTTGCATGCCAAATGAATTTACAATGTGGCTGCACCTTTTCCCTTTTTGTTATGTCATTCTTTTGTTATTCCTCCTGGAAATGTAAAACTTAAAGGGAGTCTGTCACCAGGTTGAAGTGTAATAAACCAGACAGGTCAGGCTCATCTGAATGTATTGCCTCATTTATTTAACAATAGAAAAATGAGCAGTTTGGAGCACCGAAAGCAGCACCATTGCCCCAAACTACTGTCCCTCGCACTGCTCTAATAGGCCAGAACAAATACAAGAAAAGGGGACCAGGCGAGATTTCAGCAGGAATTATGATTCCGGTCCAAAAGCCGGGTTGCCGCGACTGAAAGTCAGTGCACTACATCGGCAACCAGCCACGCACTCCGCTCCGGATTAGGCCCAATGAATGCGCCTAGTCCAGAGGAGGGAGTATCTTCAGGCCAAATCGTGAGGTGACTCGGCCAGAAGAATGAGCACCTCGCTTCTTTTTTCCAGGACCTGTTTCTTGTTGAGCGGCTCCCACTGAAATCAATGGGAGCCATCTTTTTGGTCAGAATTTTTAAGCGGATACGGCCTTAAAATCCTGACCAAAAAACTACATGTGAATTTACCCTAATAACAGGTATCATCTTATTGAAATATTGCCAGGAGGAGTAACAAAGGAACCGAACAGAGCAGCGTTCTAAGAAACAGAATTGTTATTCCAGATATTTACTAAAACAGACATGTCAGAAAAGAAGAAAGGTCAGCTTTATAACATATGACAGTAAAGGTGGGCTTGAAGATGGAATGTGTTTAAAACAGTGCAAGCTATTGTTCTTTGTAGTCAGCCAATGTAAGATGAAAGTGTTCTCATAGGGGAAGCATTTTTACTATGTAGACTTAGATCACTGGTGAGTCTTAAAGTAAAATGCCACACCTTTGTGAGGATATAGTCAATAGCTTATAAAGGCATTTGAAGTCAGACCTATGGTGGACCAGCAGCTTGGGATTAGTTGAGAAAGAGGAGGTCTTTTCCCAGTTCTCATTGGAGAGGTCACATACATGATCACAGTGCCCATGACATAATGGAGATTATAGTGGGACACTGCTTACACTGCTTGTAAAAGCAATATAGAGTGAAGTGTATTGGATAGAGTAGCGTTTGACACTTTAGGTATTAAGGAACATATCACTTGGCCAGATGCAAACTAAGCACATGTGCTGCTGCTGGATCTCTCCCACCAGGTTCTTTGGAATGGGGTTTGAGATATGAAGACCAGCAACAACCCATGCATTGCAAGCTTGCCTATCACGTGTTCTTCTGTTCAACTAGCAGATGATGAGATCCGTGGAGCAGGGTGGTCTTTATGGTCTCATAGACTGCCTCACAGCCTCCTGCAGGGATTTCCTGGTCACTAAAAGCCGGACCACTTCCTCATTTGGTTTGGTGAGACGCTTTCGGGCCTGATCGTGTGTGACCATGGTCATGTCCCATCCGTTCACCTGGCAGAGACAAGGAGGAGATGTTTTAGAAGGAGGAATGAAGGGTTTTCCACAGTGTGCCTTTAGATGTAGTAGAATTAAGTGAAAACTTAAGATGGTTTATTTACCTGCATGATTTTGTCTCCCATCTGAAGTCCAGCTACTTCTGCAGGTCCTCCTTCAGTCACTCGTGTGACATAGATACCCTGGAATTCAAAGCAGGTAGCTTATAGTTCATTTTGCTAAATGGTTAATTCACATGTGGTCAGTTTGGTTTTGCTGCTGTGTTAGGTTATTGCAGCAGAATGTAGTGAATGGCGTTTCGGGACACGAAGAATTTTACAAAACCAACAGCTGGTCACAGTATTCTTGACTCCAGGTAACATAAATAAAATCTCTAACTTTTCCATGCATTTTTTCTGTTTTTGCATAATGTATATTGATGATCTATTTTCAGGATAGGTTATGAATATTAGGCCCTGTTCACACGGGGCAAGAGGGGGTGGATTTTGGCGCAGAATCCACATCATAATCTGCCCCCTCACAATAGCGGTCTATGTAGACCGCTAGCGCTTTTTTTTCCGTGAGCAGCATGAATGGGACCTGAATGGGACTAACCCATGTGATGTATAAATGTTACCTGTGAAGCGGAAGGTGTTAGACCCCCAATATCAGTTATTGATGATCATGGAATGCACTCAGATATCAGTCCCAGTGTCATCCGAATTCCGCTGAAAACTCTGCCCCACATCAGAAGCACACTTGGTCATATACATGGGGCATGAGTACAATGTACATGAATGGAGTCTCACTAGGACCTGAGAATGTGACTTCAAGTTGCAAAAAAAAAAAAAAAAAAAAATATATATATATATATCTATCATTGTTCCATTTCTTTTTGTGAATCCTAGTCAAAGTCACAGCACTCTCAGATCACAGTGCGACTCCATTCGTTTACATTAGTGGCTCGGTGACATGATGCTCTTTTAGTGTGTGTAGGAAAAAAAAAAAAAAAAGGTCAAAGCCAAGGTTGCAATATGGCCCTAGCCTAATATGGAGAGGGGAATAGGGAACCTGTTAATGTATCCCTGGCGTTATTAACTTTTGATTGTGAGATTTAGTAAAGGGATCCTATCAGGAGGTGGGTGAAGTTGGATGTACCTGCACTGGGTTCACTGTCACACCGTGCATGCTGCAAAAGCTGCCAGCCGGTCAGGAAAGGATTGAGAATGGTTTGTGATGACATATGTCTGCCAAAGGGATGTCAAGTAAACCAGAATGTTGGCAATTAGGGGACAGCCATTGTGACTAATAATTCAAGGTGCTGCACCTCCATGACGCCAACTTGTATACAGCGCCTGCGAAGTTTGAAGTACACATCTTTTGGAGAATACTGGTTATACATATAGGTATGTGCATAGTCAGCTATAGTACACACTATAAGGCAGTATTGGAGATCTGGAGACGTAAATCCTCCTGACAGGTTCCCGTTAAACAATCACTGCCTTTACCATAGAACAAGTATAGCAATGTGCAGTCCTATTTCTGGTATGTGATCCTCACCTTATCTGTCTTATCTTCCGAAAAAGGGTTCTGGCTGGGGTCTTGATCAATTCCTCCTCCAATACTGAACCCTAGGATCAGGTTGCATCCCTGACGCAGCTTATGGATTTCAACTCTTTGCTATAAAGAAAATAGAAGAGAGAAACAGAATCAGTCTGCGGTAGAATAGATATATCACCAGTACAGGATATAGTTCATATATATATATATATATATATATATATATATATATATATATATATATATATATGCGTATATATATATATATATATATATATATATATATATATATATATATATATATATACTGCATATATGGTGTACAGACAGCAGTGTCCTCACCTCTCTGTGTATACCTTTTCACTCTCAGGTCACTGGGACCTGGCCAAGCCTTTTGGCTAATTCCACTGTGCATTGTGTAGAGGATGATCTCATACAGAGAAGAATGACAAGAGGATCTTGGTGACACGTGCAAGACTGAAAAATGATTCCAAGTCTACAGGATCAGATAAAACCTTCAGTCTTGTTCACACATTTCATTTTATTCTAGCTTTTCTACAGTAAGTAAATGGCAAAAACAACAATTTTACACTTGAAGGCCTATCAGTTTATGATACTTTTTTTCAGACCCCAATAGGACACATTAGGGGAAATTTCCTAAGCTAAACACTCCAGAATTCTTGCTTTAAAGGGGTAGTCTGGGCTAAATTAAAAATGTCACTGGGGTCGGTGTCCTCGCTTCAGAGGGTTCAATTCCCCTTTCCCAATGGTTCACGGACTGCCAGACCAGACAGGCAGAGGGTGGTCAAATGCCCACTATGGCCAATCACTGGTCTCAGTGGTCACTTGCGGGATACCAGTGATGTCACTGCTAATATGTCACCGTTCCCAGCAAATGACCGCTAAGACCAGTGATTGCTCGTTGTGGTCACCCTCAGCACTTCCGGCACCAGAAGTCCATCGACTGGAGTTTATACTATAGTTTGCCACCTAAACCAGATTGGGCGTAGGTTTTATTTTTTAAAACCACCACAGAGAGATTTCACTTTAGCTGGGATAACCCCTTTAATGTGCACCGAGAAACACCCCATCATTGCATCATATTTATTTTGTGCTTTAGGCACTTTCTTTTACCACACTCAACATGGACTTTTGGTTTTGTGGGAAAATGGACATGTTTTAACGGGTTCCCCACCCCCTCGGACGGAATACAATCGCAAGTCGAAACGCTGTGCTGTAAAAGCACACGGACCCCATAGACTATAATGGGCTCCCCATTATAGTCTATAGGGTCCATGTGCTTTGACAGCACAGCACTTGCAATTACGATTGTATTCTGTCCGGGGAGTCTCCATGCGGACTCTAACCAAGCGGAATACATACGCTAATGTGAACCGACCCTTTACCAGGGGCCTCACTAGCCGCTGCATAAGCGGCAGTGCTTTACAGTTAAAGTGAATGGGATTTAGGCCGAAAGCTGAGGAAAGCAGCCACGAAGAAATCTGCAGAGAAGCCATAGCAAAAAAAAACACCACATCAAGAAACAACCGCCATGATTTTACAGAGGAAATGCTGTTGAATTTCCCTTCGGCTATACATATGAGGAAGAAATGTCTGTTTTGATATTATAACATTGTAATCTACAAGTATGTTCGCATGGTGAAATCTGTACAAGTTTCAGGCACTAAATGTTGACCAAATTCTGCTGAGGAATCCACCGAGGAGTCTGCAAATTCTAACCCAGCCAGGAAGACGTTTTCTGCCTTCTTTTCACTTCAATCTACCTGAAGATCGAGGAGGACGCTTATCTCTTTGGCTACCAGCTCTCTCTCACCTATGTGAACGTACCCTGACATGCAAGGACAAAAACATTAGGAAATTCTCAAATCCCTAAGTAAAAAAGTGTGCCATTTATTCTGAAATTCTATGGGAACAGACTGAATAGGGCCCCGACTTAGAGAAGCGAATAAGGGACATGTTTGCTTGCCTTGCCCTTGGATACCACAGATAAGCACAGGCCTATGTACTCACTGCACAAGTGCTGAGGTAACCTCCAGCGATGAGAATAAACAAATCCACCTACATATTACACTTCTCTGAGGTAAAGTCATTCTCTACCACTGGCAGACGTCTCTCAGGTATGTTCAGTTCTCCATCGGAGACTGATGCACTTTTTTGCCCAGGACATGATGGACAGCACAAGAGATACCTGACTGACCGTATTATAGTCAATGGGATGGGTTGTTGTCCGTCAATAAATAATACCGATTGCATCTTTCCTTTTTTCTGTTTTTATAAAAGAAGGAACTCAGATACGACCCAAAATATGACCCATGTTACCCAAATCCTGTATTATTGGGGTGGTTTCAAGACTCCCACTTTACAAGCCAAAATAATGAACATTGGCTACTACTCTGACCAAGTTGGCCCATCCATGTATTACAGGTTCATCTAAAGCTACAGTTCTACTTCCACACCTTCCCCAAGTACTAACAGCAAGAGAAGTCGAACCAGTCCAAGACCACTTTCACACAGTCAGTATTTGGGCAGTATTTTTTAAGGCTAAATTCACATGTGCGTAGGGGGTTATAGTGTGTGGGTCCAAAATCGCCAGATGAAAAAGTCCAACTTTTTTTCGATTAGCAGTTTCAGTTTTAAAGAATGGATACTCGAGAGTCCCCGTTATAGTTAAAGGGGTTCCATTGATATGCCACAAGCTATATCCATAAATATAATAATGAACCATTTAATATTGAAGCTGAAGTTTGTAACTTTTTTTCTGTCTCCGACTTTTTTGGTCTCCCATTTATTACTCTGAATCTCGGTGCGGTTTCCAGCCAAGAATTAACAGGACCCCCGCATGCTTTTCAAAACTTGCATACAGTAAAAAAAGAAGAAAAAAAAAACCCTTGTATGTCAATTTTTTTTTATATACATAGAGATGAATTAGCATGTTAAGACCCTGTATGAACAAGCCCTTTGGAAATAAAATTACTATATTATAGTCATTGTCTTTTTACTGATACACATTTACAGACATAACCTCACCTATGGATTATGTATAGGGGCCCAGTGTTCAGATGATGGGTGACAGCCCCTTCCTTATATCCCACACAATGAATCAGGCCTTCCCCTTACTGTAAAGTATGGCTGCTTGTAAAGACGGATGACCAGGCAGCAATTGTAGGGAGAGGCAGGAAAAGATCACAAATGTTCTGACATGTCAAACGCTATATAAAAACTGCTGTCAAAGTCTGGGATGACTCAGGCGGGAACTGACGGTGAGTCTTAGGAATGCAGTTGCGATAGGCACGTCACACACACCTCCGCTAGCACCAGGACACACTCTGTGCGATATCTTATACACCACTTCACTCCGACACTGTATCAGCTCTTGGGCTATTTTCCCAATGACCAGTTTACAATAACCTTATATAAATTACAATAATTTACAAGATCGCATGTTGATGAACTGACTTTCTGATGATGTCATATAGTGGGGGGCTACTTTTTAATGTGTAGGTGGTAAGGTATGCATGGGATGAATGCAAAGAAACCAGTGTTTCCATAAGGCCCTGTTTACACTTGTATTGTAGATTCCTTTTATAACATAGTGCCGGAGGTGTCGTACGACATATATCAGCTCCTGAGAAACCATACTGACTTATCATAGACCTGATATACTGTAGTTATGTCATGAAGAAGACTAGTAATGCATGTAGTAGTACGATTCCCATGTGACAAAGGCCTCCGATACAAATGTGAACAGGCCCTTTTTCTTCATTCAATGGCATAGACAAATTAATTTATCCTTTAAATAGCACCTGCATATTCCATAGCCATGTGAAACCACAGGAACCAGTAACCAATAGAACACAAAATGACAGATATTGGAAAAAGGATTGCGGTGAACAACATGGGAAATGGAAGAAACTGATTCAACTGCCCGAGGGAGAGAATTCCAGAGTACGGGAGCAGCACAGGAGAAGTCTTAAAGAATGGAAATGACTATAGCCTATGGTCACAGAAAGATCTGAAAGTGGTAAAGATGGGAAGGGAGGTAGATTCATGAACATCTATGGGATTTGTGAGGATCCAGAGATGAAGTCAATGTACAGACAACATAAATTAGAATGTTACAGCTCAGGGACTAAGAAAACACCTTAAGGAGAGTGCACCTTTGCAGGCGTATGGAGACTTACAAGCCATTTTCGCACCACTGGGAGATTCTGGGGAATATGCAAATCTGTTTTCCAGGATGTCATTAGGAAAACAATGTTACAATGTTACAGCTGTCAAGACACTCTCACATGACTGTAAAGCCACAATCAAACAGTCCATTTAGCATCAATGGGGCATCTATTTTTGCGAATCCCTCTGACAGTAGAGGGATATCAGTGCCGAAACTAACAACACCGATATCTCTGGCACCTGGGCACACACTGGTAAGGATCACAGTGCCTTGAATTCAACGTCAGCTTTTTCTCGGTATATAATACTGCGCATCTCTGAGGACATGAATGGTCCTCTTTAAAGGAGCTCTCTGTTTTCCCAGTCCCTTAAAATGGATCCTTGACAACGAGCTGTTCAGAAATTGTTTCCCCATGATGTTACCATCAGCATGGGAAAACATGTTAGTAAGTGTTCAATTTCCCTGCAGTGCCACCACAAGGGGAAATTAGGCATTACACAATGAACATTTGGATCAACTGGTTGTCAAGAGACGTTCTTTGTAACCTGTGTCCTCTCTGGCCAAGAGATGAAGATCTTGAACAGAGGATAAAATATACACCACATGTAAACTACCTGACTAGTGACATATAACAGGGTAAGTCGAGAGTTTTGACACGGACTTATTATTAGGACCGGACATCGATATCAGATCAATGGAGCTCCACTTGAATGAGAACTAAGCTGCAGTACCCTGCATAGCCACTGTGCACAGTAAGGCGCTGCAGCTCCTGCTACCACCTGATCAGAAAGATGTCAGGTATCGGATCAATCTGATATTGATGATCTTTCCTTAGGACAGGTCATAAATCGTGGAAAACCTATTTACAGGTAAATTGTTTGTACTCAATGCAAAAAGACTAAATACATCTTAAATTTATAACAAAAATTGTAACAGGTTTATAGTAAATCCTCCATCGGGTTACACTTATGGCTTCTATATCACATCTGACAATTTAAAGATAGCAGCCACCAATACTACAAAGCTCTAGTATTCCTCCGGGCACCACACCAAATGTCTGACTGTCTTCTAACAAAGACCCCACTATCCAAAAAGATTAAAGCGGCGTCCTGCACTTGTAGCCCGGCGTTTTATTTAGCATTCCACTTGCTGACCTCCATGAGCGCTGGTTCTGTGCCGCACATCCGCAATCTTTTATTTTTAGATCCATGAATAGAGACGAAGACCAGAGCATAATAGATCTCTATAGGGTAAAATCTGGGTATGTGCCCACTCGTATCTCTCCTGTTGTGTGTAATAAGCCTTAATTAAATAGAGGGTTAATTCCTGCCATTCCTTTCAAGGGGGTGTAAACTTTTTGTACCTCGTTTGGCAACCGTTCCTACACATAAAGCGGACCATCAGCTCTCCTGAAATATCTGCTTTTACTAAATCCTTTCCTTCTCCATGGAATAATTCTGTTAACTCTCCTGGAAATTTATGAACACAACTGATAACGGTGTGTTACCATTTAGGGCTGTGTACATACTACATCTAATCACTGTTGACAATGGCAGACTTTGTAGGGACACAAAGGGAATAGTAACACCCAGTTATCAATGTACTCATACATTTCTAGGAGGAACAACAGAGGAACAGCACAATGCAAGGTTGTAAGAAAAGATGATCCAGACTTGTTATTCTGTGGTGAAGTATTTACTATACGAGACACATCAGGAAAGATGATAGGATCTCCATTAAATGGTGGTCAGCTCAACACCTGCTATCTCTCCTGTCCACCCCATGTACATGCACACTTGGTACCAAGCATGCATGTATATCAATAGAGAGATGGGATAAACAGATACAAGAGACCTTTGGCAGTGGATTAGCTCCCATGAGAGCAAATCTTAAAGTACATGTCTGATCCCCCCTCCTTCCTAATATATGCCATTTTAAAAATGCTGGGAGACCCCTATAGACAACAGATAGTTAGCCAATCTCACTGAGTTTGGGAAGCAGCTTTAGGCCCCATGTACACATCTAAGTGTGCAGTCTGTGGGGGCATCTGATGCTCCGTTCTGATGATGGCAGAGAATGTCCTATCCACATCTGCGGAAGCCACAGATTCTCTAGGGTAATGCTGAGCATGTGAACATATACTTAAGCTGGATATATATACATATATATATATACAGTCCTATGAAAAAGTTTGGGCACCCCTATTAATCTTAATCATTTTTAGTTCTAAATATTTTGGTATTTGAAACAGCCATTTCAGTTTGATATATCTAATAACTGATGGACACAGTAATATTTCAGGATTGAAATGAGGTTTATTGTACTAACAGAAAATGTGCAATATGCATTAAACCAAAATTTGACCGGTGCAAAAGTATGGGCACCTCAACAGAAAAGTGACATTAATATTTAGTAGATTCTCCTTTTGCAAAGATAACAGCCTCTAGTCGCTTCCTGTAGCTTTTAATCAGTTCCTGGATCCTGGATAAAGGTATTTTGGACAAACAATTCAAGTTCAGTTAAGTTAGATGGTCGCCGAGCATGGACAGCCCGCTTCACATCATCCCACAGATGTTCAATGATATTCAGGTCTGGGGACTGGGATGGCCATTCCAGAACATTGTACTTGTTCCTCTGCATGAATGCCTGAGGATTTGGAGCGGTGTTTTGGATCATTGTCTTGCTGAAATATCCATCCCCGGCGTAACTTCAACTTCGTCACTGATTCTTGAACATTATTCTCAAGAATCTGCTGATACTGAGTGGAATCCATGCGACTCTCAACTTTAACAAGATTCCCGATGCCGGCATTGGCCACACAGCCCCAAAGCATGATGGAACCTCCACCAAATTTTACAGTGGGTAGCATGTGTTTTTCTTGGAATGCTGTTTCTTTTTGGACGCCATGCATAACGCCTTTTTTTATAACCAAACAACTCAATTTTTGTTTCCAAAATGAAGCTGCCTTGTCCAAATGTGCTTTTTCATACCTCAGGCAACTCTATTTGTGGCGTACGTGCAGAAACGGCTTCTTTCTCATCACTCTCCCATACAGCTTCTATTTGTGCAAAGTGCGCTGTATAGTTGACCGATGCACAGTGACACCATCTGCAGCAAGATGATGCTGCAGCTCTTTGGAGGTGGTCTGTGGATTGTCCTTGACTGTTCTCACCATTCTTCTTCTCTGCCTTTCTGATATTTTTCTTGGCCTGCCACTTCTGGGCTTAACAAGAACTGTCCCTGTGGTCTTCCATTTCCTTACTATGTTCCTCACAGTGGAAACTGACAGGTTAAATCTCTGAGACAACGTTTTGTATCCTTCCCCTGAACAACTATGTTGAACAATCTTTGTTTTCAGATCATTTGAGAGCGGGCTGTCCATGTTCGGCGACCATCAAACTTAACTGAACTTGAATTGTTTTGTAGAAAGAAATGGTCCAAAATACCTTCATCCAGGATCCAGGAACTGATTAAAAGCTACAGGAAGCGACTAGAGGCTGTTATCTTTGCAAAAGGAGGATGTACTAAATATTAATGTCACTTTGCTGTTGAGGTGCCCATATTTTTGCACCGGTCAAATTTTGGTTTAATGCATATTGCGCATTTTCTGTTAGTACAATAAACCTCATTTCAATCCTGAAATATTACTGTGTCCATCAGTTATTAGATATATCAAACTGAAATGGCTGTTGCAAACACCAAAATATTTAGAACTAAAAATGATTAAGATTAATAGGGGTGCCCAAACTTTTTCATAGGACTGTATGTATATATATATATATCTATCTTAGGGGTGACCGGTTGATCTAATATATATGGGGCTTCTCTCCTCTCCTCTCAGACAGGATAATGATCAGGCAGTAGGATTTCAGACGCCTCATCCTTTTGTTCATTGAAGGACCAGATGAACGGAAATACTGATCCATTCCATATTGGCCAAAAAGAGAGCCCCAGAAGCTGGGTCCATCTGGGGTCCTTCGGGTACCCGTCCTATTCAACTAAAATCTCTGACCAAAAAGGTCAGGTTTGCATAGAGAATGTCAGTCTACGCGTTTCAATATGTGGATAAATGGTTAAAGGGATTGTCCGGGAAGTTTAGGTTACCTTACCTGATCCAGCAACCTTCGGCACTCCAGCTGCTGTGAAACTACAACTCCCAACATGCTCCATTCACTTCCATGGGAGTTCCAAGAACAGTAGAGCAAGCATGCATGCAGGGAGTTGTAGTCTTACAACAGCTGGAGCGCCGAAGTTTGTCTACCCCTGTCCTAGATGGTGGACCTCGGGCTGGGTCATATCGCCATCTCCTTACCTGTAGTAATAGTAATTACCTGCGAGATTAGGGGGGGAAAAGCACTACTTCCATCACGTGGGGCAGGGGTCTGCAACCTGCAGGTCCATCATCACATAAGTTAACGCAAAGTCCCTGGACAACCCCTTTAAGGCCCCATGTACATGACCATAGTTCTTCTCCATAGATTATGGATACCACAGTCATACACTACTATGGCCTCATACACACAGCTGGAATTCTTACAGATCAGTGTACGGGCCATAGAAGAAATCCCAAAAATACAGACTAGGTGCCATTCCTATCTGCGGCACAGATTCGTCCATACTAGGTTATGGGATTATACAACATATGGATGTCATACGGGGATGTTTTTTGCTTCTTTAGATGAGAGTTTCTAAAAATATTTTCCATGTTAAAGTTTCTTGCAACAAAGTATCACCGTGAGACGACATGTAAGAAGTATGGAAGTCACAGGATCTGGGGGAAATATAACTGTACTACATGTCATCTAGTGGTCGGTGCAGTGAATCAATCACAAGTCATGAAAAAGTTTTTTTAAAAAAAGTTTCCAGAATAGTTCCACTTGCATTGCATTATTGTATCATGCTCACAGTGGTGACATCATCAGTGACATCATCATCACTGTCTGGTCACCCCTGCACAGGCTGGTCATGGAGCGAGGCGCTGGCTGCAGACCAGTTCAGGCACAAGTCACCCAACAACTTGTTACAAAACACTCCGGCTGCATAAAGGAACTATAACGCATAAGTGTGAACAAGGCAAGTAGGTAAAACTTACCACAACGGCAGTGACTGGCTGTCCCGGGATATACGACATCTCTGCGACTATTCCACAACTCGTCGCCACCACCCGCAACTGGACAAAGCGGCCCGGGCCTCGCACACGCCCAGCTCATGAATATTAATTAGCAGACACACCCTTATCTGAATAACACCGCCCACCTCGTAAACGTCATACTAGCAGTCAGGCAGCTGATTCACACCCTGCGGGCGGGGCGTGAGCTATTGAATTATTTAGTAAACTAATAACCACGCCCATTACAAGTTTCACCGTCGTATGGAACAGCTGCACACCACGCCCACCTCCAAAACGTCACGTGTTCTCATGAATTATGTAGTAACTTCATAACCACACCCTTTAGAAGTTTCGCGGTTGGTATAGTACAGCTCCACGCCCGCCTCCTAAAAAGTCACGTGTTGTCGTGAATTATATAGGAACTTAGTAACCACGCCCATTGGGATGTAGTACAGCTACGCCCCGCCCACCTCCAATAAGTCACCAGATTTACCCCTGAGTTATGTGGTAACGCGTAAACCGCAACCATGAGGCGTTTTACATGCGGTGTACTGCGGCTTCGTTCTGTTCATGTGTGTTCAGTACACTTTGAAAGAGACGGTGCCCTCAATAAATATGGCCGCCTGTATTCTCCTCATAGTCACGTCTAAAACAGCTTCCGGGGTGAAAGATCACTTCCTTTCAGTTCCTGAAGATGGCGGTGATCGTCCTGTAGTGTTCGGCTGGTGGTAGTAGAGTGGTCGGTAGAAGGAGGCTGTGGGCTCGGCAGACGGTGTCGCATCTTCGGCAGAGGTGCGGTATACTCGGTATAGGCTCCATGTGGACGTCATATCTGTCTGTATGCAGAGTGTCCATTCATTGCGGCTGTCATTACCTGCCTGCAGCACAGGGGGCGACACTTAATCCTGCCCCGTGTCATCCCTTCAGTCACATGTACTAGTGGCCAGATTGATGCAGGTGTCAGTAACTGTTATATGTGAGGTAGTCAGTGACTAGTCATATAAAGGGTCTTATTTTTTTTGGCCCTAAACTGCGCCCCTCCACTCTGTGGGTTGTCTCTGGTATTACAGGTCAGTTTCGTTACGCTAGGTATACATTGATGCTTGGGCCTCTGTCATTCACATCCGCATGGGGACCCGAAATATAGAGACCTGTCCGCTTCAGAAGCGGTTACCTGCACACCCTATAGACTATATTGGGTACTGCCAGTTTTATACTGGACTTCTCTCTGTCTTATGTAAGCGAATCTGTGACGGAGTCTACTATGGCACCTGAATTCAGTCTTAAAGGGGGTCTCCATGGTTCAATGTTCATGGCCTTATTTTGGGATCAGTTATCTGTAACAGATTGGTTGGGGTCTGACAGACGACACCTCCAATAGACATAGGACGTGTGATATTTTTGGGGCTCCTGCTGATTATGAGACTGGGGATCTCATGTCCCCTGTATTACTGGAGCGCTAGATCAAGCAGGGGTGCTGCCTCTCCTTTCCTCCTATTGGTCGGGGTGAGGTGGCCAATTACTGGGCTTAGCTAGCTCCATAAGTCCAATAGAGGATAATACATTTTATTTATATATCGCCAACATATTCCACAGCGCTGTACAATTTGTAGGGTTCAAGTACAGCCAAAAAAATACATAACAAAGAAATAGTCACTTCACACAATGGGACTGAGAGCCCTGCTCACAAGAGCTTACAATCTTTGAGGCACATATACCATATACAGGAGACACTTGATCGTCGGCAGCAGTCTGACCTCCAATGATCTGACACGACTCACCTGTCCTGTGATAGCTGGTGAGAACTTCATACAACCAGATTCTCTCCCTTCACAACAGAACAGGCCCCTATGATATCATATATGTGATAGATACTAACACATTTGTGGCCCCCCCATTGCAAATTGAGTCTGACAACAGTCCGGGTGTATCTTTAACACTTGGTGGACGGATGATTTACTTCACTGGGAGTGTCGGAGATAGCAAACCAGATGACGTGCCTTCATTAATCCTGACTGTGGTTAGGCGGATTTCGCAATGGAGGGGAGACACTCCTTGTTTTCAGGATTGGTTGGGATCTTAGTACTCCGCACCCCACTGATCAGGTATTTTGTCCCTTTAAGTAGATTTCCTGGGATTAAACCAGAGATAGGACTTGTATATGTGTGAATGCTCAGCATGTTATAAAATTGAAGTAATTCATTGCCTTGGCCAGCTCTGTGCTGCACCTTTGTTTTGATACTGCTAGGGCTTGCTGTGAATAGGATTACCAATGTTAGACACTACAATTCCATGATCTCTCCTATCTCTCATTCCAATTGCTTCTATGACCCTTCCTTTAAGCTAGAGCTACATTTTGACCACAAAACCAGTTGCTGGACCAAAGAGCACTGCGTCAGTGCGACTCCATCATCACTGGAAGTCAGTGGAGTCTCATAGAGTAGAAGACTGATTACTATTCCAAAAAGATTGAGTAGTGTTAGATTTTTTTTTTTTTTAAACCACTAGATGGCGCAGCACCTTTGGAGAGCAAAGGGACTCCATTGGTAAGCTGGAGTCGCAGCTAAAGTCGCTGTATAGCCTGACCCTAAGGATGTGAGATAGTGATGATTATAGTAGGTCACTGACTTCACATTCATTCATATCTGAGGCTGACACTACTCTGCTGTTCAGCCTGAAAAAGGATTCCCCAAGTGACAAAGAGGAGGGGGAGAGGCACATGAACCTGCTAGAAGTGTTGTATAAGTGTTATTAGTTACAGGGATTGTCCAGTATTAGAAATTATGACTGCTTCCATCCTAAAACTGTGCAATTTCCATAGGTTGTGGCTGATATTACAGCCTATGGAAATGAATGGAACACAGTTGCAATACCACACACAGCTTGGGTTCAGGTGTGGGGCTGTTTCTTATCATTTAAAAAAAAAATACAATTTTTTTTTTTTGGAATCTTGGACAACCCCCAATCCTGTCCTTGGCTATTGATATGTCTCCATATTCAGCTGTAACAATGCATTGCATGGACAATGAAGGATGGTATAGTAGGGACATATGCACCCACTTATACTCTTCTCTATGGAGGTGGACTGTAGCAGTGCATGGTTTGCATGCTCTCATAGTGTCTTTGTTGCCCATTGTAACCAATTACCACTCGGTGTCATTTCCAAAAATGTACTTATTAGCCCAGCTGTGTGTTATGGTCAACAGGGACCCTCATTGAGTGTACATTTCAGTTTAGGCTCTGTTCACACTGTCAATTTATTTTATTTTCACAATCATAGGAGAAGAAAACCTCTAGATCCATCATATAATGGACACCACTGGCATCTGACTGACCTTTTTGACTTCAGTCTGGCAGTAAGATTAGTGCTGGATGCTGCACTATACTTTCCACCAAATAGGACTGAATCTCTGACAGAAGTGTGAACAGAGTCCTACTTACGTGATAGTCTTTCCTTTAACAGATCCCATTCCCCGCAGTCATGGGTCTGATATAATAGAGTTTTTATAGTACAGTCTTCACATTTGTCATCCATTGCAGGCAGGGTTGATAAGGAGCTAATGGTTTTTCTATTCTGTTGCACAGCCATAGCTGGAGTCCATCCACTTGCTGCAATGGCTGCGCTCGGTCTGAAGAGAGAAGGTCCGCAGTTTATCAGTGAAGCTGCAGTCAGAGGGAATGCCGCCGTCCTCGACTACTGCAGAACATCGGTTTCTGCTCTCTCCGGAGCCACAGCTGGAATTCTCGGCCTCACCGGCCTGTACGGATTCATCTTCTACTTCCTCGCCTCTTTTCTCCTCTCCCTGCTATTGGTGTTAAAGTCTGGACGCAGGTGGAACAAATATTTTAAATCCCGGAGGCCACTGTTTACCGGGGGGCTTATCGGCGGCCTCTTTACGTACGTCCTGTTCTGGACTTTCCTCTACGGCATGGTGCATGTGTACTGAGGTCGGCTGCCTTTCAGGAACACTCTTTTTAATGGAATTCATAGACTCATCCCCAAGAATTGATCTGACCTAGGGCGTTAATTTTTACATGAATGTTTCTGCTTGTTCTGTTAGTAAATTATCACAGTTCTGTATCCCTTCCTCTATTAAACAGTTCTAGGCTTCTCACCTTACTTGTATCTTGTCAGATGATTCGATTAATTCACAGGAAAATGATATAGAGCGCCATCTGAACTATGCAGTAATCTGTACGATCAGTAATATGTGTGTATTCTCTATGTTTTTAGACCTTATACTGACCTCAAACAATATGCTTACAGTGTGGACCTCTAACGCTTGATGAAATCTTCAGCTGCTACATATGTGACTTGATCAGTATGTTGATTCCTAGCTGTATATGCATATCTATATGAAATAAAGCTATATAAAAAGGGAAAGTAGTAATAGGTATATGTCCTGATGGGTATTGCCACAGTATGGGCCCAAGCTTTTCACTTTGACTGTACTGTTCATAGAAAATTCTCATAAAGGCCTAGGCATGTTCTTGAAACTCTTCTAACGTCACAAGGTACAGTGGCCTTTCGTGTTAGACCCATTTCACATCTGCGTTCAGGAGTCGTCCCCCCCCCCCCCCCCAAACAGAAACCTATACGCATAGAAAAGTGGTTATCTGGGAAAGCACAGACACCGTAGACTATAATGGGGTCCGTGTGGATTCCGCACAAAACAAGGCGGAGAGAAAAGTCCTGCAAGCAGCATGTTTCATGCGGAAACCACACGGACCCCATTATAGTCTATGGCGTCTGTGCTTTCCCAGGTAACTGCTTTTCTACGCGTATAGGTTTCTGTTTGGGGGAGGGGAGGACTTCCTGATTGCAGATGTGAAATGGGCCTTAGACTAAGGTCAGCTGAATGTGGTAGGACCAGCTGACCATCTAAGGGTAAATACCCATTCATATTATGTCAGGGGATAAAGGGATTGGACATATTGAAAAGCAACATACTTGATCCTTTGTCGTCTGGCAGTGGTGTACTCCCCTCTTACTATACTGGACACATGCATGCTTTGCCAAGCCAAGCTTGGCTTTTTAGTATTGGATGGCAAGGAAAACAACCATTGACTGAAATAAAAATAAAAAGTGTAGCTGCTTTTAGTCGCCATTTGCTATGGCTACCTTTCATTTACTGTACAGTCCAAACCCCTTCTTTGTGTTAGGTCAGCAGTTGCTGGAGGTCGCTTCATCTAATGCAACACTCCTTTGCTTAGGCATTTTTGGGGTAACTTTGGACAAACCTCTCTGCTGTTGGGGTAGGGAACTTTCAGATTTGCTACACGACTGATCCATTCTGCCTTCTATATCTTCTGCTAAGAATACAGCATTGTACAACTCCATGACCATCAGCCACTAGGTGACGTCCCCCATGCGTTTTACTAACTGAAGACCCAAACTGCGCTGGAATCTTGCAACATAAAACTTGTGTGTCTACCTCTGCTGTATTTCATTAAAAAAAAAAAAAAAAAAGGGTTGTGTGGGATTAGTAAACATGGCTGCTTTCTTCTTGTCAGTAAATGACCTCCGGTCCATTGGTTACATGGCAATGTTACAACTTGGTACCATTAAATTGAATAAGACTAGGTTGCAGCATGACCATGTGACATGATGTTTCTTTTTCCAAAGAAACTGGCCATGTTGTCTAATCCCACTAAGCCCTTTTAATGGCTATTGTATCAGGCTCACTAAAAACCATTGAAGACCATTTGAAGCTGAAGGTCCAAGAGTCCGAAGATAATCACGTATGTTTAGATTGATAGTGAGCTGCGGAGTAGTCATGGAGACCTTACATGTTCACACTTATACATACCAAACATCATGTGTTAATTCACCTGATCTGAAAAGCATGAAACAGAAACAACTTTATAGAATTGAAAAATACCAGCGCACATTAGAATAATGCAGGATATAAACATTCTGGTCATGTGCTGTGTTCAGACTGTGCTGCTGTCAGGTGCTACATGCAGGAGAAGGGGCACAAAAGCAAATCTTACAATACAGACCTCTATGACTTGATGAATAGTATCACATGCTCTTATTTTAATGGTCATGAGGATCCATTGCTTGTTTTTCTATCCTGCTGCGTCCTCTCCATCCTTTGAAGATGAGTCTTTGCAAATTATCTCTCAAAACAATAGTTCCCAATAAATGGGCTCATAGCAGGATACCTGCATGATATGTCTGTCCTGGACCCACGTAATACTATAACTACAGCAGTAGGAAATGGTATGTTGGGTTAGGGTGTGCTATAGTAATATCAGGATATGACATTTCTTTATAAAGAAACCTCCCAATATATTATGTACAGTATAAAGTTGTATAGACATATTCACATGTTATTGATACTTATTCAGGAATTGGGCAATGAGACTCCATACAAATGAAGAGATATCATTTAATAGAATACTCCAAAAAAAAAAAAAGCCAACTCACAAAACACTCGCAGTACAGCGCTATAGACGCTGCTGTGAGGAAGGACGTTCCTGACTGACTGTCAGAAACGCCTTTCTGACGGTGAAGGGCTACAGTATCGGCACTGCTAGCTCTTCACCCAGGGCACAGATCGTGAAAGCCAACAGTGCACTGAATTCAGCGCCCTGTCGGCTTTCCAGCGGTGTATAACACCTCATGTGCCCCAGAATGGAGAAAGGTCCTCTTTAAGCTACACCCCATTGTTTTACAGGGGGCAGACATTCTTTGGTGTATACAATGAATGTGATGTTAAGCGTGTAGACCATACTTTAGCACAATGTCAGATTACAGATTTGCCAGTCATTCAGGAGCCTTGGAAAGGTTCTTAACAAGCCTTAAAACTGGCCTATAAAAGTCATCTTTAAAATTAGCTGCAAACAGTTGTTCATGGTGGTGGACAGCCTTCCAATGATGTGATTTATCATGTTGGAATTTTTTTGGCGATTCTTGGCTGACTCTAAACTTGTATGCAGGACCAGGACAAGGTACTTTGGTGTCCTAGGCAGATTAATCAAATTGTTACCCCAAAGTAAATGAAAGACCAAGCCCCCAAATTAATACATAGACTACCAATTAGACCCCAAGATTAAAAACAATTAAAAGGTAAACATTTTTGCAAATATAATGACTTCGTTTACAGACTTGTAAAGACTTTCTCTAACCATCTTAGTGGTAACAGTCGCTTGTCTTTTTCAGTTGCCATTGGATACATCCATGAATACAGCCAGGATTTTCATATTGTGTCTGGATTATCTTCTCATATGTGTAGTGTCCCTGCCTGATAACCTGTCCACAATAAGGAAATCATGGCTAGCTTTCTGACAAGTCCAAGACCATAGAACGTTTCTGTACTCATGGTCGTATTGACAACCTATGAAGACAACAGACTGTCACCCCTAAGGGGACGTGCACACTACCGCTGCTGTCCGCCAGGGGTTTCCGTCCTAAACCCTGGGGAAACTAAACAGGGGACAGCTTGCCGGCGGTCAGTTATAAAACCCATTCATTTGAATGGGTTTTTAAAGGTAACGGCCGGTGTCCATATGTGGCCTGTCCTCCTGGAAACCAATTTTTTTGCATGGACACTTAAAGTCCTGCATGTACGACTTTGTGTCTGTGCAAAAATAAATGGTTTCAAGGCAGCCCGCTACCTTTAAAAACCCATTGAAATGAATGGGTTTTATAGCTGACTGCTGGTAAGCCGCCCCTGTCTAGTTTCTCCAGTGTTTAGTACAGAAACCCCTGGGCGCACAGCGGTGGTAGTGTGAACACCCCTAAGATGATTAGAGAAAATCATTAAAACTCTGCAAAATTTTTAGTTATTTATGTTTACAAAAATGTTTCACTTTTGTCTACAAATCTAAATCTGGTTATGCCCATAATTCAATCCCTTTAATACATGTGGTCGATCAGAACCTAAGATTATTATGGACTACAGAAGAGACTAATAAAGAGTAATAGAGACCCCTGAACCAAAAATGATTGTAGACCCCAAATTATTAGAGCAAGCCATAAATGATTACAGAAATAATGGAGATAACAATACCTAAGACATCTCTGAGGCTCCTTCCTGCCGCTGCTGAGAAGTCGTCCTGTTGCCATTTCCACTCAGTTGATAACTTTATATTAATCACAATTTTATTGCTGAGAATCTTTTTTTATTCATTTATTTATACTCTCGTCTTTCTCATTGTTACAAGGTCTCAGATACAGTTCAGATTACAGGTATTATATCACTGATACATGATGATACGTCAGTGACACTTATAGCTCACATAGATGGTCATTCATGGCGCTGGGTGGAGTGGAACACATGCTAGTTGTTTCAGAATGGACAGTGTGAATTTGGAAGCTTAAATCAACCTTCCCTATGAGACAAGTGCCTATGACCTGTGTTCCTATGACCCACAGCCATCATTTCTTTATATAAAATTCTATATAGATTTATAGTTTGTTTTTCAAGTTTAAAGGGATTATCCTATGACGTACTGTACACCATCTATTCAGAAGGTAGGTGCGAAATCACTGGGGGTCTGTCCGCTGGAACCCTCACCAGGCAATAAGACTGTGGCTTGGAATAGAGCGGTGGTCTTGGATGCGCCCTGCCACACCATTCACATTCTGTGGTAGCAGTGCCCTTGCATGAGCACCACTTCATCGAACGGAGCGTCTGTCCTAGTAACTTTCCTATGGGTAGGTGATGTTTGTTATGGGAGAACGCCTTTAAGAAAATAAAGGGGTTACTAGTTTGGGACTCTATTAGCCATAGTAGATATGGGCTACACAGTGCACCTTTATCAATGCATCCGCATACAGCCCGTTGCTAAAATAACCATGTTATGCTTCATTTTCCCTGTTGGTGGCGCTGTATGTGAACTGAACACTTACCACCAGGTTCCGTCTCAGTTATCGTTAAGGGCTTCTTCTAACAAAATGGGATTGTGAATCCTTTTAAGGGCACAACTTGTCTAACTTTATCTTGCAGGTCTCTTTAGCCCTGTTTACACCCACATGGCCCTCTCCTGTCCATTGCACCCAGCTTTTCTGTCACCATGAACGCTGATCCCTAGTATGTTGCATCACCTACCCAGAGATTTGCCGCATGACGTTATACATGCAAGCTCATTGTAGCTTGGAATGAGATAACTTCTCTCTACAAAATACTGATTTCTTATTTATTGGGCACATTATTATTAGCGATGCAATGTAAGATCCAATGCATGCTCCAAGATGATCTGTCAATATAAAAATAACCATATCAAGTTTCCAAGATGTCAAGAAAACTACACTGAATTCTACCTGCAAAGCAGTAAATGGCGCTCGTCCATGTCTCTATGATGAGTCTCTAAAGTGCTTGTTCTCCAGAGGATGAGATTGGCAGGAGAATACATGATGAATCCGAATGTCACAGTGCAAAGAGGGTGCAGCAATATGGTCGCCTTGTGTAACAGTATTGCAGCAACCCACTGAAGAGTTCATGCTGCAGGAAATCTTCATCTATCCGGCTCACAGCAGCATGATGTCTATTAGAAGCAATAGTTGGGAAAACAAAGGTTCATGGATGTACCCCACCAGAAGACCAGTGTGTCCAGCCATACACATCTCCCTGACAGGCGCTTCTCTTGGTTCGAGGTTTGTCCCATGGTCAAAAGTTAGGTCTCCACACTCTGCAGCTGTTTCATTTGGTCTATGGCGTCATGGCTTTTTGATTTCTTTTGACCATTGACTGGCAAGGTTTTCTTGGATGATCTGCAGATATAAAAGTATTATATACAGGTAAACATAGGTAATAACAGACCGAATACGAGGTACAAGGTCACATGGTGCATGAATGGCCTTCCGTTCAACCATGGGGCTGGGGCTGCTTTGCCTCTACAACTATTAGGGGGGCAGGTGTCCCCTTTTATGAATAGTTGGGGATCAAAATTTATTACATACCACATGGATATCAGTTTTGGACTCCACAAGATCTCTGAAGGTATCCTTCCAGGCTTAAGGATTTATGGTCTATGTGTAGCTGTATGAAGCTGCTTCCGACATTGGTCCTATACTTAATCTAAGGTTGGAAGCAAAAGTTCTTTCCCAGGTATATCAGCGGGGTGCTGTCACTGCAGCTTAAGTCAGTGGGATCTGAGTGGCAGTGATGGTGCCTTGAAGCTATACAGGGAATGGAGTTTTGTGCCTCTAGACCTGTATTGTGTATAGGACAGGCTCTATACAGCTGATCAGTACAGGGGCTGGCTATTGGCATCAACCGATCAGGTATTTATGGACTATCCTAAAGATAGTCCATAAAAACTTTAACCCATGGACAGTCCCTTTATCTTTTTTAGCTATATCTGGTAGAGGAGCCCTTCTGTTTTTCACTACCAACACACAGTGAGCCCCGAGCACCCATGATCTCACCACCTGTTCGCTGGTTATCTTCCCTTGCACCACTTTTGGTAGGTAATAACCACTACATACTGGAAACACTCTGTAGGATTTGCTGTTTTGGAGATAACCTGACCCAGTTGTCTAGCCATCACAGTGTAGCCCCGCAAACCTGCTCAGCTCCTCATACTTGCCTATTTTTCCTACCTACAAACCACCAATGTTAAGAGCAGAATGTTTACCTAAAGTCTTATATATCCCACCCTGTGACATTGCCATTGTCAAGAGACAATCCATGTTATTCACTTGTCAGTGGTTGTAATGTTATGGCCAAATGGTATAGTTATACCATAAATATCTAAGAAACGCTAGGTTTACACTAGTATACAGGTTTGCGACAAATCCAGTGGAGAGAAAAGTCCTCCTTGTAGGCCGATTTTAAGTGGAATGTGGGATGGAGTCTTGTACGGAGACTCGAACACTAGTTTGAACCTAGTATACGAAGAAATGTTAGGTCTATTGATGATACTTACTTTACTTCTTCAAATTTCTTGTCTCGGTAAAAGTTACTCTTTTTGATGAAATACAGCAAGACCAAGTCACAGAAGAAAGCTCCCTGGAGGAAGAAGATAAGCAGTCAATGCTCAAACCTAAACTATCATATCTGTCATATCTTCTGTTGTCTATGATTGACAGGAAAGGAAAATAAAACCTAGATTCTCAATGATATTGAGATTGTGAAATGATATTTGGAAATCAGGCATAGTGTGTGACACTTGTAAGGCAGGTGTTGTGACATACAGGAGAATTCCTTCTGTGGGCATCTCCAAGTCTAGTAGACTCACCCATGGTTTACATTAGCTACTCATATGCGCTGTTCACACATAGGAATTTGACACTGATTTAAGAGCGGATTCTATCCCCAAATCAGTGGCAGATTCTGCCCTGGTTAATATAGAAGGGTATAGATTTCTTCAGGGGATCAATTTGGAAATCATAAGAGATGATAATATATGTCATTGACTGTGGATAGGGAAGGTGTCCATAATGGCACAAGCCCATCCGAGATTTCTTCACAGTATACAGTAACAAATATAAAACCTGATGTTACTGAGACCTGATGTTACACAGGTTACAATTTACCACCTAATACCATTTTCCATCCAAAACTCACCATTCAATCCATAAGAAGTGAATAATCTTCGGTATCAGTAGATACAGAGTCCTGAACCCCTTGAGGTTATCATTTCTTATTTACTTAGAATTATATCTCGCAATGTATATACAATGTTATATAATGTGGATAAACTGTATCAATACTGTATATACTGTATACCATGTTTGTTACTATACTTTACGTATATATGTACAAACATAACAAGGATGCTGATAAACCCAGTTTAATAGAAATTCTTTTCCTCCTTACCGCGCCCATCAATGCCAAGCCGGAACCAATATTAATAATCGTCGGGATAATATTAAACTTCCCAGCCTGTAAAACACATGAAACAAAATCTTTTATTTTTTCTGCATAGAATTGTATTAAGCCAAATATAATACAGTGAACTCAAAATCCATAAAGTATATACTAGTGAGTGGTAAACACTAGAGAGTAATATATACTACTGAGAGCTAAACACTAGAGAGTATTATACACTAGAGAGTACTATATACTAGAGAGTACTATACACTAGAGAGTGCTATATACTAGAGAGTGCTATACACTAGTGAGTACTATACATTAGAGAGTACTATACACTAGAGAGTACTGTACACTAGAGAGTGCTATACACTAGTGAGTACTATACACTAGTGAGTACTATACACTAGTGAGTGCTATACACTAGAGAGTACTATATACTAGTGAGTGCTATACACTAGAGAGTGCTATACACTAGTGAGTACTATACATTAGAGAGTACTATACACTAGAGAGTACTGTACACTAGAGAGTGCTATACACTAGTGAGTGCTATACACTAGTGAGTGCTATACACTAGTGAGTACTATACACTAGAGAGTGCTATACACTAGAGAGTGCTATACACTAGAGAGTGCTATACACTAGTGAGTACTATACATTAGAGAGTGCTATACACTAGAGAGTACTGTACACTAGAGAGTGCTATACACTAGAGAGTACTATATACTAGTGAGTGCTATACACTAGAGAGTGCTATACACTAGTGAGTACTATACATTAGAGAGTACTATACACTAGAGAGTACTGTACACTAGAGAGTGCTATACACTAGTGAGTGCTATACACTAGTGAGTGCTATACACTAGTGAGTACTATACACTAGAGAGTGCTATACACTAGAGAGTGCTATACACTAGAGAGTGCTATACACTAGTGAGTACTATACATTAGAGAGTGCTATACACTAGAGAGTACTGTACACTAGAGAGTGCTATACACTAGTGAGTACTATACACTAGTGAGTGCTATACACTAGTGAGTACTATACACTAGTGAGTGCTATACACTAGAGAGTACTATATACTAGTGAGTGCTATACACTAGAGAGTGCTATACACTAGAGAGTGCTATATACTAGTGAGTGCTATACACTAGAGAGTACTATATACTAGTGAGTGCTATACACTAGAGAGTGCTATACACTAGAGAGTACTATACACTAGAGAGTGCTATACACTAGAGAGTGCTATACACTAGTGAGTGCTATACACTAGAGAGTACTATATACTAGTGAGTGCCATACACTAGAGAGTACTATATACTAGTGAGTGCCATACACTAGAGAGTACTATATACTAGTGGGTGCTATACACTAGAGAGTACTATATACTAGTGAGTGCTATACACTAGAGAGTGCTATACACTAGAGAGTACTATACACTAGTGAGTGCTATACACTAGTGAGTGCTATACACTAGAGAGTACTATATACTAGTGAGTGCCATACACTAGAGAGTACTATATACTAGTGAGTGCTATACGTTAGAGAGTACTATATACTAGTGAGTGCTATACACTAGAGAGTGCTATACACTAGAGAGTGCTATATACTAGTGAGTGCTATACACTAGAGAGTGCTATATACTAGTGAGTGCTATAAACTAGAGAGTGCTATATACTAGTGAGTGCTATACATTAGAGAGTACTATATACTAGTGAGTGCTATACACTGAGAGTACTATATACTAGTGAGTGCTATACATTAGATAGTACTATATACTAGTGAGTGCTATACACTGAGAGTACTATATACTAGATTGTGGGGATAACGTCTATCCTTAGGGAGAGACCACCTTCTCAGGTGTGTGGAGACTTATACAGCCATAGTTGCTCCACTGCAAGGGAACATGGGAAGAATATGCAAATCTGTCTCCCAAGATATAAACAGGGAGACAGTGCCTCTGTTATGTTGCCCTCTATAGCAAGCACCCTGAACAACATGCCCGACTTCCCAGAAGTCTTTACTGCATGATGCGAGGTTATAACCAAATCAATTTCTCAGCTACGGACGGCACCGTTTCTGTTTCTTTGGACTTCATCAGCACAGCCTAGAGAGAATTGATTTGGTTTAAGTGAGAGGCTAAAAGACCAGATTGTAGCCGAGACAGAAACGGTGCCGTCCGTAGCTGAGAAACTAATTTGGTTATAACCTCGCATCATGCAGTGAAGGCTTCTGGGAAGTTGGGCATGTTGTTCAGGGTTGCTTGCTATAGAGGGCAGCATAACAGAGGCACTGTCTCCCTATTTACATCTTGGGAGACAGATTTGCATATTCTTCCCATACTATATACTAGTGAGTGCTATACACTGAGAGTACTATATACTAGTGAATTTCTTGGTTGTAGTCCCTTATTATATCATCTGTTCCATTATATAATAAGTTCCATTAACTTCCTTAGGCTACCGTACCTGCTCCAAAATCTACTATAATTCGCACCAAATTTGCCTTTGGATTTTAAAATTAACTCCATATATCTCTGGGTGAAAAAAACCCCTGCATTGTGTACATAAAATCAAGAAAATCCCAATGACTTAAATGCTAGAGTATTTTGCTGTGGATTTTCCATAATCAAATCTGCACTGAAAATCTGCCTGTGTGCATGTACCCCAATGTGGGCGCTTCAAAATGAGTTTCTAAACCAGTCAACCCCATTATGTGTTCCATTTATTATGTTTGTATCAAGAATATTATAGGGGTGTTCCCACCTTACACACAGTGGCGGATCCAGGCTTTGCGGGGCCCTGGGCAATTGACTGTGGCGGGGCCCTACTTACAAAAACCCGACAAGTTTTTTTCTGTCCGCTTGAAAAGTCGGACATCTTTAGGACAGGCACGGAGTGTAAAACAATGCACCCAATGTCAATTTAAAGGGGCTCTATCAGCAAAATTATGCTAATAGAGCCCCACATATGTGTGAATAGCCTTTAAAAAGGCTATTCAAGCACCGTAAATGTTATATTAACCCCCGGTCCCATTTTTAAATAAAAGCATAAAAACATATATGCAAATCTTACCGAACGTGTACCATGGGCGGGGATAAACGATGCGACGTCAGCTTCAGGCACACCTGCCTCTTCTGTCTTCTTGGAGCGACACCCTCTGGTCCTGTCTCTTCTGCCGGCTTCCTATTGGTCCTCTTCCGGCTTGAGGTCTTCAAATCTCGCGCCTGCGTAGTAGCACTTCCCTCCGGATCGCTACTGTGCAGGCTCACTTGCCATTTTACTTAATGGCAGTTTGCAAGTGTGCAGTACGCTCGTATAGTTCTACGGGGACTGGCAAGTGAGCCTGTGCAGTAGTGCTCCGGAGGGAAGCGCTACTACGCAGGCGTGGGATATGAAGACAAGAAAACGGAAGAAGACACGGAACCAGAGGGTGTAACTACAAGAAGACAGAAGAGGCAGGCGTGCCCGAAGATGACGTAGCATGGTGCATCCCCGCCCATGGTGCACGTTCAGGTACGATTAGCATATATGTTTTAATGCTTTTATTTAAAAATGGAACCGGGGTTTAATATAACATTTACGGTGCCTGAATAGCCTTTTTAAAGGCTATTCACGCATATGTGGGGCTCTATTAGCATAATTTTGCTGATAGAGCCCCTTTAAATGAATGCAGAATGTCATGGACACATCTAGTGTCCGCTGCTAATGTCCGTGCAAGATTTTGAACAACATTAGCAGCGGACACTGACGGTAGTGTGAACGCCCCCTAAGATACTCCATGTGCCTCATATTAATAGCAATTAACCCTATCATGTCCTTCACAATAACCACCTGTGTGCCTCACATAAGAGTTACTGATATGTGAGAGACATGGAGGTAATAATGAAGTATCTTCATGATTAGTACCCCCATATGTCTCACATATCAGTAACCCTTATGGTGAAGTACACAGGGGGTTAATGTGAGGGACATGATGGGGTTAGTTGCTATTAATATGAGGCACATGGAGTTACCAAAACTAAATGAATAACTCCAAATGCCTGACATTAATAGGCATAGTAACCCCTCTCCCCCTTCCAGCCTGTACCTGTGCGTTCTTTCTTTACTTTCACTTTGCCGAAGCTTCCTCTTCTCCCTCTAATGTGTGCAAGATGCAAGATGGCAGGGTTCATCTTCTGTATAGCGATAGGCTCCGCCTTCTGAGCTCTCCTCACCCTCTCATTGGTTGACAGAGGGCAGTCAGAGAAGTGCAAGTGCTGGGGCCCTCGGCAATTTCCCTGCCGACTGACCCGACCTGCGTTTTGTTAAGTCCGGGCCCTGCTGCGGGGCCCCGCTGGGCTCGCCCGGCCCTGGATCCGCCCCTGCTTACACATCTTCAATACAGGCTTTCATGGACCATGACCCAGCCTAGGGGGTGGCTATCAGCTGGCGTGCCCAGGCTCTCTCCATTCACAGCATTATGAGCAGGCCTTTCTGTAACTCCCATAGAAGTGAACGAAGACAGCAGACACCAGCCTCACCTTTTAGGAGTAGGGATTGGTGGACACCTTGTAGGTCCTAGGAATGTGACCTGGATCTATCAGATATTGATGGCATATTTTGTGGATATGCCACAAATATCTAAGGCAGAAGCTCCTTTTACAGAACATATAGCCATATACTTTTCAAGACTTTTCTTCAGGACAGACCACCAATGTTTGGTCAGTGGTGGACTGATTTTTGTTACCCCCACCGATTCACACAGTGAAGAGACGATGGTATGTTAGTTAACACCATGTCCTCTACTCTGTCTACACAGGTATAGAGACTCATCCATAAAGGTGGCGGTGCTTGGTATTACAACTCGGTCATATTCACCTGGATAGGACTTTCCCATGAATTTTTCCTGGATTTGACCAGTATCATTTTGGTTATAGCTTCAATTTTCAAGGGCCCAATAAGAAGTACATAGTCTGCATGTATGGTGTCTATACCATGGTAGGGTTCAGTACTGACCTCTAATAGATAGCCCTGTTATTTACATTGTCTGCATTGTTGTATATTAGACTTACCTTTCCATTCACCATGATATCAAAGCGAATACCATAAGCCTTTATCAGAGTCCTGTAATCGGATCCATTAGCATCACGGTAATACTTTGCATACCTTAAATGAGAAAGACATATAGACATTAATATCATAGCGGCGGTCAGTAGTCACTATTATACGTCTGTCTCTTTGGAGACTACATTGGAAAAAACTTTTGAACATAACAGTAAAAACCATTTATGACTAATGTGTTTATTAAAGAGTTTTCTCTGCCCAGCTGAATATGATGATATTTTGTAGCTATAGGGGGAACAGAACAGATGGCAGCTGTGAAGTTATCGGGGGTGCAAAACAGGTAGCATCCATGTAGCTATCAGGGGTGCAGAAGAGGTGTAAGGCATGAAGCTAATGGGGGTGCAGAGCAGGTGTAAGCCATGTAACTAATGGGGGGTGCAAAACAGGTATAAGCCATGTAGCTAATGGGGGTGCAGAACAGGTATAAGCCATACAGCTAATGGGGGCGCAGAACAGGTATAAGCCATGTAGCTAATGGGGGTACAAAATAGGTGTAAGCCATGTAACCAGTGGGGGCGCAGAACAGGTATAAGCCATGTAGCTAATGGGGGTACAAAATAGGTGTAAGTCATGTAGCTAATGGGGGCGCAGAATAGGTGTAAGCAATGTAGCTAATGGGGGTGCAGAACATGTATAAGAATGTAGCTAATGGGGGTACAAAATAGGTGTAAGTCATGTAGCTATTGGGCTGCAGAACATGTGCAAGCTGTATAGCTGTTGGGGTTGCAGAGATAACCTATATGGTCCCTATATATAGAGATCTCTATATGCCAAGACATAGTCACTTATTCTGCTCATTGCATAGTAGTGTGTATATATCTTATAGAGTTTTGTGTAATCACATATGGTACAAAGTAAAAAGGACTGAGTTAAGTGTTACATACATACATGTTACATGTACTATAGGACAGCATCATAAGGGCAATATCTGAATCTGTACAGTAAAATGAACTTGTAGTCTAGTTAGACATGTATACCTGAAATTGTATCCTGAGGAAACAGTTTTTTCCGTGAATTTATTATCCAATCGAGTAAATGAATATTGGGGATGGCACTCAGAGGCGTCTCTGTCAAGGTTACAGTCCCATTCTATCTGAATGCCAATGACTCCACCCTGGGAATAGAAGTATATTTCATCTTTAGGTTATAATGTTCATTTTGCTGCTACGGCAGGTGCGACTGACATGGGGACATTTTCTAAAAGCAAATTTCCTGTAGTCGATCATAGATTTTGAATTTTGAATAGAAATAATTATATACATGCATGTAGCACCTCATAGTCCCACTAGAGGGCAGCATTGATGTTAAAAATTCTACAGTATGTTAGTGATTAATCCTACTTCACACTAAGGGTTCATGTACCTGCAGATATAGATATGATTTTATTTTTATATACTAAATTATGTGCTGATTAATTATACAATATATCATGGGTTGTGTTTTTATGATTCACAGCACCAATCTTTTTCACGACTGTGTCTGGAATTGCAGGTCTGACCTATACTCGTGCATGCTATCTCTTTAAAGCTAAGGATCCATGCAAAATGCAGCGATTTTGGCTTCTGTGGAAATGCAGTGGAAAAAAAAACACTGCATATTTTTTGTAAAACACAACATGTTGATTTTAGCTGCAGAATCTTGAGCAGTTTCCCTATAGATTTAATAGGGAAAAATTACACAAAGGAAAACACAGCAAAAACATTATAGAAAAAAAATGGAGGACTACAGAGTTTAGATGGCTGGCACAGGAAAGGCTTACAATACATTTTATTACTAGCACTGCCCATTCCATTACTGGATTGACAGCAGAGTGCCCTCATTACTAATATTAGTAGTGTCAGCAATGTGTCGCCAACTATTAAGTATTCCTCATTACCAAATTACCCCCGCACCGGCGTTTGGGACTGGTGCCCTAAATGTACAGTATAATGATGACATGAACACAGAAGCTGTGACAGCCAGTCTACCATAGCGACAGCAGAGATCACAGTTTAACCCATTAGATGCTGCTGTCAACACCCTGCATCATCTAAATGATCAAAACTAAAGTATTTACAGCATCCATCTCCAATCCCTGATGGCATATATCGGAAATGAAACAAACAAGTCAAAACAGATACATGTGCCCCAAATGGTGCTATTCATAAACTAATAGATTCTCTTTAACTTTTGTTACAGTCCCTTGAAATAGAACAATATATCAATGCGCCCCAAGGGTGGATTCACACTATGTTGATCAATGTCCGTTGCTGTCACAGGATGAAAGCAATGGACATTAAGTAACAGATGCAGATGGAGCCCACTCCATCGGGTGTCTGTCTACATTCAGTCCCATGTAAAAACATGACATTAGCTTTCTTGTATCATTGTTTTTTTTTACTTTTCTAATGGAAGAAAAAGTCTTGGACTTCCATTATTAAAAAGTAAACAAGATGGAAGAAAGTGTCCATCATGTTGTGTACATTAGAGTCAATGGGAGTGGACACATATAGAGGAGTCCCATCTATGTCATGTTATGATGGATGACAGCAATAGACTGTAATAATAGTAGTGCAAATGTAGCCTAACACAGGAGGTGTGCCCCTGCTTAAAGGGATCCTATCTTTTAAACACATTTTTTCTAACTAACACGTTCGGGCCACGAGAAAATGGCCCGCCCCCAGTGCTGCAAGAGAACTCATTTACATACAGAGAAAAAAACGGAATTTCAAGCGAACGGTGGCGCGGAGAAGACAACGAAAGGTAGGAGAAGAAGTTTCCCTCTGCAGTTGTTCTGCCCCTATTATACCTATACATAAAATGTCAGCGTTTCCATAGGTATATTTGACATGTTGCGATTACCAAGTGTTTTTTATTCGCAGTATTTCTGGTGCAGATTTTTACTGCAAAGTTAGATGGGATTAGCCAGAGATTGTAAAACGCATCGTCATCTTTTTCACAACATGGGACCCCGGTCTCAAAGAGGAGCTGTTAGCTCTCCTGATATGTCTGTATTGTTAAATACTTGTATTCCCCATGATATAACAATCCTGGAGCATCTTCATCTAAATATGTGAGTATATTATAGCCTCATGTGGCCACATTAGACTCTTAGTATTATCAGTCTTCCATAAGAATATAGACTAATGTCACTTACCTCCAGTGCCATTTCCTGAAAGTTGTTTCCGGACCACGAGACAATTTTTCCCAGGTAAAAGATAGGACAGTAGTGGTTCTCTTTACTATATCGACACGTCTTAAGAAATGAATCATCGTCTGTGTTCAGAATGTTGGTTCTATAAGAGAGAATGTAATACATACATGGTGAAATATATTTATACAGTATATATATATATATATATATATATATATATATATATATAGATATATATATATGATGTTCTTCTCTTTTTAGTTTTTGTTTTATTGCAGAATCTTAATATGAATGGCCTGCTATGTAATATAATGGTGGCTCATTCTCATTCTGACTCATAGATGGAATCCAGAACAAAGGACCCCCCTCTCCTTGAGGTTCATACATTTAATAGGGTCTATGGTTAAGGGGTCATCTTATCTTTAAAAGAAAGCTAACTGTAACCAACATGAGACGGTTTAGTTCATGGTACTTATACTTTGTTTTTAGAGAAAATTGTCAGGATATTTTTGATAACCTCTCCGCAGGCAGCATGCAGTATTGTTAGGCTGGGGTGCCATGGGATTGACTGTGATTTGCCAGCGGCGGAGATGCCATGGGAAAAATCGCAGCATTCTACAGTAAAATCAAAGTGGATAGGATTCTAGTGAACGCCATGCCCACTTTGCAGTAAAAACTGCAGTGTGGACACACTGCAATTTCGGCGCGGTTTTGGAAATCGCAGCATGTCAATTATACCTAAAGAAATGCTGGTGGTTTCCCCATAGGTATTATTGTAACAGAAAGTCCGCAGAGGAAAACTACGCAAACTTTCTGTCTAAAATGCTGCGGGAAGAACTGCGATGTGTTGCCTATGTAGTTTTTCTTGCAGCGCTTTTTTGCTGCGGGACGTCCCGTGGGGCCTCAGTTTTAGGCTAAGGACCCATGGGCCGTATCCGCAGCACTAAAGCGCTGCGGGAAGAACCGCTGCGTGAACGCATTGCGGTTCTTTCCACAGCGCTTTTAATAGAAAGATCACAGAGTTTTCCTCTGGGGACTTTCTCTTAACATTATATCTACGGGAAAGCCACCGGCGTTTCCATAGATATAATTGACTGCTGATTGATTGAATTGATTGCTGAGATTTGCAAAGCCTCAACGGTTTTGCAAATTGCAGCGTGTCCACACTGCGTTTTTTTCCGCAAAGTGGACATGGGATTCGCATGAATCCCATCCCCTTTGCTTGCACTGTAAAACGCCGCGATTTTTCCCACAGCGTTTCCGCCGTGGGCAAATCGCGGCGTTTACGTCCCGTGGGGCCCTGGCCTTAGACACGCTTCATGCAGCAGGGTTTTTTTCTGCAGTGAGCTTGTGTAGGTTATAAGAGCTCATAGGCTAAGGCCACACTGGGCGGAAAAGCAGCAAAAAAAATGCAACAACGCAGAGAAAACGCTGCTTTTTCTGTCGCGGTAACAACTACACATGTACATGCGGTTTTCATTGTGTTTTTCAGTTTTGTGCTGCGGAAATTCATATGAGTTTTCTGTTGAGTTTTTCATCGTGTTTTTGCTCGAGTTAAACCTTAGCCTCAACCAAGCAAAACAGTGAATTTTGTCTACGGATTTTGATGCTTTTCTGTGAAGTTTCCGCAACACATTTATCATGTTGCGTTTTTCACACTCTCCATAGAAATCTATGGAGGAGAAACTCAGCGTTTCCGCAACTATAATTGACATGCTGCGTTTTTCAAAAACTCAATTGTTTTTGAAAAATGCAGCTTTTCCGCATCGTTTTTTTCCGCAGTGTGGGTCTAGGATTAGACAAAATTGCATTCACTATGCTGGTACTGCGTTTTTTTCTGCTGCGTTTCCACAATGCCCAAAAACGCTGCGTATCTGCCCAGTGGGGCCTTAGCCATAGTCAGGTTTGGACTGGGTAACTTGCTGCTTGTATCGAATGGCTTTACCAGCCCAAATCTGGTTCAGCTGAACTGAAGTGGCACACTGTGTTCACCTGAACTGCATTTGGGCTAGTAAATCTGCAGGATATACAAATTAAGTTTCACAGCCCAAGCTCAGCCTTGTAACATAGCTCTAAGGCCCTTTGCAGAAGATGGTGGAGTTGCCGGAAATAGGAGCCACAGAAGCACGGCTGCAAAATGACAGGAATAGGACCTGTCCTGAGTTTTGTGGCCTGGACTGTCAGCCCGTGCACAGAACCGTGCAATACATGGTCGTCTGTGTGGGCCAATAGAAATGAATGGGTCAGTGTCCTATCCGGGAAAAACCTGGATAGCACACTGAACTCACCTCCAGTCTTCTGCAAGGGACCTAAGGTTGAAGCCCTACATTGCGAAAACACATAATTTTTACCCGCAAAGTGTATGAGATTCTGGCTAATCATATCCTTACATTGCAGAAAAAGACACTGCTGAAAATTTTTGCATTTTTGAAAATCGCAGCATGCCAGTTATACTTGTCAACTGATATATATAGTTATATAAGGGCAGAAAGGTAAACTCTGCAATAATGCATTTGCATCCGCTGTGTTTTTTCCGCAGCGTTGTATTGATAAAATGTGAAATCCTCCACCCACCAGTTGCTGATTGACAGCTTTCTCCCTTAACACATACCACCAATAGAAAACCAATTATACTGTAGGATTTTGCAATACAATTGTTTTTCTAAACCAACAAGCACAGTAAGATCTCTATGGCTCTGGCTCCTACACCGCAGACACGAGCCAGAGCAGGATACTGTATAGTTCACTGCACACACAGCTTGGCAGGTCTGTGCTGTGGGATAACAGCAAAATAAAATATAAAAAAACACAATTATATTGCAAAGTCCTAATCTGCAAAGTGTACCTTCGGTTTCACTACAAACACTGTTGTAGGAGGTTTTTAGGATTAAAGTATTAATGAACCACCTTTAGGATAGGTTGTCAATATCAGACCTGTGAATAGACCACAGTGTTCACATGAGCTCTGCTATCTTTTTACTACATACCAAGCACAGCGTATTGATGCTCAGTCTCATTCACTTGAATAGGACTGAAGCCTAGTTCACATCTTCTTTGGTAATATGTTCAGGGGAGTCTGCATGCGGACCGACCCAGCCCCCCCCCCCCCCCCCCCCGAACAGACTACTGAATGCATTGGCAAGCGGTGTGCAGTAAGAGCACATGGACCCCATAAACTATAACGGGTCTGTGTGCTTTCCACAAGGTCTCCGCACGGAACATGTGGTTAGAAAAGTAGTTCACGATCTACTTTCCTCTCCACATGACTCGTGCAGAGACCGCGTGGAAAGCACACGGATCCCGTTTCAGTCTATGGGGTTCGTGTGCTCTCACTGTACACTGCTTTGCAATGCGTTCAGTAGTCCGTTCGGGGGGTCGGAGGTAAGTATGATGGGGTGAAGTGGTAAGGACATTCCATTTCTGGAAAAAGGGAAATGGAACATCACCGGTAATCATAAAATGTCCCTGTGGCGGTCATATGGATAAATATATATTTTCGATAAATTATGTAATTTAGAAAGTAGGCGGGAGGAGCGTGTTTTGGATTAGGGTAGGAATTAGCTTTCATCCCGGACAACCCCTTTAATAATATCACAGTATTCAGGAAAGCCATAGGCTCCACTTAGTGGTGACAACAGGTTGTGAATACCCTGTCCCTATGGAGAGTGCATTACCTAGACTGGACTACTTACAACATACAACATATAAAACAACTAATACAATCAAATATCATAGTACTGAACATGCAGATAATGCATTTTGTTAACTGTTAAACCTCGTGCACACGACCGAATGTTTCCTTTGCAGTGGATTGTAGTTGGATGACTTTGGATGACTCTTGGAGTGATATCCGAGAGCCATCAGACTGCGTTCAATGATGCATTCATGTGGGGGCTTTTCATCCATGTATTGCTAGGAATCCCAGACCTGGCACATTGTTGAGGCCAGTAAATATGACTAACACACAGGCCGAGTTTCAAGGCTGATACTTGGTCGTGTGAATGCGGGGTTAGTGTCGCTCTGTATGAATATATTATTAGCTGTTTTTGTTCACTCCTTGTATATAAAGTAGATAATTCCAGCTCATGTTTCATCATAATTCATTCACAAATGGAACAGGAACCATTCTACTGTCATTTCTCTATAACAATGCACAATAAAATATAGCAAATAAGCCGACACTAACTGACACTAACTGACACTTACTTTGAAAACTTGAACTTTGGAAAGCGTATGGAGTTTTTAATATAGACTGTGAAGTTCTCAGCTTTTCCCAGCACTGGTATTCTAAGAATAAAGAGAAAGAACATATTAGTACATGTAAATCAGCAAAATAGTCTAATAATACAAACATATCTACAAAACCATTCAATGCATTGAATATATCCCTTGTGTGTTAGAAGGAAAGCCCCAAAATCTGATGAACATCAGAAAGAACTGCAATACTGGTGCTTGTTCTCGCTACACTTCCAAGGTTTGGGGCATAATTTTACCTAAAATGTAATTTATTTGTCATGTGATGTCTATGGACTCCTATCATTTATACTTCTACTGTATATGTCTATGCCAGACTGCAAGGAATTCTGTAAATCTGCAGTCACATATCCCTAGATTAGAACTCATGGATTGAGTTTTAAATATTCATGTGCTAGAAGATTAATAAAGAGCAAGATATATCAAGTCATTTCACCTTTGGTTGCAAAAAATGTTAGAACCTGTTTCAACAAGATGCTATGTATACAGTATATGTAGTTCATTGCTTTAGCCAATTATTCCAAAGGAGCCTCCAAGGACAGATTTTCCTAGAGAGATGAATCCCTTAGGGTGCATTCACAGGGTGCGGACCCCGCGTCAAAATCAGCGCTGAAAAGAAAAAGACTCGCATTGACTTCAATGGGTTCTGTTTTTTGCGCGGAATCCATTGAAATCAATGGGAAAAAATCCTCTCATTGATTTCAATGGGTTCCGCATGGAAAACAGAACCCATTGAAGTCAATGGGAGTCTTTTTTTTCAGTGCTGATTCTGACACGGGGCCCGCACCAGAATCAGCGCCAACTTCCTCCGTGTGAATGCACCCGTAGGTGGGAAGACTAACCCTAGAGTCATATGATCATGGTAGAAATCGGCTGTGAAAAATGGATATTTTTCACAGCTGTATCGCAGGGCTCCAAGGCATCAATATGCAGTCTCTCATATGATCTCTCATATATATGGTCTCTAATGTAAGACTTTTACCATAATTGATACATATTAGACTACGTTCACATCTACAGCAAGCTAAGCTATTTTGTTTAGTAAAATAACAGACACTACAAGGAAACCTGATGAACCTTATTATGGTCAGTGGTATCCATTGGGTGCTGTTATGTGCATCATGTTATAGATCCAAACAGAACCGAAAAGTAGATTTAAAAAAAAAAAGAAAAAAAGAAAAAAAAAGAAAAGTAGAAAAAGCAGCGGATTAAAATCTTAACTTAATCTAAGAGGATCTTACTGTGGCTTTTGCCTCTTCTCTAGTGGACACCAAGCAAATATTTCACACATTCCTGTCGTGTTTACTGCACCCGACTTCAAGCAACGTCCAGTCTTGACCCCTAAAATGACAATTTTGTCTACTGTAAGGGAGCGTTCACACTACCGTTGGTGTCCGACAGGTAGTGTCCGCTCCTAGCGTCCGCTCAAAATCTGTCACGGACACTAGGAGCGGACACTAGCTGTGTCCGTGACACCTGTCATTTATTTCAATGGGCATCGGGTGCGTTCTTTTGCACTCCGTGCCCGTCCTTTCCTGTCCGCAAGTGAAGATGTCCGACTTCTCAAGCGGACAGAAAAACCCTGCATGCAGGGTTCCTCTGTCCGCTTGAGAAGTCGGACATCTTCACTTGCGGACAGGAAAGGACGGGCACGGAGTGCAAAAGAACGCACGATGCCCATTGAAATAAATGACAGGTGTCACGGACACAGCTAGTGTCCGTGACAGATTTTGAGCGGACACTAGGAGCGGACACTACATGTCGGACACCGACGGTAGTGTGAACGCCCCCTAACACTTGATAATAGGTCTACAGCAAAAATTCCTAAAATAGAATTTGCAAATTAAATTTTTTTAAAATAAATTTATAAATTCTGCATTTTTATGTTGTAGGTAAATATGTGATAATTGACCCAAATATCCCAGATAGTTTGGGATAGTGAAAATAGAACTGGAAGTGAAATTATTATACTCTGGTGTCTCTTCAGAGGTGAAAAAAATAAAAAACATTTATACTCACCCTACCTCACCACTTCTGGCCTCCTGGTGGCATCAAGAATTCTCTCTCTGCCTCCTAGGTGATGTCTGGTGCTCTCCTTGGTGATGTCATACAGCAGGATCACTGCTGAGGCCTATGAGTGGTCACATCGGCACACCAAGCATCATGATGTCATAGCACTTGGCCTGCTCATGTCACCACTGAGGCCCAATCACAGACCTCAGCAGTGATCCTGGGTGTGTGACATCACAGGAGAACACCAGACGTCATCTAGGAGGTGGAGATGCTGGATGCCGGAGGGAAGCCCAAAAGTGGTGAGGGAAGGAGAGTATAAATGGCAGGCCCCACCTGTTATACTCTAGGGTTTGAAGAGACCAAAGAGTACAATAATTTTGCTATTGGATCTATCCAAACTTGTTTGACCCAAAACAAATCAGGGACCTGTGCCACCCGAAACAAAATGGATCTTAGGAGTTTCGCCCAACTCTAGTGTTAATCAGAGTCATAACTTAAAGCTCCTTAGCCCTCAAAAATGGGGCCTCTGCCGACCTTGTACTATTTAGAGCAGTGGTATATTTTATATGGCAGAGGGCCTGGTAATGACTACTACCTCTGCACCCTCTATAGCTCTATACGTCCATGGTGGTAATAGCTGAGCAGAAGACAAATTATATCCTAGCATGGCTTCTGAATTTATATTTCATGTATCAGGTGCAGAATAAAATATTATTTATTAGAGATATATCATAAAACAAGTCATAAAAATAAAGTTTAAAAGTCGGGACGATTATTTTATGATTTTATAGGTTGATCCATTTGGTAAATATTTCCCTAAATTCTCCACTTTCCTGCTGGTCTGAGTTATATTCACACTAAATGGTTCGGCGATGGGATTTCTGGATGGCTTCTCTTCTCTTGTACTTTATTTTGTCACATTATCTGCTTTTCTGTTCAATTAATGAAGACAATCTCCTCTAAGTATTTATGGCTCTTCTACTCTTGGTAAAGTAATTTGTGCAATGAACAAGAGACGCTGCCAGTACATTAGTAAATGTGATGACGTGATACCATTGCCAGCGATGACTGGTTCACCCTCTGGGCAGTCGCTGTTCTTGGTGCACACTGCATCAGGGATTCCAAAACTCTGCAGGAAAAAATAGAAAAATATATTTTTATGGATATTTTTGAGATGAAGTCGCAGCAGCTCTGTACCATTTGTCAGGTTAGGACACATGAAGATATCCTGGTTTAGAAGTAAACCTTCTTGGGGAGAATACTGTTGTGACATGGCATCTGATAATCACAACAGATAGTACAAAATTCTATTGGTGCTGTTTTTTGGTCTCGTTCACGTTAGATATTGAGTTATAGTACAGTTATGTTTCTCAGCGCTAATACTAATAAACCTAATTTATATAAGGTTAAACAACAAGCTGTGGCCTATGGCCCCATCCAGTGACATCCCCTGACATAAATTTTGACAGGTTTCAATTTGCGGTGACCAAGGTTACTCTGGTGGATGCAGCCATGTCCCGGATTCACCAAACAGCTCATTTGCAGTCAGATTCTTGGCAGCAATAATGCAAAATAAAGATATTCTCACAATGTTGCTAACCAACCCCCTACAAAAGCATAGAAGTGATTTTGGTGATGATAGACTCCCTTTACTATTACCTACCCTATGAGTGCCACTTGTAATACTAGTAGTCCAGATTGTGACTGATACATGTGTAGTTACATATGTGCATACCATGATGAATTTTGTTTGCATGCTGAATCAAAGTAATACACAATCAGAATAATTAGCCATGGGTGTACCGATCACAGAAATGGCCATTGCACCTGCTATGGGGTGCTGGAGAGGGGAGGTCTAGCCCTAGTTGGTCCCTTACCTCTTACTGTGCAGGATCCCCCATTCCAGGAAAACTACATTGTTGGAAAACATGGAGCTGTGGAATTGAGCCAAGAGTCATGGAAGCTGCATGGAAGGGTAAGCAAAAACCTATGTAGCAAAGCCTAACAACATAACTGGGGCTCATTTTAGCCCTTTCTATATCTACTACACAGATGCTACCGAACATATGGCAATTCAAGTGGTATTCCAATTTTAGGCTTTTACGATATATACATGTAGTGCACCATAACTTCCTCAGCTGTAAGTGTCACATCTGTGTCCATCATCTATAAGGATAATGTTTTTCAGCTAAGGAGTGAGGTATGCTTTACATACAGTCCTATGAAAAAGTTTGGGCACCCCTATTAATCTTAATCATTTTTAGTTCTAAATATTTTGGTGTTTATAACAGCCATTTCAGTTTGATATATCTAATAACTGATGGACACAGTAATATTTCAGGATTGAAATGAGGTTTATTGTACTAACAGAAAATGTGCAATATGCATTAAACCAAAATTTGACCGGTGCAAAAGTATGGGCACCTCAACAGAAAAGTGACATTAATATTTAGTAGATCCTCCTTTTGCAAAGATAACAGCCTCTAGTCGCTTCCTGTAGCTTTTAATCAGTTCCTGGATCCTGGATAAAGGTATTTTGGACAAACAATTCAAGTTCAGTTAAGTTAGATGGTCGCCGAGCATGGACAGCCCGCTTCAAATCATCCCACAGATGTTCAATGATATTCAGGTCTGGGGACTGGGATGGCCATTCCAGAACATTGTAATTGTTCCTCTGCATGAATGCCTGAGGATTTGGAGCGGTGTTTTGGATCATTGTCTTGCTGAAATATCCATCCCCGGCGTAACTTCAACTTCGTCACTGATTCTTGAACATTATTCTCAAGAATCTGCTGATACTGAGTGGAATCCATGCGACTCTCAACTTTAACAAGATTCCCGATGCCGGCATTGGCCACACAGCCCCAAAGCATGATGGAACCTCCACCAAATTTTACAGTGGGTAGCATGTGTTTTTCTTGGAATGCTGTTTCTTTTTGGACGCCATGCATAACGCCTTTTTTTATAACCAAACAACTCAATTTTTGTTTCCAAAATGAAGCTGCCTTGTCCAAATGTGCTTTTTCATACCTCAGGCAACTCTATTTGTGGTGTACGTGCAGAAACGGCTTCTTTCTCATCACTCTCCCATACAGCTTCTATTTGTGCAAAGTGCGCTGTATAGTTGACCGATGCACAGTGACACCATCTGCAGCAAGATGATGCTGCAGCTCTTTGGAGGTGGTCTGTGGATTGTCCTTGACTGTTCTCACCATTCTTCTTCTCTGCCTTTCTGATATTTTTCTTGGCCTGCCACTTCTGGGCTTAACAAGAACTGTCCCTGTGGTCTTCCATTTCCTTACTATGTTCCTCACAGTGGAAACTGACAGGTTAAATCTCTGAGACAACTTTTTGTATCCTTCCCCTGAACAACTATGTTGAACAATCTTTGTTTTCAGATCATTTGAGAGTTGTTTTGAGTAGCCCATGATGCCACTCTTCAGAGGAGATTCAAATAGGAGATCAACTTGCAATTGGCCACCTTAAATACCTTTTCTTATGATTGGATACATCTGGCTATGAAGTTCAAAGCTCACTGAGGTTACAAAACCAATTTTGTGCTTCAGTAAGTCAGTAAAAAGTAGTTAGGGGAATTCAAATCAATAAAATGATAAGGGTGCCCATACTTTTGCACCGGTCAAATTTTGGTTTAATGCATATTGCACATTTTCTGTTAGTACAATAAACCTCATTTCAATCCTGAAATATTACTGTGTCCATCAGTTATTAGATATATCAAACTGAAATGGCTGTTGCAAACACCAAAATATTTAGAACAAAAAATGATTAAGATTAATAGGGGTGCCCAAACTTTTTCATAGGACTGTATGTAAAATTTCATCTCTTAAAAGCATGGGGAAATGGTTGAAACATTATTTGTCAGTGCCTGGCATTCAGCTGAACATATCGTTTCTATTTGGCCGGGTATAGTAGATGTTATATTATATATCAAAATTTCTCTTTGGGAATATGAAGAATTTCATGGCATGAAACTAGGACTGAACTATAAGATATTTGTCAGCTTAAAAGCTTACTGGAAATTGTATCCAGCTTGGAGTTTCAAATACATATTTGAAATATATGGTATACAGGCAGGTCCCAGAAGAAACATCTCATAAACATCTCTGGTTTTCATCAAAGGTGTGTTATCACTCTTTCTGAAGGATAGGGGATAGGTTTCGGAAATGGGAATTTGAGCTTGGGTGCTCCATTCTTATTAACAGTAGGGAGCCCCATTTTTGTCTCCCATTGGGTTCCCAATGGTCAATCCTCAGCATTTAGGTTGGGGAGAGGGTTACTTCAAAACACTTTTATCTTGGGTAGTATAAAAATTAGAATGGTAGTTTTGGTTTAATTTGATACCTGTATACTTACCATAAATATCATCAACTGAAAGCACAGTTGGGATTGGTATATTTATATGTAGCTGCAGCTACTCCCAATCCCAACTCTGTTTCCAGCTGATGATATCTCTGGAAGTAACACAGGTAGAATGTGATCTGATTAACCCCTGAATAATGGGCTTGTGGGAGCCCGGGTGGCACACGGACCATGTAATCCATACATGTGCCATCCAAACTGTTCAACATATACACACAAACTTCTAGATATCACTTTTCACTGGTACATGCAGATTATGGAAGTTGACATTTAGTTACCTATTCCAGTTTTATTTTTCTTACCTCACGACATTTTTCTTGTCTCTGATTAGGAGTGACGATTAAATTGGTTACTACAAAAAACACATTCTCACCCTGAAAAAGGAAATAAAAAAATGTGTTTTGGGTTTTTTAATTTGCATACTTTATAGAATAAAAATTACACCAACCTGAGGAGGTATGACATAATCCACCACGTCCCATAGTCTTGGCCCAAGTTCAGTGGTGTTTGTATAGGCGACTCCTTTTAACTTTGTTATGACAGAGCTTTGTATGGATGTGTCTATATCTTGATAACCTTTTTTAACCACAAACACCCACCTGTCCGATCAAAGAAGAATACATGATTGAGCCTTGACTAGGAAACAGCAGAGTATAGTGCGACACATCTGTATCCATTCTATAGCTGGATGGGGGGGCAGGACAGCATTTAGGGGACACTATGATGTCAAGGCAAAAATTAGTGCATGCCACAGTATAGTGATGTCACAGTCGAGAAATACTGCTCGTATAGATGTCACATAATAGGGGGAAAAAACACAGTGATGTCATGGTTAAAAACTAAGAACTACACTACCGTTCAAAAGTTTAGGTCACTTAGAAATGTCCTTATTTTTGAAAGAAAAGCAGAGTTTTTTCAATAAAGATAACATTAAATGAATCAGAAATACACTCTATACATTGTTAATATGGTAAATGACTATTCTAGCTGCAAACATCTGGTTTTTAATATATACATAGGTGTATAGAGGCCCATTTCCAGCAACCATCACTCCAGTATTCTAATGGTACATTGTGTTTGCTAACTGTGTAAGAAGGCTAATGGATGTTTAGAAAACCCTTGTGTAAGTATGTTAGCACAGCTGAGAACAGTTTTGCTGGTTAGAGAAGCTATAAAACTGACCTTCCTTTGAGCTAGTTGAGAATCTGGAGCATTACATTTGTCGGTTCGATTAAACTCTCAAATTGGCCAGAAAAAGAGAATGTTCATGTGAAACTCGACTGTCTATTCTTGTTCTTAGAAATGAAGGCTATTCCATGTGAGAAATTGCCAAGAAACTGAAGATTTCCTACAACGGTGTGTACTACTCCCTTCATAGGACAGCACAAATAGGCCCTAACCAGAGTAGAAAGAGAAGTGAGAGGCCCCGCTGCACAACTGAGCAACAAGACAAGTACATTAGAGTCTGTAGTTTGAGAAATCTATGCCTCACAGGTCCTCAACTGGCAGCTTCATTAAATAGTATCCGCAAAACGCCATTGTCAATGTCTACAGTGAAGAGGTGACTCCGGGATGTTGGCCTTAAGGGAAGAGTGGCAAAGAAAAAGCCATATCTGAGACTATATAATAAAAAGAAAAAGATTAATATGGACAAAAGAACACAGACATTGGACAGAGGAAGATTGGGAAAAAGTGTTATGAACAGACGAATCGAAGTTTGAGGTGTTTGGATCACGCAGAAGAACATTTGTGAGATGCAGATCAACTGAAAAGATGCTTGAATACCCCATGACGCCATCTGTCAAGCATGGTGGAGGTAATGTGATGGTCTGGGGTTGCTTTGGTGCTGGTAAAGTGGGAGGTTTGTACAAGGTAAAAGGGATTTTGAATAAGGAAGGCTATCACTCCATTTTGCAACGCCATGCCATACCCTGTGGACAGCGCTTGATTGGAGGCAATTTCACCCTACAGCAGGACAATGACCCAAAGCCACCTCCAAATTATACAAGAACTATTTAGGGAAGAAGCGGCAGCTGGTATTGTATCTGTAATGGAGTGGCCAGTTCAGTCACCAGATCTCAACCCCATTGAGCTGTTGTGGGAGCAGCTTGACCGTATGGTACGCAAAAAGTGCCCATCGAGCCAATCCAACTTGTGAGGGGCTTCTGGAAGCATGGGGGGAAATTCCTCCAAATTACCTCAGCACAGCTAGAATACCAAAGGTCTGCAAGTCTGGAATTGCTGCAAATGGAGCATTCTCTGAAGGAGAAATTTATTATTTTTTTAAAAAATCATTATTTCTAACCTTGTCAATGTCTTGACTATATTTTCTATTCATTTTGCAATGCATTTGATAAATACAAGTGTGAGTTTTCATGGAAAACATAAAATTGTCTGAGTGACCCCAAACTTTTGAACGGTAGTGTATGGTGATGTCATAGCTAAACCCTGAGAACCACAGTAATGTAACAGTTAAATAATAAGAACCACAGTCATATTACAGCTAGATGCTAAAAACTATAGTAACAGGAGATGAGGTTAGATGAGGACACAGATCCATCAAGTCCAACCTATATGTCTAAGTTATTGATCCATAGGAAGGATTAAAAAAAAAAAACTCACAAGAGGCTGACGCCAGTTGTCCCATGTCAGGGGAAAAAAAATTCCTTTCTGAATCCAATTCTGACAATCAATAAAAAAAATTGTGCAAAAAATTGAAGTTTTTTTTTTATGTCCATTAACAAGCTACTTGGTCATGATACAAGGCTAATGCACACGATGGTGTCTCAGTATGGGAAAAACGTAATGTAAAAAAAAAATAAGAAAAATCATGTGAAATATTCCAGTTTACCTGATAATTATAACAAGTCTATGTCATAGATTTACCTAAAAAAAGGTTCAATCTTCACTGATCCTCACCACTGATTAGAAGTAAGAACTAGAGAAACATACTATATATTTCCAGGGTATATACACTATGAAGGTATTGAGTATATACAGTAGTATGTTGTACAGGCGTTATGATTACCTGACTATCCTATATTACCAGGAATGACTGTTTGAGATTAAATATACATAAAACATATGAGTAATACACCATCATGGAGTCATACATCACAGTAATAAGGCCTTTCCTCCATCCGGTGAATACACTATTTAGGTAATGTAACCCCTCCTTTGTACAAACTGGTTAAACCTGCTCAATTCAAGAAATGTCTAGATCAGCAATTCATGACAAAAACTTGAGTGTATTACCACTTGGACACTGAAAATCTTGAAAGGGAACCTGTCACATTGAATATGGTGACTAAACTGAAGGCAGCATAATATAGAGCAGATGATCCTGAGCAGTTTGATAAATAGTTTTCTATAAAAAGAAAAAAAAAAAAAAAAAAAAAAAAAAAAAGAATCTGCAGGAGAGACTGGATGGTCCTAATGGTCCTACTCATCAATGTCCCAACTGCGGTAGGGTAAGGATAAAGATAGGATAGGATAGGATAAGGTAAGGATCAGGTAAGGTAAGGATCAGGAAGAGTAAACTGCCACTCCATGAAGTTTGAATAGGCGGTGGAGCTCAATGTTGCAGCTGGTAATCTGATTCCTCCTCTGCTTCCTCTTTACTGATGTCCCAGTCAGGTGATGAACGCTAGTATAGACCTGGTGCTGGGGATTAAGAACCAGCTTACCCACGGTGCCAGTAAGCCCCAACTCTTATTCAAACTCCATGCCTCCTTAGAAAATTCCTCTGTATGGGCTTGTTCACATCTGCATCCGGTGCAGGTTACCGTTTCCTGCACAAAACAGAGGCAGGAGATGGAAACCTGCAGGACTCTTTCATACTCATTCATTTGAATGGGTATGAAAGATGTCCGGCCGTGAGCGGCAGTGAGCGTTTTATGCTCTCCGCTGAGAAACCGGTTTTTTAAAATCGGACACAGAGTCGGACATGCAGTACTCTGTGTCCAATTTAAAGAAAACGGTTTCACGGTGGAAAGCATAAAACGCTCACCGCCGCTCCTGGCCGGAGCCGCTCTGACAGCTTTCCATCTTCTGCATGCAGAAGACGGAAAGCTGAGAACGGAGACCCGAACGCTAGTGTGAACCTAGCGTATGCCGCTGGTTCTGTATATGGCTGTAAGACAATTGGCTGCAGTAGAAGCCACCATGCTGTGCCCTGTCTACAGTTAGACAAAACCCATTAAGCTCCTGGAGAAACTCCACCTCTCAGTCCGTTTACTACTGAAGATGAACTATATCAGCAGATTAACCCTTTTATTCTCTGTAGGATTTTTACTAGGCTCGTGCAGAAAATGACGCAGAAGTGAAGGCAACTAGAGATGAGCGAGTACTGTTCGGATCAGCCGATCCGAACAGCACGCTCGCATAGAAATGAATGGACGTAGCCGGCACGCGGGGGGTTAAGTGGCCGGCCGACGTCAAAGCGGAAGTACCAGGTGCATCCATTCATTTCTATGGAGCATGCTGTTCGGATCGGCTGATCCGAACAGTACTCTCCTCATCTCTAATGGCAGCTAATCACTTTGCTTTTGCAATTCTTTTCCAATTGTTCCTTATAGAATAAAATGACTGCCAAAAATTACATCATTTGGGGTTTTTTGGGATCAAACCAAATTCTACATTTTCGGAAAAATAACAGGATTTACCGTATTTATTTTACAAAATCTACAAAACCTGGCTTGCTTAGTAACAATGTCATATGAGCCAGTAATCTGCAGAAAGATGTCTCTAACTAAACAACTCTACACATCCCTTTAGTAACGGCTTCACAGATTTTATCAAAACCACAACATCTAACTGATAAATGCTTTCATGTGTTTTCCGAAACATTGGAAACCACAGAAAAAAATAGAATTTTGCACATTTTCCATTTTTCATGATAATTTAATATCAGATAAATCGAGCAGCACAATGATGGGGTCATTTTACCCTTCTGGTTTATTAGTGTATAGGTTGAATACTGTGGCTTGATTATAGCTTGGGCACAAGAAGACTGGGATATAAGCCATGAAAAAAGTTGCATTTTGGCATGTCAGAATTTTTACAAAAAAAATCGAGACTTTTTAAGATTTAGGCCCTCACATGAAAGTTATATGGCCCCACTAGTTTTTTTTGGTGTAAATGATGCCAGAAATCTATGCCAGCAAGGAGTTGGCGTAGATTTCTGTGTAGTCCCAAGGACCATGGAGGAAGCGGCCAATTTATAGAGAGGCCAGCACCTTGTCATATATTAGGCGCAATCTGTATCAGATTAGGGATTATTAAGGCCAACATGGAAAAATCAGTGTTGATAAGTGAGGCTCTATGTACTGTATTAATATATTACTGTATATTAATGTATAGATGGAATACTATTTGTTAAAGGATAGAGATGAGCGAGTACTGTTCAGATCAGCCAATCCGAACAGCACGCTCCATAGAAATGAATGGATGCACCTGGTACTTCCGCTTTGACGGCGGCCGGCCGCTTAACCCCCCGCGTGCCGGCTATGTCCATTCATTTCTATGCGAGCGTGCTGTTCGGATCGGCTGATCCGAACTGTACTCGCTCATCTCTATTAAAGGAGTTTTCCGGAATAAATCAAATCTTTACCTCTAAGCTAAACCCCCTCCCACTTCCTAACTTCTAATTTACTCCCTTTAAAAAAATGTATATTTACCCATATACCTGGGGCAGTTATGTGACAGCCCCAGGCACATTTTCTGATTCATTGATGACATTCCATTTTGGCATTTCCGGAAACGGGAAGCCACCAGTACTCCTCACCCTCCCTTCCCCCCTGTCCCTTTCATACTCATCAATTCTCACTTCTACTTCTTCTGCTGGTCATCGCTTCCTTCATAAGGAGCCGAAGCCGGTGCATACGCAATAGTATGCTGGCAGAAGCAAAAAGAATTAGCGTTCTATTGCGCGTGTGTGGCTTCTGTCGGCGTTGTATTGTGCAGGCGCCAGTTACGGATTCCAGGTGAAGTGGAAGAGCGGACAGCGGCATCCCAAAGTCATTTCCAGGTTTAGAAGACAGGTAAGTATGATGAGGTGGGGAGGGGGTTGGGGGATTGAACTAGGTAGCTAGATGTTGGCTAGTAGTCCACCGGCTAGTTAGGGAAATGGGAGGGGGGGTTGTGAGGGAGGTAGTGAGAGAGGGGATCTGAGTGAACTGCAATGCATCATGGTAGATGTAGGCTAAGACAGCAGAAAGCTACGCATGGAAACAAATGCAGAGAATACCAGGAGCTCCCAGACAAAAAAAAGACAGAAATCACTCAAAACTGTAACATCTCTGCCTGTTCGGGTCTCTGCGCCACCCTCTGCTCGCGTGCTGCGGCGCAGGAGGCGTGTGCAGTTTGGTTCTTGGCTTAAAGTTTTTGGTCGCACTGTGTGAACACGGCTCTAGTTCTGTGATTGTATTTGCACCACACCCGTCTTCTGCCCTAGTTTGCCTCTGTTCTTGACGTGTTAATTCGTGTGATTGAAAGCCTGACTTGTGTGTACTTGCTCCTTACTGTCACTATTTCTGTTTGCATTCCTATCCTTGACCTCTGGCTTCCCTACTGACAATTTTTTTTACTTCGATTTGGCCCTGCATCGCTGGACTGTTTACTGACCCTTGGCTAGCTGACCTCTCTTTGTTCTTGTCCGTCTTGTCTGCGTTTTGTGTCTCACATATCCAGGAAGGGACTGTCTTCGTGGTTGCCGCCTATTACGTAGGATAGGGCCTGGCAAAAGGAAGGGTCAGTTGGGGGCTTCAGCTTAGGGCTCACTGTCTCTTGTGTCCCATCCCAGGGTTCAAACAGTTACTGGGGAATTGCTGTCCTAGCAATTCCCTAACAAAAACACTGCTAAAGGTATTTGGGTGCACTTATTGGCCCATTGATAGCACTAACAACACCTTTTTAAAATATATATATATATATATATATTTGCCCGAAAACCCCCTTTAATATATGATACTAATGTATAGATTGGATACTGTCCTTCCTTTATATGAGATCAGGAACCTTGAAGAGATAACAGGAGATGAGTCACTTTCTGTAGGCTCTATCCTTTATTTCAGGGCCGTCCACCTCTGGCAGCATAAAGGCTAACAATGCCAAAATGATCATAAGCTCAGTGCAATATTGTTACACAATTAGAAATATGAATACTTTGTAATATATTGCTTGGTAAAACCCCAAACGGTGTCATAATTAAATATCATCTTGGCAGTCATAAGAAATAAATTAAGGATCTGCAGTCTTCCCAAGACCATTCACTTAATCACTGCAGCAGGCTTTATGGACTGACGTGGGTCGTGCACAATAATAGGAAACAGGAAGTCTGGATCAATTGTCAGTTGTCACTTTGTCACAAGTGATGAACGGAAACAATGTATTTGCATGAAACCATAAACATGACTGAGGTCGCGTTCACACTTGTATGTGGGAATGTATTAATTCCGCTTCACACAGTATCTGGGGGGGTTGTCATGTTATTTTAGTTTCTTCTTCCAAGTTGGTATCAATGGAATAGATGCTATCATATTTACTATGCTGTAGAAGTCAATAAAACGTCACATTATAAGCTGGAATAATAAGGCTTCATTTAATAGATGCGTCTAAGTCAGAACTGTAGCTCAGAACATACTTCTATGAGAAGTCTTTAGGAACAAAAAATCCTGCTTTCTTCTGATGGGATCCAATTAAGTTTTTGGTAGGACATATAGGATTTTCGGTCTTTAGGGGCCATGACAACTAAACAACTCTACTTATAAACCCTATTTGATCATATGGAGGTCATAAAACATGATCCTGCTCTCACAGAGGACAAGTGTTTGCTCAAATGGGATAATTCCTTTAAAGGGATTGTTTTACTGCTTGGATCTGCCACCAGAATATGGCTGCTTACTCAATTACTGGCTACCATCTCAATAAGTGATTGACTGAATGGGTTGTCTTACCAATGATTAAAGGGGTTTCCAGGAATTTTTATTCCTAAGGATAGACCATAAGTATCTGATCAGTGGGGCCGACCTGTTCAGGGCCACTTATGATGCCTATGTCTGGGCTGCAGTGCCGGTCCCTGGCCACTATACAGGGCACAAACCATTGCTTGTGCCGCTCCTGCTCCGCTCTCTGCTTCACCACCTGCTTTCTTTGCTCCTGGTGTCCTGGGAGCAGGAGGTGCAATGTATGACGTCACTTACATTGCACATGTTGCTCCTTGAAGACTCCGAGACTAAAGACAAGAGTGAATGGGGTAACGGGTAAAAGTGAGTAATAAGGTTTGATTTTTCTTTGATAATATATAGTGGAGGAAACTGTGGAAGCAATCTGGGGAGGTTGGGGGGACATACTGTGGGGCAACCTCAAAGGGACATGATACTGTGGGGGCAACCTGAAGGGGACATGACACCAGGGGGGACATACTGTGGGGGGGACATGATACTGTGGGGCAACCTTGGGGGACATGACACTGTAGGGGCCACCCGATGCAGACATGACAATGTATGGCAACCAGAGTGGTGGGGTATATGAATCTGTGAGGGAGACATGAAAATGTGGGGGCAACCTGGAAGGGGACATTATGAGGGGCACTATGGTGCTATTAGTGAGGCATTAGCCACTAAGGGGAATTATACTATGAGGGGGCCATCGAGGGGCATTAGAATTTGTGCAGGTCAGGTATTTCTAGGTGGTGTAGATGGGGGGCCACTGATGAAAACTTGCACTGGGCCCACCAATGTATTAAAACGGTCCTACTGGAAGTGATTATATGGTCACCCCCCATCTCAACATCATCCAGTCTGTCTGGGATTACATAAAGAGATAGAAGGATTGGAACAAGCCTATATCCACAGAAGATCTGGTTTTAGTTCTCCAAGACGGCGGGAACATCCTCCCTGCCGAGTTCCTTCAAAAACTGTCTGCAAGTACTGAGAAGAACTGATGGAAGGCAAAGGGTCAAGGTCACACCAAATATTGATGGGATTTAGATTTCTCTTTTCTTCATTCCCTTCATTTTATTAGTTGACAACAATAACCTTTTAACACTTCTATTTGTTACTTTGCAGCAATTTTTCCACTTGTGCCTAAATTATTTCCATAGTACTGTAGGTTGGACATATGGTGTCATGTTTAACCCTTACACTACATTACACTAGATAGTATTTTTTCTGATATTCCAACTAGTACTGAGCATCATCTTGGAAAAATTCTCCAAGTACCTTGTGGTCTATGAATTCTGTCCTGTAATAAAGCAGAATTCACTGCATTGAATACGCAGTATTGGTACAGCTGGCTGGCATATAGACTATGCAGAACACGCTCTCACTTTGAACTTTTTGGAAAGGTTGTTAATAGCGTCTGTAAATGTAAATGATCTCTAGAGAATGACCAGAAATCTTCTCTATTTTTAGAAATATCTAGCAGGCCAGCATGTTTAAATCACCTCCCTTAATGGATTTTGGATACCGAGACTGTTGGAAATCTTTATCTTTTTCATGGACAACGTTTCCACGTTTTATGAACTCGTTCGATATATTGTGACCAGAAATAATACAATTCTTACTTGTGTACTAAAAGTGCATAGCATTACTGCTGGATATAGTAAGATAAGGTGGTCGAAAACAATGCCAACATTTAATAATAAATCGGCGCCATGGAAGACGTAAAGCCAAGAGAATCTTCAGAATATATAATGTAACAAAATGTCTGTCCTATATGTTATGTGCCCTATTTGGAGAATAAGGAGTCTAGTCTGGAGACTATACAATGCATACAGGATCCTTATGGATTTATAATTTTCTGTCCCCCTATCAACATTTTGGTTACTCTTCCAATAGTCGTTGAGAATTCTATGTTCTGGAATGTTTTCAGCTTTTAACCCTTTGATGACGCAGGGTAGTTTGTATATTACTACTCATGACTTTTTTTATATTTTTATTCCCTGCCTTCTAAAATACAATTTTTTTTTTAATTTTTTTATTTTATGTTTAGGGGAATGTTATGATTAGCTTTTATTAACCTTTTGGCAGGGTCCATGTGAACCCCCCCCCCCCCCACACACACACACACACACAGTTTTATCATATATTTGGTTTCTACCGCATTGATTTGCCTTAAAAATGACTATGTATGGAGGGAGTTACAATTATGATAATACCATGGTTTTATTATGTTTTACCGTGTGTACTAATAAAACGGTTTTCCTAGGGTCACCATTTTCTGACATTAAAGGGATCCTTTCTTAAGGCTATTCCGACGTGTTAGTTAGAAAAATACTGTGCAATACTGTGCAAGTGGCCATTTTCTCGTGGCCTGTGGGCATGCAAAGTCTGCTCTGCCCAAGGCCTGAGACCTAGAAGTTACAAGCCACTGCCGGAAGAAGAGGATGAAGAGGACGCTGCTGACAAATATGGAGGCGGCGCTGGAGAGAGTTCTCTCACAGCATTGAGGACGCCCCCAGTGCTGCGAGAGAACTCATTTGCATACCAACAAGAATCGGGATTCCAATGAAAGGTAGGAGAAGACAATGAAAGGTAGGAGAAGAATAGCCTTTCTTAAGACTATTCTGACATGTAAGCTAGAAAAAAAAGGGTTTGTATGATAGGATCTAGAGATGAGCGAGTACTGTTCGGATCAGCCGATCCGTACAGCACGCACGCATTGAAATGAATGGACGTAGCTGGCACACGGGGGGTTAAGTGGCCGGCGTCAAAGCAGAAGTATCAGGTGCATCCATTCATTTTAATGCGTGCGTGCTGTTCCGATCGGCTGATCCGAACAGTACTCGCTCATCTCTAATAGGATCCTTTTAACTTGGGGGGCGTTCACACTACCGTCGGTGTCCGACAGGTAGTGTCTGCTCCTAGTGTCCGCTCAAAATCTGGCACGGACATTAGGAGCGGACACTAGCTGTGTCCGTGACACCTGTCATTTATTTAAATGGGCATCGGGTGCGTTCTTTTGCACTCCGTGCCCTTCCTTCACTGTCCGCATGTAAAGATGTCCGACTTCTCAAGCGGACAGAAAATAAATAAATGACAGGTGTCACGGACACAGCTAGTGTCCGCTGCTAATGTCCGTGCCAGATTTTGAGCGGACACTAGGAGCGGACACTACCTGTTGGACTGTGTAGTTGACAGCGATATATCAGGGCTCTTTTTTTAGGGGCAAGTTGAAGTTATTATTGGCACCAGTGTTTGGTATGTATGAATTTTTGATCACTTTTCACATTTTTGCAGAGAAGAAAGGTGACCAATATATACTAATTTGTGCATTGCGGTATATGTTTCTTTTTACATATGGGACAAATAATACTATTTTATGGATAGTGGGGACTTAGGGATACCTAACATGTTTGTTTAGTTTATTTTGCTTACATTTTATGTGTATTAAATTTAAAGGATGTTTGTTTGTTTTACTTTTAATTATTTATTTACTTTTTCATTTTATTTTAAATTTTTTAAACTTTTTTTTTTTTTTTTAAAACTTTTGTTCCTGTCACACAAGGAGATTTGAAACTTGGATCTGCTGATCTCCGGTGCAATGTACTACAATAGATAGGCTCCCTATTTGTAATAGGGAAAGGCAGTCAGGAGGTCGTTGCTCAGCCTCCTGGCTTTCATTTTATCACATAGGGTCTGAGGGGTGGTGTTGGCAACATGGAGAGTAGTCTCCCCCCCGCATAGATAATAGTACCCTAAGGGTAAGTTCATACAGGGTTTTTGGTCCGGAAGCTGAGGTGGAGGCCGCCTCAGGTTCCATACCAAAAACCGGGTAGCCGCGACTGAAAGCCGGTGCACTGCAGCAGCATCCAGCTAGACACTCCGCTCCGGATTAGGCCCAATAAATGGGCCTAGTCTGGTGGAAGGAGTGTCTTCAGGCCGAATCACGAGGCGAAAGGCCTGAAGAATGAGCACCTCACTTCTTTTTCTGGGAGCCAGAAAAAAAAGGCTCCCGGAAAAAAAGACCTGAGTGGCTCCCATTGATTTCAATGGGAACTGTCTTTTTGGTCAGGATTTTGAGGCGGATACGGCCTCAATATCCTGACCAAAAAACTCTGTCTGAACTTAACCTTATAGTGGAAACAGCCATGTAACATATGTTTTTTTTTTTTTTTTTTTCTGTTAATGGCCATCACATGGCTGTCTTAAAACAATGAGTGTGAATGAGCATATTCATGTTAGTATTTGACGGACAAAAGAAATTTCAGCTGTATATGTATTTTATCACTGGCCATGTTTTGCTGTTACCCCATAGCCAGTAAAGAGATACAACTGAAATGAATTGGTATTTTACATACTGACCCCTTGTTCACATCTGCGTTTGGTAATCCGTTCAGGGAATCTGCATGGGGACCCCCGAACGGACTACCGAACGCATTTGCTAGTGCTGTGCAGTAAAAGCACATGGACCCCATAGACTATAATAGGGTCCGTGTGCTTGCAGCGTGATCCCCGCAATGAACATGCAGAGAGGAAAGTAGATTGTGAAATACTTTCCTCTCCATATGTTCCCTGTGGAGATCTGGCAGCAAGCACACGAACCCCATTATAGTTTATGGGGATCCATATGCTTTTTACTGCACAGCGCTTGCAAATGCATCTGGTATTCCGTTGGGGGGGGGTCCCATGTGGACTCCTCCGAACGGAATACCAACACAGATGCAAATCAACCCTTAGATGTGTAAGTCAAGGCAGGCTGGGGACTATCTGCGGCTATAGCTGTGTGGCACTGGTTTTAACTTCCCTGTCTATCATTTTGTTGGGTATTTCCGGTCTGGCACTTCTTCACTCATTTCTTCAAGGTGTAAAAACTTGGTGCATAGTTTACTAAATATGTCCTTTCTTTTTTTACCTCCAGCGTCAGTGTATCATGTAACGTAAAAAGGGAAACTATCTATGGTATACTGGAGTTATAAAGCGATGTCAGTACAAAGAATTGCTTAGTATATGGAAAAGATTACAAGTTTTGTAAAAGTTTTGTATTTGGAATATATAAAAAGACTAGCATATAAGATGAGCGGCATGTGAACATGGGCGTATTGTGCATATTAGCGCTCACTACTAACCAGGCCACGTCTCATCAGTTCGTCTTTAAAAAGCAAAACTGTTTTAAAACATGGATTAAGTCATAAAGTAAAATTTGGAATTCTTCACCGTTTTAAAGATCTCTTCTTACTGTCGCTCAACAAAATAATTGAATACATTTATATTTTGGAGAGCAGTAGTGACTAGACAACAGCTATTTTAGCATTGTGATTTCTTTTTGGACAGTATTCGCTATATGTAATATTTTAATGGCCCCTGTGGCATCGTCCTCTGATGGGTGTAATAGGTATATTAAGGGGGGTTCACATTACTATTAGAAATTCGTTATAACTCTGTTCATTCTTAATGAGAGTGCCAGAGATAGCCGAGCTGTACTCCCACTCTGGGGCATACTCAGCCTGTCGCTCCATCAGGACAGGGGAAATTTAGTCCCGTTCTTGGGACTGATGAGAGTCTCAGTGCTGAACCCCCACTCATCATTTATAGGGAATAACGTCATAACTAGAGATGAGCGAACAGTAAAATGTTCGATATTCTATATTCGTTTCGAGTAGCTCCTCAATATTCGACTACTCGAATCGAATATCGAACCCTATTATAGTCTATGGGGGGAAAATGCTCGTTTCAGGGGTAGGCAACATTCGATCAAATTATACTCACCAAGTCCACGAGTGAGGGTCGGGCTGGATCCTCCGAGCAGTCTTCTCCTTGCAGGGTCCCCACGGCATCTTCTGGCTCTGAATTCACTCTGCCAGGCATCGGGCCTGGGCAGAGCCGACTGCGCTTGCCCGCACTACAGGCGGACATGCGCAGTCGGCTCTGCCCAGGCCTGATGCCTGGCAGAGTGAATGAAGAGCCGGAAGACGCCGCGGGGAAGCTGCACGGAGAAGACTTCTAAAGGTAGGAGAAGAACCAGCGTTGATTGGCCGACTGTATAGCATTCGGCCAATCAATGCTGGTTCTGCATCGAACTTTTACATTCGAATAGCGAGTGGTACCTACTCAATCGAGTACTACTCGCTCATCTCTAGTCATATCCTTATAACTTGGCACAACCCCTTCTGGTGTTGCACATCCATTGCGTACATGTGATGTACTTGTACATGACATATTCCTGAAGAAGCTAAATAGAGCGATACAAAGTAGATTAAAGGGTTTTTCCAGGACTTGTATATTGATGACCTATGATTAGAATAAGTCACCAATGTGTGATCAGTGGGGGGGTCCTACCGCAAGAACCCCTATCAGCAGTTGGTTGAAGAGGCCACAGCATTCTGGTGAGAGTGATCTCTTCACTAAATACCAAGCACAGTGCTATACACTGCATAGTGGTTGAAAGTGGTGTTGCAGCTCAGCCCTCTTCACTTAAATGGGACTGAGCTGCTGGTGCACTATGTGACTGATGAACATGAGGCAATGGACACAGGGAAAAGGCCATAAATATATAAGTCCACAGTGTTTCACAGTCCCTTCTAAAGAATCCCATCCAAACTTTGCAGAAAAATACACGCAGCGGAAACGCTGCGATTTCCAAAGCCGTTATGGCAACATGTCAATTATACCTACGGAAACGCCAGTGGTTTCCCTATAGGTATAATGGAAGCAGAAAGTCCTCAGAGGAAACCTCTGCACATTTTCTGTGAAAGGCGCTGTGGAAAAAAACGCAATGCATTGCTGCTGAGGTTTTTCCCGTTATGTGGCGTCTTACATAAAATTGTGAATCCCATATCAAATAGTAATAAATCTGAACATACGTTGTTAAATAAATACTACGGAATCATCATCACATCTTGGTCACCTTTCATCTTGGCACTTCCTCTGTAAAGGATTTCCCAAACCACTAGTTAGAGTCACCGCTCTGTCAGAAATCCAAGTCCACTTATCCAATTAATCTGTTACAGGACTCCAGCTAATCCCACAAATGACCTAACCTGACTGTCAAAGCCAACGCCTTACTGAATTAATCATTAGTACGAGGGGCTATGGTATTGCATCTGTGGAAGTAATGCAAGTGATAGCTCCATTCAGCAATCTTATCCGTAGTATTATTATACCCCTGTTCTGTCCTTTGACCTTCCTGTCCTATGCTTGACACAATGATATAAATATACCGGACACCACCAGCAACTGCATAGGAAAGTCACATGGAAGTGAATGTAACAGAAGAGATAGAAGGCAGTGTACACAAATGGAATTCTTAAAGGGATTTTCTAAGACGTTCTAAGATAGGGGATTTCTGGGGATTTATTAACTGATGTTCTATCCAAAGGATAAGTCCTCAATTGAAGATCAGCAGGGTCCAACACTCAAGACACCAATGACTCAGCTGTATGTCATGTAATGTCACATTAATCAGTCACATGGCCTGTTCACAGCTCAATCCCATGCAAGTGACTGGACTAAGTTGCGATACCAAGCACAACCTCTATACAAATGTACACATGGGGGTTATTTGTCATCTACCCCTTTTCTGGTCATACTTTTCTTTTTTTAGACTAGTTTTACTGTCGTGTTTATTTAAGATGTTGGCGCTCCTCCTTGTTAAATGCTGTGCACATGTTAGTTAGGGCAAGTTCACACGGAGTTAACGCGTGCGCATTTTGGCACGTATACAGGTGTCAGAATGTGAGCGCTCAAAACAGATCCCATTCATTTCAATGTATCGTTACGGGCGTTATACACCCATAACGTTACATTGAAATGAAAGGGATCTGTTTTGAGTGCTCACATTCTGACACCTGTATATGTGCCAGAATGCGCGCGCGTTAACGCCGTGTGAGCTCGCCCTTAGTGTTATGTGCACTTTGCACCTTTTTGGTCAAAAAAGCGCAAAAAAGTGCACTTGTCCCTTTATAATCTATTCTAACCTGACGAGCTCTTTTAAGCCGCCCATGGATTGGAGTGCATTTGAGTCTTTTTAAAACAGGCGCAAGTCGTAAATACAGTGTCAAAAGGATCTACATTTAGGCCACAACCCCTTTTCTCGACAAAAAGTGAAAGTGGCGAGAGCAGCATTACAGCGTGAGAAAAGGTGAAGCATAGCACAGAAAGAGATCTCACAAGTTTTCCTCTGCAGACTTTCTGCTTCAATTATATCTATAGGGCTGGTTCACACAGAGTTTTTTGCAGGCGGATTTTCACACGGAATCTGCCTCAAAATCCGCCTGTAAAAAGGCTCCCATTCTTTTCAATGAAAGTTACTCCCTTCTTTTTCCTACTAGCAATTTTTTTCTGCTAGCGGGAAAAGGAAGCAGTATGCCCTATCTTCCCGCAGACTCCACGGCTGAGACAGACGCGGCGTCCGCAGCGCGAGACTCAGTCCATTCATTTGGGCCTAATCAGGAGCAGGATGCCGCAACCGGATGCCGGTGCACTCCATCGACATCCCATTGCGGCTAGCCGCGCAGAGAGTTCACACAGCGGAAAACGTTTCCGTCGTGTGAGCAGACCCATAGGTAAACTTCTGGTGTTTCTATAGGTATAATTGACATGCTGCGATTTTCAAAAACACAACGGTTTTGGAAATCTCAGCTGCACATATTTTTCTACAAAGTGTGGATGGGATTTGCTAGAACTGCAGCGTTTTACAGTCACAGCAAAGTGGATGGGATTTTAGAGAATCCCATCCACACATTGCGGAAAAATACGTACAGTGGAAATGCTGCGATTTCCAAAACCATTGCATTTTTGGAAATTGCAACATGTCAATTATACGGAAACGCTATTGTAGTAATGGAAGTAGAAAGTCTGCAGAGGAAACCGCTGCAAACCTTCTGTGAAAAACACTGCGGGAAACTGCATTTTAAGTGGACAGACTTTCCTTCTTTCCTTCTTTCGGGTCCCTGTGAACAACAGAGACTCAAACACTAGTGTGAATTTAGCATTGCTTTGGCTACCAATACAAGTCTACTGTCATATAGGATGACTAGTGGAGGCCAGTGATGGATTTGGAGCAGTAAGTGCCGACTCACTGGAATATATAATTCACGCAGAGGACACGATATGTCAGGACAGCACTGGTTGGTGACACAGGAGGACCTCATGAATATTTTTTTTGATCTATGGATTTTAGCATGAAGTGCTCAGTACATATGCAAGTATATACCTACATCCAGTGTTTGTTTTTCCAACCTTCCGATGCTAATGTTAGGGTGGAGCTGTATGACTACTATTGTAACCTACATGTAGCACTCAAGCACAACATGGAGAGCTAGCTTTCTAGAACAGGTTATTTTTACATATAACACGTTGAAGAGTTTTTCATCATTTCAAATTACTCATAATCGTGGCCCATCACAAAATTTTTGGAAAGAAGGTCTCCTCCACTTACTGTACAACAATTAGAGACCTGCGCAAGTGCTGTTACCATATTACAAGATATACATTGTTGTTTTTTTTTTGCAAAAACAGGTCTGTTGCAATGTTCCTATTGGGGATACAGTGGCGGTTGCTCCTGGGCCCTAGGCCCGGAGTGGTCCCTCTGCCATGTAAGATATACCACTATTCTAAATGGTAGGTATAAGGTTTGCATTACAAATATTGCAATAGGGCCCAGGAGCTTCAAGTTAAGCCTTTGGTTCCTATAACTATTCTGTGGAACGTTGTGGTTAGCACTGTTGCCTTACAGCGCTGGAGTCAAAAGATTGATTCTGACCAAGGACAACACACTAATCGGGAATGTAGATTGTGAGCCCCATATGGGGCCGTGACTGACAATGTCTGTAAAGTACTGTGGAACATGCAGGCGCTACTCAAGTGAAAGACATAATTTTGTGTAGTGCTATTTGTCTTGAAAAGAACAGACTGCAAAACAAGCCTAACATAGTTTCTTCCATATATTCAATACTTCTTACTAACATACATTAAAGAGGACCAGTGCAGTTAGTTGTGGTGCCGAATATGCTAACAAGACTCGGTAATGTCAAATGGATGGTGTCAGGCAGGAGCAAGCAAGGGAGTTTGACTCCCTTGACATTATCAGAACTCAGAATCACGCCCCCTTGTCTGCTCCTGCCTGACACCACCCACTTGACATTAGAAAGTCTAGTTAACAAATCCGACAACAAAACTAACAAGGAGAGGTGACAGCTTGAGAAAAAAAAAAATCCATCTGTACTGGAATCACTGGAGGGACGTCTATTAAAATATGAAAAGTGCTGATTTAGTGAAGGTGGTGAAAGATTCTTTTTCTCCATTTCCCAGCTTCCTCCATAATAGAACAGCAGTTGTAAGTTCTTTAAATATTGCTTTCGTTCAGGAGTTCAGCAGCCACCATAGCTGCTGTATAATACAGCAAAGACCTGGGGGTAGTGCCCATGATCAGTGCCCACATAACCCAGGTGCCATTTTCCATTTAGCTCCATACACTGGGGGGAACTGAACAATCTCTCTACGCCAGTATTTAGCAATTTATTTATCCCAATACGCCTCTGTCTAACATTTTCATTACAATTCATGACAATTTTCCGTCATTAGTTATAATGGAAATCTACACCAGTTCTTAACTCCTCAGACCCCAGAGTATCAGAGGCCCAGGGAAAGTAATTAAAAATAACAAACACTAAGGGTAAGTTCGCACGGGGTTTATTGGATCGGAACCTGAGGCGGATAGCCGTGGCTGAAAGCCGGTGCACTGCATCGACATCCAGCCGAGCACTCCGCTCCGGATTAGGCCCAATGAATGGGCCTAGTTGGGAAGAGGGAGTGTCTTCAGGCCAAAAACGGCCTGAAGAATGAGCACCTCGCTTCTTTTTTCTGGGAGCCGGAAGAAACAGCTCCCGGATAAACTCCTGAGCGTCTCCCATTGATTTCAATGGGATCCGTCTTTTTGGTCAGGATTTTGAGGCGGATATGGCCTCAAAATCCTGACCAAAGATCTATCTCCATGTGAACTTACCCTTATACTCACCTTGTCTCACCTTTCCTGGGCATCCTCACTCCATCCTGCTGTCTTCAGCGTCTTCATCCTGCTTCAGACATCACTGCTGAGGCCTATGAATGGACCTCAGCGGTCATGTGGGGTGCACTGATGTCATTATGCCGTCGTGCCCCATGTGACTACTGGGGCCTAATCACAGGCCTCAGCGTGGCTGTAGTAACATGACAGAAGAGCACTGGAGAGAACACTGAGCCCAGGAGAGGTGAGTATATGTATTTATTGTTTTCAGTCACCTCCCCTGGGCTTCCATCTATTGGAAAGGGACCTGGCGATATGCCAGGGCCCCTTTCCAATAACAGTATGTATTGCAGTTGGGGAACCACGCTTTCCTCAACCGCCATAATATCCCTGCCAGGCCCGGTCGCACCCCCTGCAACCGTGATCATTACATTACTGAAATTCCTCATTCCACAATGTAAAACATACATGCATCATTCTATAAACAATTTGGAATATTTCTCCTATTTTCAGCCTGCAGCTTTTCCGCTGCTTTCTCTGACATCCTTACCTAACAGGTTAGTTCTGTACACTCACAAGTAGATGAAACAACTCCTAACTCCTCGAGGGAGGGTGGTGGTGTTGTAGTCAGTGAATGAGAGCACGCTGGTTATTTTAACTAGGACACATCAGTTTTGATAAAAATAATTGTATTCCCTATGAAAATACAATTTGGGGCTTTCTTTTTTTTAGGATCTGCATTGTGATGCTCCTGTGTTATTCCTCCTAAAAATGTATGAATAAATTGACAAGTGGGTGTTAACCTTCCTTTTGGTAATAAATGAATGGATGATATCAAAGTATATAGTGACATGGCCTGTTGATAACATAAAACACAACACCCATTCCTCAGTTTTATTTAGTCATTTGCAGGAGGAATAGTAGAGGAATTTGCAGAAATCTAAGAAGCTCCAAAATTGTTATGTTATGGACAATACAAGTATATACAGACCTGCCAGGAGTCAGGAGAGGTGACCGGTCCTCTTTAGTACATACAGTAAATGTATTGATGTCTCCTATATCTATCAAGTATATTATATTATTGGCAGTGTCCAATTGTTGCGGCATAGCTTGTCAATTACCATTTCCACGTGATAATATATCCTTAATAACTGACTATATAAATACTGAATCAGATCACAAGCCCGTTCTATCTGTGCAGCATCTCCTGAGGTTCCCTGTATTTCATATTGATGCTTTATGTACAGAAATAAAAAATCTGAGCGTACAAAATTTTGTTGGAAAAACTTTACACATATGGATATACATTTGCGGTACCTTGTATATTCTAGGAATATTTTTCTACAGATACAGGAAGCTAGATTATTTTTGGACCCTATTAATATTACATTATAGCTAGCTTGCAGACATCATATACTTTACATTGTAGCAGAGGAGAATATCTAATATAAGTCACTTGAGTTTAGGTAGTGAAGTCAGTTCACCAGCAGTCCTATATATAACTATACATTGTGATATCACATAGAAAAATGCCAAATTACAAACTCAGCTCTGCTTTGACATATACGGTACAGTCAGCAAATACTAAATAGCTTACATGCAGTATATAGCACTTAGCATAGCCATGCAGTAAAAAGAGATGAGTTCTTACCCCACTAGATAAGCCAGAATGGAGAGCTGAAGTATTCGGAATAAAATCCCCACCTTTTTGTTCTTGGCAATGACATATTTTTCAGTCTTATAGTCAAAGAGTGACAGGAACAAGCCTTTCCATGCAACCTGCCCCATTCTGTCTGCTCACATTGCAGCAGTGAATGAGGCAGAGAGAGGAAGGGAATGCAGCTCTGATTCAGGAACCAGCTCTGAAACATGAGAAAGAGACAGCTGAACCCTGAGCTAGTGCTGTGTGCGAGCACACCCAGGACAGCTCACCACAGTAGCACTGACACAATGTGACGGAGACCCTGGGGTCACGGGCAGAATACCTCTAACCATTGCAATAAATCATTCATCTCATCTTTTATTTATAAACTTTACAAACTACACAAATGAAGATTCTCACTTTTTTTGTTACAAGACATCATACTCATGACTTTATTTTGGGTACCAAATACATTTTTATTCAGTCTTGGTATTATTATTTTTTTATGCGTTTATCAGTTATCTGATGTTCCAGACCAAAGGCCCCCTTGGGTTCCTGCGATGCTACTTTTCCTAGTGTCTCCCGATACACAGAAAGTTCTCCGAGATGCCCATCCATACAATCACTGCGTGATTTATGTGACCACCAACATCAGCAATCTGTGGAACGGAGCAGGGGGGATTGTGGAGCGATGAGGAAAGTATTTTTATGGTATCATGCCACTATTAGGCGCTTTTATTTTCTGGAAGCCCATTTAAAGGGAGTCTGTCAGTGCAATATTGAGATATAAACTAATCGCAGCACCTTGTAGGGCTGTCAGCACAGTTTACAATGATGTATATCTTATTCAGGACTGCTGCTCCATTGTTGTAAAAATTGTCCTTTTATTCCCATGCAAATGAGCAGAAAAGGACTTTAGGGGCGTGGCTTTCGATCAATGGGCTTCACTATCTGCTGCTGCTAACTGCTGCTCAGCTCTGCCCCCACTAGGTTGACTAAGCACACAAGACTAACTGTACTGTGCATGTCTGATGATGACACTCTGCACTCAGAAGTGAAGGAAGCGGCTTCAGGTACCCCATCTGTGATTAGTTTATATCTCAGTTTCGTACTGACAGACTCCCTATAAAGGGTTTATCCAAAATTAGAAAACATAATTGATTTCTCCTTCTTAAGAAGTGACATTGTGTCCATTGGTCACATGGCAATGCTAAAGTTCAGTACTATTCATTTTGCTATGCAGCATGGCCATGTGGACAAAAGATGTGATGTCACTGAGAAGAAGAAAGTAGCCATGTTTTCTAATCGTGGATAACCTTTAAGGTCTGATCCATGGAGTCAACCACTGTGGCCCCTTGGGTCAGTAGAGCAAACTGTCAACACTGTTAACTTCTAATGGGCTAACCATGTGGTATCTGGAGTCATCAGGCTAGTGATCAGGTTGCAACATATAGTGGCATCTCGAAATTCAAGTGTGGATCTTTATGCATGAAACTAGATGGCCCAGACTAGACTGAGGCGTGGAGTCTATGTAATTTCCTGGTTTTACCCCTTTAGTCTTTCCACAGAATTGTTACCTTAACTGCAGGTAAATCCTCAGATTGTGATCCCCTACGAAGTCTACAGGACTGAAGGATGCAGTATCAATGAGAGGACAGAAACACGACCAGACATGGAACGTAGAGCAGCTTTTGGATGTCAGGAACATGCAAGTATGGAATATGGATATTGGCGACTGAACATGAGTTGGAACAAGCAATATGGACACCAAGAATGGACCAGGAGCTTGAACCAGGAGGACAAACACCAGGAACAGACCAGGATCTGGGAACAGAGTCACAGAGACCAGGAACAGATGGAACCAGAACATACCAGGAACAGCAACCAGTGGCAGACAGACATTAGGAAGAAACTTCTATGAAGGAATCCAAAGCATTGCTGAGGTCGGAAGAAAAATGTTGACATCATGACTCTTGTTAGCAAGGGGCAGTACCACACTAGAGGATTCACAGACATGTCTCAGAATTAGAGGATCACTGGTGAAGAAGTTGAACTGTAAGGGAATCAAACTCAAAATTGTGCAGACCCATTATGTAGGGTTTGATAGCCAGAGAGCAGGACCAGGGAAACATCTTCTTCATGCTGAGACTGGCAAACCTGCTGGTGGAACACGGAACACAGCAGCCATGTATGTGTAATGAAATGCTCCTAATCCTGAGCAATCTCCTTGAAGTGGCCATCAATCCAGAGCCACCAACACACTATTGCAATGCAGGTAGCGAAGGAGCTGGTCCATAAACTTCACAAGATTTAGGATTATGAAGTGTTCCAAGCAGGCACTGGAACTTTACAGTTTCGACACATTTGTAGTAAATAGAGAAACTAGACAAGACACTGCAGACACAATTCAAGCAAAAATATGTACTTTTTAAAGCTTGAAACTGAGACCAGAGAAGGAGCAGGTACTAGAACGTCAGGAGATGGACCAGACACACATCATCCAGCCAGGAACAAATCTGCTCCAGAAACTAAAGTATCCATTGATGATGACCATTCATGTGTTGCATACCTGCATAAAATTACTTGGGTCAGTGAGAGTAGTGCTATTACAGGACATTAAGTAACATCTCACAACTGGAGTGTGGATCCTTATGCCTGAGTACAGGGACAGGCCAGACTCAAAAGCAGGATATGAAAGAAACAGGGTCCAAGGAACAAATTAGGGAAGGAACCAGGAGGCAGAGTGAACATGAACAAAAAAAAACTGGATGGTCCTTTTCTGGGATGGACTGTGAATGGTATGCTGACTGTAAATAAATGAGGGAAGTGGCTGGAAATGTACACTAGATCCTGATGAAGTCACAATGGAATAGATCCGAAAAAAATGCAGACTTGGATAGCCCACCAGGAGCAAATGGCATCCTGCATTTGCTACAGGTCTCCTTTAAATAATTTGATATCAGGAACTTCCATATCACACAACCATTTCATTAAACACGTGAAACATGGTAATCCCAATATGACGGGGTCTCAGCATTTTGACACCTAGCATTAAAATATTTAGTACAGTATATTGGTTGATATAATATCAAAACCCTTTAGTCTTGATATTCCTCTACTACCTTATCAAATCTTTCTTCAGGTCCTGTGTAAGGGGGGGAGGAGGAAGGGAAAGACACGGCAGCCGACTGGCTACCGGGGCTCTTGCAGGAACTTTTAGGATACAGCGGTTCCACGGACAGGCACAAACACACCAGACACAAAGTAAGAAATATAAATTTTACTCTATACCCTTTTTGGGGGAACTCCAGGCTAACGGGCCTGATGAAATCAATAAATACAAGACACTCAGCCGAGGGCCGAGACCCCTGAGTGACACTGCACCGTGACCTAATATGTCAGAACTAGAGAACTATGCCTTTAACTAGTGGCTACCTATATAAAGCAGCTGCAATTTACCTATTAATACCAAACTAACAAAACAATGTAAGTGTGCAGAGGAAGATCACCTGCGGTGTCTCACTGGGGTTAACAATATCACAGTTTACTATTTAACCTTCCCAATTCCCAATGTCCACATTTCAACACACTACCCCAACCCTGCAGGGAGGACTTCAGCAACCGGTTTTGTTTTATCAGAAGTTGGTGCTTAGCTGCACAAGTCCCAGTGAACCAAATAACTCCTCTTATGACGAACTTCTGGTACTATAATCCAGGATATAGTGTCTCTTTTGAATAGCAGGACAACACGTGCTGTATCTCCGTTTAGATAGAACTCTCTTTAAAGCAAAATGGCCGGAACCAGTCTATGCTAGGTTTTTGGCGCCAAAAACTATTTACTGAGTGTATACACTATTCACCCTTATGAAAGGTGAATTGGAGCTCCGCTTACCCGGGTTAGCATGGGGGCAAACAGTCAGATGGATTTTCCGAAGGAAACAGGAATCTCCTTGCCTCCAGGCAACTTGAACACGGTGTCATAAGGGCTGGTGTTTCTTTTCATCCGCTCTGTGGCGTCTGTACCGTAATCGTCTCCAACTCTCCTGACATGGGAACCAGCAACAGGTCCGGGCTTCTCCAGAGCTGGCCCTGGCCTGAAACAAGCGTTGCACGTGTAAGGGGGGAGGAGGAAGGGAAAGACACGGCAGCCGACTGGCTACCGGGGCTCTTGCAGGAACTTTTAGGATACAGCGGTTCCACGGACAGGCACAACCACACCAGACACGAAGTAAGAAATATAAATTTTACTCTATACCCTTTTGGGGTGAACTCCAGGCTAACAGGCCTGATGAAATCAATAATTACAAGACACTCAGCCGAGGGCTGAGACCCCTGAGTGACACTGCACCGTGACCTAATATGTCAGAACTAGTGAACTATGCCTTTAACTAGCGGCTACATATATATAGCAGCTGCAATTTACCTATTAATACCAAGCTAACAAAACAATGTAAGTATGCAGAGGAAGATCACCTGCGGTGTCACACTGGGGTTAACAATATCACAGTTTACTATTTAACTTACCCACTCCCCAATATCCACATTTCAACACACTACCCCAACCCTGCAGGGAAGACTTCAGCAACCGGTTTTGTTTTATCAGAAGTTGGTGCTTAGCTGCACAAGTCTTAGTGAAACAAATAACTCCTCTTATGACATACTTCTGGTACTATAATCCAGGATATAGTGTCTATTTTGAATAGCAGGACAACACGTGCTGTATCTCCGTTTGGATAGAACTCGCTTTAAAGCAAAATGGCCGGAACCAGTCTATGCTAGGTTTTTGGCGCCAAAAAAAACCCAAAACTATTTACTGCGTGTATACACTATTCACCCTTATGAAAGGTGAATCGGAGCTCCGCTTACCCGGGTTAGCAAGGGGGCGAACAGTCAGATGGACTTTCCGAAGGAAACAGGAATTTCTTTGCCTCCAGGCAACTGGAACACGGTGTCACAAGGGCTGGTCCTTCTTGTCATCCGCTCCGCGGCGTCTGCACAGCAATCGTCTCCAACTCTCCTGACATGGGAACCAGCAACAGGTTTGGGCTTCTCCAGAGCTGGCCCTGGCCTGAAACAAGCGTTGCAGGGCAGTGGATGGCAATGGATTGTCCCTCAGATCTCTCACTGCTCACAGCCAGCTTCTTCTCCCCCACTACAGCAGTCCACTTCCTCAACTCGTCACTTCCTGGTTTTTCCTTTACCTAACACAGCGGCATCTTGTGGTCAAAAAGAATTACTACAATAGAATTTTTCATTACAGAAACATCTCCTTTTACCACTGCTATTATCACATCACACACTTGTCAGTGAGAAGTGTTCTGAGACTGTATAGCATTAGTCACCCCGTGACACACCACCCCACTAGAGGTCGGCGTCCTCGACAGACCTCCCCAGACAAACTCATCCTGGGCGTATCGCTGTGGGGGAACCCCAGCATTAGACCTTGGCGTTCTGCGTAAAGTCGGGGCATCAGTCACTTCATTCCCACAGGTCGGCTCAGGTTCCTGTACAGGAGCAGCCATTAGTGTCGTCCCCTCCCGTGGAGGTAAGATCACCACGGCTGGAACCGTTTCAGACATGGGAACTGGTACATCCCACCACTCATCGGGATCAATCTGTGCAGCAGGTGTGAAGGTTGGGGCTGTTGGATTCAACCGAGACACCTCAGTCTCTGTTGTGGGAGTCTCTGAATTACAAGGTCTGAGCATATTACGGTGAAGAGTCCGGGTAACTCCTTCACCCCTTTCAGGCTCTATCTCATACACTGGTCCGTCAGGGATGACCCTTCGTTTTACTCGATATGGCATTGCCTCCCACCGATCATCCAACTTTCCTGAGGGTCTCTTGGCCCTTACTAACACCCTGTCCCCAGGTTGGAAGGGTTCATGTTGAACCGGGGTCTTGTCTGGGTGACTGGACAGTCGGGTTTTGTCAATCACCAATCGGTGTATGGTCTGCAGTTTTCGACGGTGTAGTTCTACCCAGTCATCGGGCGAGCGAGCGCCCTCTCTCTCAGGATTTGTCAAGTTCAATTCTTCAATCTCCCGTCCGGGATGCCCAAACAGCATCAGGTATGGCGTGTAGCCGGTGGTACTATGGACCCGATTATTATAGGCCCAGAGCAACTCAGCTAAGCTCTCTGGCCACCGAGCTTTTTGATCTTTCTCCAACGTTCGCAACATCTGAAGGAGGGTGCGATTGAATCGCTCACAGGCCCCATTCCCCTCTGGGTGATAAGGAGTCGTCCGGGATCTGTGGATACCATACACCCGATACAACTCCGACATGAGCCGCCCCTGAAAACATGCCCCCTGATCTGAGTGAATACGAGTGGGGCACCCATACACTTGGATGAAGTGCTTACACACAGCCCTGGCGGCAGATTCGGCAGTCTGATCTTTCGTAGCTACTGCTACTGCAAACTTGGTAAAGTGATCGGTCATTACCAAACAGTACTGATGTCCGCTGTTGGAGTGTCCTATCAGGACATAATCAATCATCAGCACCTCCAACGGCGCAGTGGTCCTAATCGTCTGAGTGGGGGCCCTTTGTTCTGGGGGTTTAGCGAGCTCACAGGCCCTGCAGGCTTGGCACACGTCCTGCACTGTCTGCTCAAGACCAGGACAATAGACAAATCGCTGGAGCCACTTGAACGTTTTATCAGGACCAAAGTGGGCCCCTCTCACATGAGCCTCACGGGCAACTTCCCTGGCACTGGTACTTGGTATTACTAGTTGCCATCTCACCTCCAACTCAGTCTCTAAATATACTTTACGGTACAGTAACCCATTCTCACACTTCAGTCTATCCCACTGTTGCATTACTCTTGCCCCCATAGGTGGCAAGCGTTTGCGCTCCATCGGGGTAGGCCACTCCTTTGCCATCACCCACTGCTTGATCTTTCTTAGGGTCACGTCATCATTCTGAGCATATACCCAATCTCCATGGGTTTTCCCAAGCAACACTGGTCGGTCTGTCACCACCCCACTTGTCCGTGCCAGTATCACAAACAAGGGTATTCTACCCAAGTGGGGAACCTCTGAGTCTTCCAACTCTCCATCCTTATCTCGTCCGGAGTCATCCGGCGTCACTCGAGACAGGGCATCCGCATTTGCATTTTCTCTACCGGATCGGTACTTGATCTTGTACTTGTACCTGGACAACCTGGCCATCCATCGCTGCTCCAAAGCACCCAACTTTGCATTGTCTAGGTGCGCCAAGGGATTGTTGTCGGTCATAACAGTCACTTCCGCTCCTGTCAAGTATTCTGAGAATTTCTCCGTCATGGCCCACACTAGGGCCACTAGTTCCAGCTTGAATGAACTATAGTTGTCAAAGTTCCTCTCTGTCTCCCTCAGGGACCGGCTTCCATAGGCTATGACCCTCTCACGGCCATCTTGTTCTTGGGCGAGCACCGCACCTAGGCCATGGAGACTCCCATCTGTGTATAACATGAAGGGCTTGTCAAACTGCGCATAGGCGAGTATTGGTGCACTCGTCAGGGCTTCCTTCAACTCCTCGAACGCCTGTTGTTGTTTCTCTCCCCATGGAATGGGCTGGTTCTTTGGCCCCCGGGAGGTCCCCCTCAGCAATTCGTTCAGCGGTCCTGCCTTCTTTGAAAAATTTCTTATGAAGCGCCGGTAATATCCAGCTAGGCCCAAGAATGCGCGAAGTTCCCTGAGGGTTCTTGGGACAGGCCAGCGTTGTACCGCTTCCACCTTGCTGCTTGCCGGTTGCACCCCCTCAGCAGAGACAATATGCCCCAGGTACTCAATCTGTGTCTGGAACAGCTGGCACTTCTTGGGCTTGACCTTGAGCCCATGCTCCATCAGGCGCTTCAGGACTTGTCTCAGCCTCTGAAGATGTTGTTCGAAGGACGATCCGAAGACCACAATATCGTCCAGATAGATGAGCACTGACTCAAAGTTTAGGTCACCAAGACAATACTCCATGAGTCTTTGGAACGTGCCGGGGGCATTGGACAATCCAAAGGGCATCCTTCTGAACTCATACAAGCCCATCGGCAAGATGAACGCTGTTTTCTGTCTGTCTTCTGCTGCCATTGGCACTTGCCAGTATCCGCTCGCCAGGTCTAGGGATGAGAAGTATTTCGCCTTTCCCAATGCGGATAAGGATTCCTCGATCCGCGGCAAGGGATAAGAGTCTCTCACTGTCTTTGCGTTCAGCTTCCGGTAGTCGACACAGAAGCGTAAGGTGCCGTCTTTTTTTCGGACCAGCACCACCGGGGCAGCCCACGGACTCTGACTTGGTTGTACCACGCCATTATCCAACATTTGATGTAACATCTCCTTCACTTCTTGGTACATGTTTGGTGGGATCTGTCGATACCTTTCACGGATTGGGGCCGTGTTCCCGGTCGGTATTCGGTGCTCGATAGCAGACGTACAGCCAAAGTCTTCGTCATGCCTAGAAAATGCAGCTTGGAACTCCCATAGGGTCTCTTCCACTAGCCGTACTTGGTCTGGACTCAAAGAGGGACGGTTTATTCCCATCATTTCCAGGATCTTCCTCCCATTCCACTCGGGCGTGGGTTTTTCAGGTTGATCCATCTGTACCGCCAAGGTCCAAACGTCCCCTCTCTCTTCCCTAAGAGTAAAGGGTCTTCTCCGGGCTGTCTCACCCTGGTGTAGGAAGACTCTGGCGACCTTGACTCTCCTTGGTAGGGTCACTTCATGATCCTGTAGATTCACGCACCGCACCGGCACTCGCCCGTTTCGGACTGTGGCCACCACTCGCCCAAACATCACACCAGTTATCTCTTCACACCGCTCTACCGGTTCCAGCTCGACATCCAATCCGTCCACATTCAGATTGGTCCCCACAGGCAACATCAATGTCCGTTCCTGCCGGGGAGGTATTTTTACGGGCGCACCATTCGGGGTATACACCGCCCCCAGCCGGTGGTTTTCAGGGAGTCCCTTCTGGATTCGGCAAGTCTGGACAATTTGCCGGAAAACTTGCTGTGTTGGCCTATGTGCCGTAGTCCGCTTCCAGTACTCCGGTCCTTTCTTGGTGAAAAGCACGTGGTTCAGGTCTCGCAACACATTCATGCCTAGAATCACCGGGACCTCCGGCAAGTAGGTAGACTTGACAAGGATAACTCCCTTGACTCCTAATTCTTGGCCACAGGCCCGAAGCCGCATCCAGACTACCCCATGTACAGGGATAGTTCCATTATCTGCCGCTCTCAGTCGGATAACCATTCCGGTGTTTGGTCGCATAAGGTGGCCATGATGCCGTTCAAAATAGTCTAAGGGCATTGTTGTCACTTCAGAACCCGTATCCACTAGGCAGGGGACCTTCTTTCCCTCAAAACTCACTTCCAGCACGGGGCTTTTTGCGATCAAATCATGTGGGCTTTTTGGAGCACTTGGGCCCCCTGATACCCCCGCGGTGCGCCCTCTTATCGCGGAGGTCTCCCGTTTAACGGCGGTGAGTTGCTGGGCCTGGCCCTTCTCGGTCCTGGGCAGTTCCTTGAGATATGCCCGAACTCTTGACATTGCCAACATTGAACATTGCTATAGTCCCACTCCCGAGGTGGTGGCCTTTGTCGCAGTTGGGGGTCAGGAGGAGAGCGATACCACGGCCGTGATGGAGATGGCCTTCCCTGTGGTTCCTCTGTTTGCCACATGGGGGGTCTTGCTGAGCATTGACATGGGGGCCCGTCTGAGGGAGTTGGTAACGGGTTCCCAGCAGCAGGAGTCTGTACCCTACTCTGCACCTGGCTCAATTGTTGGGTTAGCGCATCTATAGTACGCTGCATTTCTCTCATCTGGGCCTCTGTCTCACCCCCTACAGCATTGGTCATCACCCTTCCAGCTCTCTGCATGGCGACCTGACCCACCTCTGGCTCCTCCATTTGAGTCCTGGCGATGGTCTCCTCCAGAATCTGGACAAAGGTCAGGGTCTTGTCCGCCAGCACGCGGTTCTGTAGTTCCCGCCTCACCGTACTCAAACATAATCCCCGAATAAAATAGTCCCTCAACAGCTCGTCATCTTCCTCAGGGGCACGCTGGGCGTGGGATTCGGCCCTCCGGACATCAGCTAACAACCCCTGTAGTTCATTAGCATACTCAGGGACGGTCTCCCCCTCCCCCTGTCTCCGATTAACAAACCGGGCAAGTAAATCAACTGACGGGGCACGGTTCCCGTAAACCTTCTCCAACCTGTTTACTATGTCTGTCACCGTACTCCTCTGGGACTCTGGCAGTAATGTGATTGTCTGTCGGGCATTCCCTTCCAGAGCATTTATCGCTACCTCCGGTTGGAGTTTGGGGGCTAGATTACACAGTTTAATCGCACTCCTCAGTCGTTCAGTCCAATCGGTCAGCAACATGTTATGTCCGTCAAATTTAGTCAGTTGGTTTAAGATGGCACCTGCTGGTAAACACCTGACTGGGGCTGTCGGTGCAAGAGTAGGTGCAACAGGCGGGAGGACAACACCTACAGCCACCCCGCCATTAGGCACACGGTCCGCGTCCACCAAGGGCGCGTCCCCAGATGCGTTGTCCATGTCCATGGTGGCACCGTATCCTGCCGACTACGCCAAAAATGTAAGGGGGGAGGAGGAAGGGAAAGACACGGCAGCCGACTGGCTACCGGGGCTCTTGCAGGAACTTTTAGGATACAGCGGTTCCACGGACAGGCACAACCACACCAGACACGAAGTAAGAAATATAAATTTTACTCTATACCCTTTTGGGGTGAACTCCAGGCTAACAGGCCTGATGAAATCAATAATTACAAGACACTCAGCCGAGGGCTGAGACCCCTGAGTGACACTGCACCGTGACCTAATATGTCAGAACTAGTGAACTATGCCTTTAACTAGCGGCTACATATATATAGCAGCTGCAATTTACCTATTAATACCAAGCTAACAAAACAATGTAAGTATGCAGAGGAAGATCACCTGCGGTGTCACACTGGGGTTAACAATATCACAGTTTACTATTTAACTTACCCACTCCCCAATATCCACATTTCAACACACTACCCCAACCCTGCAGGGAAGACTTCAGCAACCGGTTTTGTTTTATCAGAAGTTGGTGCTTAGCTGCACAAGTCTTAGTGAAACAAATAACTCCTCTTATGACATACTTCTGGTACTATAATCCAGGATATAGTGTCTATTTTGAATAGCAGGACAACACGTGCTGTATCTCCGTTTGGATAGAACTCGCTTTAAAGCAAAATGGCCGGAACCAGTCTATGCTAGGTTTTTGGCGCCAAAAAAAACCCAAAACTATTTACTGCGTGTATACACTATTCACCCTTATGAAAGGTGAATCGGAGCTCCGCTTACCCGGGTTAGCAAGGGGGCGAACAGTCAGATGGACTTTCCGAAGGAAACAGGAATTTCTTTGCCTCCAGGCAACTGGAACACGGTGTCACAAGGGCTGGTCCTTCTTGTCATCCGCTCCGCGGCGTCTGCACAGCAATCGTCTCCAACTCTCCTGACATGGGAACCAGCAACAGGTTTGGGCTTCTCCAGAGCTGGCCCTGGCCTGAAACAAGCGTTGCAGGGCAGTGGATGGCAATGGATTGTCCCTCAGATCTCTCACTGCTCACAGCCAGCTTCTTCTCCCCCACTACAGCAGTCCACTTCCTCAACTCGTCACTTCCTGGTTTTTCCTTTACCTAACACAGCGGCATCTTGTGGTCAAAAAGAATTACTACAATAGAATTTTTCATTACAGAAACATCTCCTTTTACCACTGCTATTATCACATCACACACTTGTCAGTGAGAAGTGTTCTGAGACTGTATAGCATTAGTCACCCCGTGACACACGGCAGCGGATGGCGATGGATTGTCTCTCAGATCTCTCACTGCTCAAACAGCCAGCTTCTTCTCACCCACTACTACAGTTCACTTCCTGAACTCGTCACTTCCTGGTTTTTCCTTTACCTAACACAGCGGCATCTTGTGGTCAAAAAGAATTACTACCATAGAATTTTTCATTACAGAAATATCTCCTTTTACCACTGCTATTATCACATCACACACTTGTCAGTGGGAAGTGTTCTGAGACTGTATAGCATTAGTCACCTCGTGACACACCACCCAACTAGAGGTCGACGTCCTCGACAGACCTCCACAGACAAACTCATCCTGGGCGTATCGTTGTGGGGGAACCCCAGCATTAGACCTTGGCGTTCTGTGTAAAGTCGGGGCGTCAGTCACTTCGTTCCCACAGGTCGGCTCAGGTTCCTGTACAGGGGCAGCCATTAGTGTTGTCCCCTCCCGTGGAGGTAAGATCACCACAGGTGGAACCGTTTCAGACATGGGAACTGGTACATCCCACCACTCATCGGGATCAATCTGTGCAGCAGGTGTGAAGGTTGGGGCTGTTGGATTCAACCGATGCACCTCAGTCTCCGTTGTGGGAGTCTCTGAATTACAAGGTCTGAGCATATTACGGTGAAGAGTCCGGGTAACTCCTTCACCCCTTTCAGGCTCTATCTCATACACTGGTCCATCAGGGATGACCCTTCGTTTTACTCCATATATGCATTGCCTCCCACCGATCATCCAACTTTCCCGAGGGTCTCTTGGCCCTCACTAACACCCTATCGCCAGGTTGGAAGGGTTCATGTTGAACCGGGGTCTTGTCTGGGTGACTGGACAGTCGGGTTTTGTCAATCACCAACCGGTGTATGGTTTGCAATTTTCGACGGTGTAGTTCTACCCAGTCATCGAGCAAGCGCCCTCTCTCTCAGGATTTGTCAAGTTCAGTTCTTCAATCTCCCGTCCGGGACGCCCAAACAGCATCAGGTATGGCGTGTAGCCGGTGGTACTATGGACCCGATTATTATAGGCCCAGAGCAACTCAGCTAAGCTCCCTGGCCACCGAGCTTTTTGATCTTTCTCCAACGTTCGCAACATCTGGAGGAGGGTGCGATTGAATCGCTCACAGGCCCCATTCCCCTCTGGGTGATAAGGAGTCGTCCGGGATCTGTGGATACCATACACCCGATACAACTCCGACATGAGCCGCCCCTGAAAACATGCCCCCTGATCTGAGTGAATACGAGTGGGGCACCCATACACTTGGATGAACTGCTTACACACAGCCCTGGCAGCAGATTCGGCAGTCTGATCTTTTGTAGCTACTGCTACTGCAAACTTCGTAAAGTGGTCGGTCATTACCAAACAGTACTGATGTCCGCTGTTGGAGGGTCCTATCAGACATAATCAATCATCAGCACCTCCAACGGCGCAGTGGTCCTAATCATCTGAGTGGGGGCCCTTTGTTCTGGGGGTTTAGCGAGCTCACAGGCCCTGCAGGCTTTGCACACGTCCTGCACTGTCTGCTCAAGGCCAGGACAATAGACAAATCGCTGGAGCCACTTGAACGTTTTATCAGGACCAAAGTGGGCCCCTCTCACATGAGCCTCCCGGGCAACTTCCCTGGCACTGGTACTTGGTATTACTAGTTGCCATCTCACCTCCAACTCAGTCTCTAAATATACTTTACGGTACAGTAACCCATTCTCACACTTCAGTCTATCCCACTGTTGCATTACTCTTGCCCCCATAGGTGGCAAGCGTTTGCGCTCCATCGGGGTAGGCCACTCCTTTGCCCTTACCCACTGCTTGATCTTTCTTAGGGTCACGTCATCATTCTGAGCATACCCAATCTCCATGGGTTTTCCCAAGCAACACTGGTCGGTCTGGCACTACCCCACTTGTCCGTGCCAGAACCACAAACAAGGGTATTCTACCCAAGTGGGGAACCTCTGAGTCTTCCAACTCTCCATCCTTATCTCGTCCGGTGTCATCCGGCGTCACTCGAGACAGAGCATCCGTATTTGCATTTTCTCTACCAGATCGATACTTGATCTTGTAATTGTACCTGGACAACCTGGCCATCCATCGCTGCTCCAAAGCACCCAACTTTGCGTTGTCCAGGTGCGCCAAGGGATTGTTGTCAGTCAAAACAGTCACATCCGCTCCTGTCAAGTATTCTGAGAATTTCTCCGTCATGGCCCACACTAGGGCCAGTAGTTCCAGCTTGAATGAACTATAGTTGTCAAAGTTTCTCTCCGTCTCCCTCAGGGACCGGCTTCCGTAGGCTATGACCCTCTCACGGCCATCTTGTTCTTGGGCGAGCACCGCACCTTGGCCATGGAGACTCCCATCTGTGTATTGTCAAACTGCGCATAGGCTAGTATTGGTGCACTCGTTAAGGCTTCCTTCAACTCCTCGAATGCCTGTTGTTGTTTCTCTCCCCATGCAATGGGCTGGTTCTTTGGCCCCCGGGAGGTCCCCCTCAGCAATTCGCTCAGCGGTCCTGCCTTCTTTGAAAAATTTCTTATGAAGCACCGGTAATATCCAGCTAGGCCCAAGAATGCGCGAAGTTCTCTGAGGGTTCTTGGGACAGGCCAGCGTTGTACCGCTTCCACCTTGCTGCTTGCCGGTTGCACCCCCTCAGCAGAGACAATGTGCCACTCAATCTGTGTCTGGAACAGCTGGCACTTCTTGGGCTTGACCTTGAGCCCATGCTCCATCAGGCGCTTCAGGACTTGTCTCAGCCTCTGAAGATGTTGTTCGAAGGACGATCCGAAGACCACAATATCGTCCAGATAGATGAGCACCGACTCAAAGTTTAGGTCACCAAGACAATACTCCATGAGTCTTTGAAATGTGCCGGGGGCATTGGACAATCCAAAGGGCATCCTTCTGAACTCATACAAGCCCATCGGCAAGATGAACGCCGTTTTCTGTCTGTCTTCTGCTGCCATTGGCACTTGCCAGTATCCGCTCGCCAGGTCTAGGGATGAGAAGTATCTCGCCTTTCCCAATGCGGATAAGGATTCCTCGATCCGCGGCAAGGGATAAGAGTCTCTCACTGTGCGTTCAGCTTCCGGTAGTCGACACAGAAGCGTAGGGTGCCGTCTTTTTTTCGGACCAGCACCACCGGGGCAGCCCACGGACTCTGACTTGGTTGTACCACGCCATTATCCAACATTTGATGTAACATCTCCTTCACTTCTTGGTACATGTTTGGTGGGATCTGTCGATACCTTTCACGGATTGGGGCCGTATCCCCGGTCGGTATTCGGTGCTCGATAGCAGACGTACAGCCAAAGTCTTCGTCATGCCTAGAAAATACAGCTTGGAACTCCCATAGGGTCTCTTCCACTAGCCGTACTTGGTTTGGACTCAAAGAGGGCCGGTTTATTCCCATCATTTCCAGGATCTTCCTCCCATTCCACTCGGGCGTGGGTTTTTCAGGTTGATCCATCTGTACCGCCAAGGTCCAAATGTCCCCTCTCTCTTCCCTAAGAGTAAAGGGTCTTCTTCGGGCTGTCTCACCCTGGTGCAGGAGGGCTCTGGCAACCTTGACTCTCCTTGGTAGGGTCACTTCGTGATCCTGTAGATTCACGCACCACACCGGCACTCGCCCGTTTCGGACTGTGGCCACCACTCGCCCAAACATCACACCAGTTATCTCTTCACACCGCTCTACCGGTTCCAGCTCGACATCCAATCCGTCCACATTCAGATTGGTCCCCACGGGCAACATTAACGTCCGTTCCTGCCGGGGAGGTATTTTTACGGGCGCACCATTCGGGGTATACACCGCCCCCAGCCGGCGGTTTTCAGGGTGTCCCTTCTGGATTCGGCAAGTCTGGACAATTTGCCGGAAAACTTGCTGTGTTGGCCTATGTGCCGTAGTCCGTTTCCAGTACTCCGGTCCTTTCTTGCTGAAAAGCACATGGTTCAGGTCTCGTAACACATTCATGCCTAGAATCACCGGGACCTCCGGCAAGTAGGTAGACTTGACAAGGATAACTCCCTTGACTCCTAATTCTTGGCCACAGGCCCGAAGCCGCATCCAGACTACCCCATGTACAGGGATAGTTCCATTATCTGCCGCTCTCAGTCGGATAACCATTCCGGTGTTTGGTTGCATAAGGTGGCCATGATGCCGTTTAAAATAGTCTAAGGGCATTGTTGTCACTTCAGAACCCGTATCCACTAGGCAGGGGACCTTCTTTCCCTCAAAACTCACTTCCAGCACGGGGCTTTTTGCGATCAAATCATGTGGGCTTTTTGGAGCACTTGGGCCCCCTGATACCCCCGCGGTGCGCCCTCTTATCGCGGAGGTCTCCCGTTTAACGGCGGTGAGTTGCTGGGCCTGGCCCTTCTCGGTCCTGGGCAGTTCCTTGAGATATGCCCGAACTCTTGACATTGCCAACTTTGAACATTGCTATAGTCCCACTCCCGAGGGCCTATATCCTATATACGATTTGGCCTATATCTATTAGGGTCATCTTGTTGTTTATGTTATCTTTTTATATGACCCTTATTGTGTATATCAATGCTCTTATTTGGTTACATCAGAGTTGATTAGCATATCTATTTGCAGATCAATTCATATATTAGGTTCGCATTTGGTTACATTAGAGTCGATTTGCATATCTGTTTGCAATTCGCTTTGTATATTGGTCAGCTTATTGGGATTATATATACTATTGATACTTACTTGTTCAATTGTCCACTTTGGGTGGTATGATGATGATTTTTCTGAGGTTTCTTTCCGGTCTTTTTTCTTCTTTTCTCCTGTCTAGGAGCCGTGTTGTTCACGCGTGCGCCGTACGTTCCAACATGATATGTTGGTCAATGGGACATTCAGGTGCATGCGCAATTTTGTTTCCTGGTGCACGTTCAGCCATCTTTGTTTTGGGCAGACAGGTTGTATAGCGCATGTGTGTATTTTGCTGCACTGGCGTCCGGGATATCATACCGGTGGACCCTTGCTTCTTGAGTGGGATCTTATGTTATACGGATCCACCCATGATTCGGGGGTCTCTCGATCAGACGCTTATGTGATCATAATTGTGTAAGTATATTAATATCCGAGGTACAGTGATTTTTTATTTTATTCGGGCAACAATGTATCTTTTCGTGACATTTTGGCATGAGATCATCTATATGTGTCATCATAATATATGCTCTGTGATTTATGCCTCCCGTTAACATACTTCTCGTGACAATACCTCCTACATTTTTTATATATATGATGTTTTTAAGGGATTGGTTACATTATCAATTTTATTGATTTCACATGTGGTTGTACTATTTATTGGGGTGGGATGTAGTAGACGATTAGGCTATGACTAAGGCACGCATGTGCTGAAACGCGTCAGCCAACGTCATCATCGTCTTCAGCGTTTGGGGTAGGGAGCACCTCTGACCTAGTGAGATGTGTTTTTTAAATTTGAATTAATAAAGAAATGTTTTTTTATTGATGTGGATGCTGGACTTTTCCAACTTCTCTTAGCGCATCTATAGTGCGCTGCATTTCTCTCATCTGGGCCTCTGCCTCACCCCCTACAGCATTGGTCATCACCCTTCCAGCTCTCTGCATGGCGACCTGACCCAACTCTGGCTCCTCCATTTGAGTCCTGGCGATAGTCTCCTCCAGAATCTGGACAAAGGTCAGGGTCCTGTCCGCCAGCACGCGGTTCTGTAGTTCCCGCCTCACCGTACTCAAACATAATCCCCGAATAAAATAGTCCCTCAACAGCTCATCATCTTCCTCAGGGGCACGCTGGGCGTGGGATTCAGCCCTCCGGACATCAGCTAACAACCCCTGTAGTTCATTAGAATACTCAGGGACGGTCTCCCCCTCCCCCTGTCTCCGATTAACAAACCGGGCAAGTAAATCGACTGACGGGGCACGGTTCCCGTAAACCTTCTCCAACCTGTTTATTATGTCTGTCACCGTACTCCTCTGGGACTCTGGCAGTAATGTGATTGTCCGTCGGGCATTCCCCTCCAGAGCATTTATCGCTACCTCCAGTTGGAGTTCGGGGGCTAGATTACACAGTTTAATCGCACTCCTCAGTCGTTCAGTCCAATCGGTCAGCAACATGTTATGTCCGTCAAATTTAGTCAGTTGGTTTAAGATGGCACCTGCTGGTAAACACCTGACTGGGGCTGTCGGTGCAAGGGTAGGTGCAACAGGCGGGAGGACAGCATCTGCAGGCATCCCGCCATTAAGCACACGGTCCGCGTCCACCAAAGACGCATCCCCTGATGCGTTGTCCATGGTGGCACCGTATCCTGCCGACTACGCCAAAAATGTAAGGGGGGAAGGAGGAAGGGAAAGACACGGCAGCCGACTGGCTACCGGGGCTCTTGCAGGAACTTTTAGGATACAGCGGTTCCACGGACAGGCACAAACACACCAGACACGAAGTAAGAAATATAAATTTTACTCTATACCCTTTTTGGGGGAACTCCAGGCTAACGGGCCTGATGAAATCAATAATTACAAGACACTCAGCCGAGGGCCGAGACCCCTGAGTGACACTGCACCGTGACCTAATATGTCAGAACTAGAGAACTATGCCTTTAACTAGTGGCTACCTATATAAAGCAGCTGCAATTTACCTATTAATACCAAACTAACAAAACAATGTAAGTATGCAGAGGAAGATCACCTGCGGTGTCACACTGGGGTTAACAATATCACAGTTTACTATTTAACCTTCCCAATGTCCACATTTCATCACACTACCCCAACCCTGCAGGGAGGACTTCAGCAACCGGTTTTGTTTTATCAGAAGTTGGTGCTTAGCTGCACAAGTCTCAGTGAACCAAATAACTCCTCTTATGACGAACTTCTGGTACTATAATCCAGGATATAGTGTCTCTTTTGAATAGCAGGACAACACGTGCTGTATCTCCGTTTAGATAGAACTCTCTTTAAAGCAAAATGGCCGGAACCAGTCTATGCTAGGTTTTTGGCGCCAAAAACTATTTACTGAGTGTATACACTATTCACCCTTATGAAAGGTGAATCGGAGCTCCGCTTACCCGGGTTAGCAAGGGGGCGAACAGTCAGATGGATTTTCCGAAGGAAACAGGAATCTCCTTGCCTCCAGGCAACTTGAACACGGTGTCATAAGGGCTGGTGTTTCTTTTCATCCGCTCTGTGGCGTCTGTACCGTAATCGTCTCCAACTCTCCTGACATGGGAACCAGCAACAGGTTCGGGCTTCTCCAGAGCTGGCCCTGGCCTGAAACAAGCGTTGCACGGCAGCGGATGGCGATGGATTGTCTCTCAGATCTCTCACTGCTCAAACAGCCAGCTTCTTCTCACCCACTACTACAGTTCACTTCCTGAACTCGTCACTTCCTGGTTTTTCCTTTACCTAACACAGCGGCATCTTGTGGTCAAAAAGAATTACTACCATAGAATTTTTCATTACAGAAATATCTCCTTTTACCACTGCTATTATCACATCACACACTTGTCAGTGGAAAGTGTTCTGAGACTGTGATAGCATTAGCCACCTCGTGACACCTGCAGGAAGTTAGAATGGAGCAAATATCTTATTATATTTCTTTAAAATAATTTGCTATGTATCATCATTATTTCTATATAACTTTCAACCACAGATGTTTTAATGGCATCAATTTGCCCAGATTGCAATGAGACATACATATACAAAGAAGCAAAGAAGATTCAACCATTTAAGTAGACATAGATGTTAGGGACAACAAGGGATGTCTACATCCTCTCACACTCACCTACCTCACCTCGTAGCATATATAGATAATTGTTAGTATATATATTACAATAGAAAATGGCTGACAGATACAAAATGGAGGACCACTCATTGAGGATTATATCTAACACAGAGAACCATGAACATAACATACAGTATGTCACCATCCACCTTGGTATAATATCACTGCAGTCTGGCAGTTTTGGTGGAGTCAGGATTACTGATTTAACAGATTCTGCATTGGATGACTTGTAATGCACTAGACTGGGACGTAAAGTCAAAGAGTCTGACATAGTCTACAATGGAAGAAAAATAGTCAGCCAGTATGGAAAGATCTTAAACTGGATATTCCTAATGCTGAAAAAGTTAAATTGACTTGAATATTAGTGTCTACAATTATATTTATATCGCACGTCAAGTAAAACTTGGATATAAAATGAAAGATTAAACACCCAATGACATCATTCGCATAAAATAGTGTCAGTGTCTAAATAATGCTATTACAAGAGATTTTCATTGCAATCCTATCCTTAGGTTTAGCCATACTTGCAGTCTCTTCCAGAATGTCCATGCCAATCTCCCTAAACCTATCAGCTCCCTATTATTTTCTATGTGATGTAGGAATGTTACAGTATGTGCCTGTCATGTCACAAAAAGGGATGAGACTGTGGGGCAACACAGTGGCTCAGTGGTTAGCACTTCAGCCTTGCAGCGCTGTAGTCCTGGGTTCAAGTCCCACCAGAAACAACATCTGTAAGGAGTTTGTGTGTTCTCCCCGTGTTTGCATGGATTTCCTCCCATTCTATGAAGACATACTGATAGGGAAAAATGTACATTGTGATCCCTATATGGGGCTCACAATCTACATTTAAAAAAATAAAAGCGGTGTGACCGGAACGTTTTTTCAGTTCGTGGTATATTATGAAATGGGCGTGTCTATGGGAAGGGGGCAAGGCTCTCTGCAATGTACTGTCCCTCCTAGAACACTGCTGGCAAAGCATGGGTTTAGTGAATGTCAACTCTAACAATGAAAAAACATATTTCCATTACTTTTCATTGCTTTTGTTGTCTTCTGTGATAATATATTACGCTGCAGCAGTTTAACCAATTGCAGAAGTTCGGGTTAAATCTGCTATATTTGTATATGTTCTTGTTGAATGCTGGACGTCTATCTGTCTGCAACCACTAAGGTGAGCTTATAAAAGCCCTGCCCGCTGTCTATTCATTATACTCACCTTCCATTACCTCTTTTGGGCCTCCTCGCAGTATCCAGCGCTCTTCTGTGATGTCATCGACCTGGGCTCAGCACTGATGCCTATGATTTGGCCTAAGCAGTGACCTGGGCACGTCAAGTGTCATGACATCATGATGCTCGGTATGTCCATGAGACCACGGGTGGGCCATTCACAGGCCTCAGCCATGACCCCCATGCCGATGATGTCACAGAAGAGTGCTGGACACCATGAGGAGACTGTGTGCATTAGAGGGCTAGAATTTACATAGAGTCCTGAGAGTGTTCGACACTATGTTTAACCCAATTTAACATTTGATTTGTCCTGAAACTTACCGGGGCCCCGAGCCGCCAAACTTGAACGTGAAACAAATCTTGAGAGGTTTGCCCATCTCTATGCAGGAAATTTCTTAGTGGTAGATGCAAGAAGTCAGTGCTTTTGACATTTTGTTCCATAAAAATGTAGAGGATTTCCAAAGAGAAAATTTGATCTTCATGAATATGTTAAAAAAAAAAATTGATCAGTTCAATTTTGGCCCTAAAATGACTTGTGTAAGAAATAGGAGATTCACTTTAAATAAAACAAATATTGTATTGTTACATAAGGATAAACTTTTATATAAATAGAGGAAGTTTAGAAAAATAACAGATAAAAAGTCACATCCGTTGCATAACAGTAAGCATACTTGATGTCTCATCTTCAAAATCATAGATAACAGGCTCCAAAATATCAGTGAAAATATACAACATACAACCCTACATTCTCCTTATATGTCCTTAACCCGTTACCCTAAATCCCTAAAACCCAAATCGCTGCTACTTCCCAGATCTCTGTATTACATTTGTCCCTGTTTATTCCTGATTCCACTATAAGCTGGCTACATGCATGCCTGGGACACACCACCAAAGATTGCCAGGTTGACCTGCAAGTCCTTCACTAATGTAAGTGAATGGAGTCATGAGGTTGCTGCAACTGAAACTTCTAGATACAAAAAAAAAAAAAAAATTAAAGATCCAGCAGTCCCTTTATTGCAACTAGAAATAGTGGTTATAGCGCTCCTGGGGTCACACTGTGACTATAATCACTTGCATCTGAGGAGAAGTACAAACAAGTGCCTACAGTAATTTGTTTGCCCGGGAGCCCATTTTCTATCAGACAGGTACTTTTTATATTCTAGAAGGTGGTCTTATAAAATTACATCTTAAAGGCTAATAGCTTCAAAACTGTGCTTAGATTTACATGTATATACATGAAGATGTGACCCTAACCTAAAGCTAGGATATACAGAGAATAGAGATTGGTTCCAATATTGGTTTTCTACTAAAAATATCTGAAGTTACATTATAGCTTGGTTTCAGAAACAATGGTTGCTTGGTGGTGTCACGGGATGGTTAGAGTCCGGCAATAGGCAATGTGTAATATATATTTCATGTGGAATGTATTCTCTAACCTGTTGTAAACATCAGTGTGTAGTTGGCTGATTCGGGTCTAGTGTGTTAGCACATTGTATGCAAATACCTCTAACTAGTGAGGACAATGGGTGGAGATAATCTGATCCGTGTCTCCAAGAAGATGTTGGACTGTGCATTGTTCAAAAGAGACAGGGAGTCTGCTCTCCTTGGCATAGGTGAGGGGGGAAGGATCTGTGACTCAGCCCTTCCCACCCCCAGATATAGGAAGTAACAGTTTGGTATATAGATGTAGCTAGCAGTTAGTATGAGTTAGCCGGCCTGTGCACAGCTCTGTAGAGAGCCAGGATTTAGTTACAGGACCAAGGAACCAAAGCTATCATTGGATTGTGACTTCTGTGGACTTATGGTTATTACGGTTGATGTGACCACCGCCGGCTACTAACTTTGTGGATTACAATAAATTGCTGTTGTCTCCCGACCTCTTGCGTCCGTGTTGATTCAAAAGACCTTCCGGAGGAAGACATATACCTTCGCTCCGTGACAACTGGTTGGCAGCGGTGGGATCAACAGCGGACAGCGAGATGGACTACAGCAGCCCAGCGATTAATGGAGCCACAACCTCAGAATACAGGAACTGGACTATGGCAAGTCTACAAGTAAGGGCCCGGGAACTAAACCTGAGTTACCAGGGAAGAACGAAAGATCAACTGATCGAGGCACTGGAGGAGATGACCCTGCAAAGCGACCATGAGGAGGGCTGCCCCCAGGAGACAGTAGAGATACGGGAGTGGCAGGTACAGACCCAAAAGAGCAGATGGGTTGTTTTGTATGAGGAGGAATTGGCAGTGCTGGGGCTAGAAGCAACTGCAGAGCAAAGGAGTAGAGCGTTACAGAGGGCTCAGGAAACGGAGAAGGAGGAACAGAGAATGGCGTATGAAAAGGAAAGAATGGCGCATGAAATGCGAATGGCTGAGATAACTGCGCGGAATTATAATCAAACGTCGACCCCCAGCCCAACAGTGAGAGAACCACCATATGTCTCCCATAAACACTTCAAGACCTTTGATGAAGCGGCTGGGGATGTTGATGGATATTTTCAGGACTTCGAACACCAGTGCCGCCTGATGGAAGTCCCAGAGAAGGATTGGGTCCGGTATCTGGTGGGGCACCTACGAGATGGGGCTGCGGAAGCTCTCAGAGCCATGGACCCTAGTGATCAGCGGGACTATGAGGCCATTAAAAGAGCGGTGCAGAAGTATTATGCAGTCACTCCAGAGTCCTACCGAGTTCAGTTCCGCTCTTTGTCTTACAATGGGGGAAGCTCCTTCCACATGTTCACCCACAAGTTGAAGCAAGCATGCAAGCGCTGGCTAGAAGGAGAGGAGGCTGTCACAGTCGATAAGATCCTCCAAGTCATACTTAAGGAACAGTTCTTTTCCCAGTGCCCCGCTGAGATCCGTGAGTGGGTGCTGGAACGGAACCCAGTCACAGTTGAGCAAGCTGCTTCTCTTGCAGATGAGGGCCTGACCATCAAGCCGCAGTGGAAGAGGTTGTTTGCAGAGGAGCGGAAAACTACCACAGTCCGCCAGACACCCTTCAGCCAGCCACCCACCTTTCGTGTCCGGCCTCAGGATTACAATTTCCCCTCTACCCCTGCCCCAGCCCATCGGCCTCCAGCTATGAACAACCCTGTCCCTAGACAACGACCCACTGGAAGAATGCTAGAGCGCAGATGTTTTGGGTGCGGGCGGCCTGGACATTGGCAAGCTAGTTGCCCTGCTAACATGGGGGCACGGGCCACCGTGGCATCCCGGCCTATTCACTACCTGGGAACCACCCCTAGGACAGAAAGTTTGGCCCCATTTCCAGATGACTCCATGAATGACCCATCTGTTCCACCTCCAGGGGTCTATGGGATTCAGCCTTCCGCCACACATCCCGCAAACCTTCAGAGGAAGCACTTGCAGGAGGTCCTACTGGATGGCCGAACAGTTGTTGGATTCCGGGACTCGGGAGCTTTCCTAACGGTAGCGGACCCCCGAGTTGTGCGACCCGAGGCCCTAGAGGAGGGCCCTGGCATTTCTATCAAGTTGGCAGGGGGTACTCAAAGACGTATTCCTAAAGCTACCGTGGAACTCGACTATGGTTATGGACCAAAACGATGCACAATTGGTGTGATGAGCGGGCTGCCGGCCGATGTTCTGTTAGGCAACGATGTTGGAAATCTACAGTGCCACTTTGTGGGAGCAGTGACCCGAAGCCAAGCTCAGGGAGAAGCCAACATGGATCCACCGGATTTTCTGACAGATGCCAGCCCTTCAACCCTACAACTTTACCATTCAGCACCGCCGAGGGAACCAACACCAGAACACAGATGGGTTATCCCGGCAGGAGGAAATATGAGCTATAGAGACTGATGTGCATTCCCCAATTTACCTGTGTAGGCCAATTGTGTCATGCACATGTTTTGAGAGGGGGAGGGGTTGTCACGGGATGGTTAGAGTCCGGCAATAGGCAATGTGTAATATATATTTCATGTGGAATGTATTCTCTAACCTGTTGTAAACATCAGTGTGTAGTTGGCTGATTCGGGTCTAGTGTGTTAGCACATTGTATGCAAATACCTCTAACTAGTGAGGACAATGGGTGGAGATAATCTGATCCGTGTCTCCAAGAAGATGTTGGACTGTGCATTGTTCAAAAGAGACAGGGAGTCTGCTCTCCTTGGCATAGGTGAGGGGGGAAGGATCTGTGACTCAGCCCTTCCCACCCCCAGATATAGGAAGTAACAGTTTGGTATATAGATGTAGCTAGCAGTTAGTATGAGTTAGCCGGCCTGTGCACAGCTCTGTAGAGAGCCAGGATTTAGTTACAGGACCAAGGAACCAAAGCTATCATTGGATTGTGACTTCTGTGGACTTATTGTTATTACGGTTGATGTGACCACCGCCGGCTACTAACTTTGTGGATTACAATAAATTGCTGTTGTCTCCCGACCTCTTGCGTCCGTGTTGATTCAAAAGACCTTCCGGAGGAAGACATATACCTTCGCTCCGTGACAGGTGGAATCTGGACTGATCTCTAATAATAGAACAGGCGGGGAGTATTACAATAATATAGTCATGGTGTAATGCTGTCAACTCCTAAATTTAATATGTTGAGATTTGGTTGCAAATTAAATCAAGTAAATTGAAGATCTGGTGTGGAATACTGAGCAGTTATATGTGTATATTGATTATAACATTACAGGAAGGTCAGGCTGACATTGAATTAGAATAAAGCTGAATCAAACATAAAGTCCAATGCAACTTTACCAGCCATAAGTGGTGCACTGGAGGAGATATTTCCAAAGTAGGGGGCTATACATTGTATCCACCGGGACTATTGGATTTATGGTAATGCATAAGATAACTATTAGAGATGAGCGAACACTAAAATGTTCGAGGTTCGAAATTCGATTCGAACAGCCGCTCACTGTTCGAGTGTTCGAATGGGTTTCGAACCCCATTATAGTCTATGGGGAACATAAACTCGTTAAGGGGGAAACCCAAATTCGTGTCTGGAGGGTCACCAAGTCCACTATGACACCCCAGGAAATGATACCAACACCCTGGAATGACACTGGGACAGCAGGGGAAGCATGTCTGGGGGCATAAAAGTCACTTTATTTCATGGAAATCCCTGTCAGTTTGCGATTTTCGCAAGCTAACTTTTCCCCATAGAAATGCATTGTCCAGTGCTGATTGGCCAGAGTACGGAACTCGACCAATCAGCGCTGGCTCTGCTGGAGGAGGCGGAGTCTAAGATCGCTCCACACCAGTCTCCATTCAGGTCCGACCTTAGACTCCGCCTCCTCCGGCAGAGCCAGCGCTGATTGGCCGAAGGCTGGCCAATGCATTCCTATGCGAATGCAGAGACTTAGCAGTGCTGAGTCAGTTTTGCTCAACTACACATCTGATGCACACTCGGCACTGCTACATCAGATGTAGCAATCTGATGTAGCAGAGCCGAGGGTGCACTAGAACCCCTGTGCAAACTCAGTTCACGCTAATAGAATGCATTGGCCAGCGCTGATTGGCCAATGCATTCTATTAGCCCGATGAAGTAGAGCTGAATGTGTGTGCTAAGCACACACATTCAGTACTGCTTCATCACGCCAATACAATGCATTAGCCAGTGCTGATTGGCCAGAGTACGGAATTCGGCCAATCAGCGCTGGCTCTGCTGGAGGAGGCGGAGTCTAAGGTCGGACCTGAATGGAGACTGGTGTGGAGCGATCTTAGACTCCGCCTCCTCCAGCAGAGCCAGCGCTGATTGGCCGAATTCCGTACTCTGGCCAATCAGCGCTGGCCAATGCATTCTATTAGCCCGATGAAGTAGAGCTGAATGTGTGTGCTTAGCACACACATTCAGCTCTACTTCATCGGGCTAATAGAATGCATTGGCCAATCAGCGCTGGCCAATGCATTCTATTAGCTTGATGAAGCAGAGTGTGCACAAGGGTTCAAGCGCACCCTCGGCTCTGATGTAGCAGAGCCGAGGGTGCACAAGGGTTCAAGTGCACCCTCGGCTCTCCTACATCAGAGCCGAGGGTGCGCTTGAACCCTTGTGCAGCCTCAGCTCTGCTACATCAGAGCCGAGGGTGCGCTTGAACCCTTGTGCACACTCTGCTTCATCAAGCTAATAGAATGCATTGGCCAGCACTGATTGACCAGAGTACGGAATTCGGCCAATCAGCGCTGGCCAATGCATCCCTATGGGAAAAAGTTTATCTCACAAAAATCACAATTACACACCCGATAGAGCCCCAAAAAGTTATTTTTAATAACATTCCCCCCTAAATAAAGGTTATCCCTAGCTATCCCTGCCTGTACAGCTATCCCTGTCTCATAGTCACAAAGTTCACATTCTCATATGACCCGGATTTGAAATCCACTATTCGTCTAAAATGGAGGTCACCTGATTTCGGCAGCCAATGACTTTTTCCAATTTTTTTCAATGCCCCCAGTGTCGTAGTTCCTGTCCCACCTCCCCTGCGCTGTTATTGGTGCAAAAAAGGCGCCAGGGAAGGTGGGAGGGGAATCGAATTTTGGCGCACTTTACCACGCGGTGTTCGATTCGATTCGAACATGGCGAACACCCTGATATCCGATCGAACATGTGTTCGATAGAACACTGTTCGCTCATCTCTAATAACTATATAAATATTCAATAATTTAATATCACAATTAAAATGAATTTTTAGTAAAATATGAATATACAATATGTAAACTTACAAAGGCTAAAAAGAAGATGTTTAAAGGGATTCTACCATTAAAAATCTTTTTTCTGTGGCTAACACGTCGGAATAGCCTTTAGAAAGGCTATTCGTTTCCTACCTTTAGATGGGATCTCCGCCACGCCGTTCCTTAGTAATACCGGTTTTTACCGGTATGTAAATTAGTTCTCTGGCAGCGATGGGGGTGGGCCCCAGCGCTGAAAATGCGATGAGGGTGTCCCCACCGCTGCCTGAGAACAGGATCCTGCGCCGCCTCTATCTTCTGCTGGATCCTCCCCTTCTTTCTTCATCTTTCTTCTGACGCCTGCGCAGTTGGCTCTGCCACTGAGACACTAGTAGAGCCAACTGCAAATGCGCGCAATTGCAGGCTCGGAACTATGGCCGCGCATGCGCAGTCGGCTCTACTAGCGTCTTAGCAAACAGAGCAAACTCACACCCCCTCCCTGTTTCCTACTACTAGCCCTTCCTATCTAACTCATCGCCCACCGCATCATACTTACCTGTCTCTGGGGCAGAACTTTCTGGGCACAGGACTTCACTTGTTCTGGGCAGCCAGCTACACCTGCGTAATAGAGTCGGCATGCACAGAGCTGTGGGTAGCTTAGATTAGGAAGATTGGTTTATCCTGGACAAAACTGAACTGGCCGTTTAAACTTTAACAAGGGTAAGGAGAAAGCAAATTTATTCAACATTTTTTTGTCTGTATTCACAAAGGAAAATGAAATGTCCAGTCCGATGACGTAAACTCTACAGTAAACTGTGTGACCCAAGAAGAAGTATTTATAGACGAATGACTGGATCCAGATAGTATATACCCCCAAGTCCTAAAATAATTTAGTAATGTCATAGATAGACCTTTATTTCTAATAATTGAAGAGTCTATGAAGACTATGACTGTGCTACTGAATTGGTGCGTAGCAAATGGCCTGCCAATGTTCAAAAATTTGGTTCAGATTTGCATCGTTCCCCTCCTCTATATTGCTGTTTATGCTGAGCTGAAGATGTTATGTCAGTGGGTGCTGCCAGAAGCTGAATGTGATGTCATCGCTGATAAGTGAGTAGGCCATTTTCTGCTTCTTCAGTAGAGAGGCTGTGCTTCTGTGGAGCAGATTTTGTGGAGAAGGCTGAATTCGGAGTGTGGAGCTCCGTGTGGATTGTGAAGGAGCCAGAAGTGGGAGGCATCACTATAGTTAGGTTGGTGCTGTCAAGAGTGTGACGGAGCAGGGGACTAGCCAGTGTGCATACAAGCCATTGGCATAGGGTGCTGTGTATGTGAGCTGTCACGGTAAATCTCCATTGTACCTTTGATGTTAGGAATGACGCAAAATTGAAACTGTAAGTCAATTTAAAAATTAAAGGGGTTTTCCAGGCAAAAAAGTATGGATTTTTGCTATTAATAGGTTAGCAGTGTTTTCAGTGATTTCCGGGTTTCTCTGGGAGCTCCTGGCATCTTCTGCATTCGTTTACATGGGTAGCTTTCTGTTCTGTTTTCCTACAACTACCAGGATGCCTTGCACTACACTCAGAGCTGACCTCCCCTCTCTCCTTCTCTTACTGGTGGGCCTCAGCTGCTTTTTTTTTTTTTTTTTAATAGACTGTTACCTGCTGGAATAACCCCAACAGGTAACAGGCCCTATTTACTTACCAATCCCCACTCCTGCTCCCAGCCGCCTCCATTTCCCCTTCTTGAGGGGAAGAAGGAAGAAGGGGAAGTGGAGGCAGCTGTGAGCAGGAGCGGGCCCGTAGCAAGAGTATTTGTTGGGCGAACCCCAACAAATACTGCTATCATTATACATTGGAGTCTCTTCAGACATCAGAGTATAATGGTTGGAGGCTCTTCGGCCTCTTTAAGTCAGACCGGTGCCAGGACGCATAATGACCCACATCTGTGACATCATTGAGGCGGACTGCAGCGGAGTCGAGGAGAAGTAGGGACTACTTGTTTTCATGTTTTGGCCTCTGATCATTATAGGTGAGATGGTGACTATCATTTTCATACCTCAGAGTATAATAATGGTTCATGAAATTTGGGGTTTTGCTGAACCTGAAAGTATCTGAAAGTGTCTGAAAGTGTAGATTAACATCCAGAGATAGAAGCTTCATCAATGGACCAGACCATTCTATAGCGGGGGTGCTGAGATACTACAACTCTGCGCCTATCACTTGAATCAGTGGCGTAACTACCGCCATAGCAGTGGAGGCAGCTGCCACAGGGCCGCTGCTATCATTATACTCGGGGGTCTTTTCGGACCCCCGAGTATAATGATTGGCGGACCGGGAGAGGTAAGAAACATAAAAAACATGTTACTTACCTCTCCACGATCCTGCCAGGCCTCCTTCCTGACGTTTCTGATGTCACATGAACCCGGCCTGCGATCCAGACAATACTGTGTGCAGGGGCCACTAAGGGACATAATACTGTGTGCAGGGGCCACTATTGGGGATAATACTGTGTGTAGGGGCCACTATGGGACATAATACTGTGTGCAGGGGCCACTATGGGACATAATACTGTGTGCAGGAGCCATTATGGGACATAATACTGTGTGCAGGGGCCACTGTGGGGCATAATACTGTGTGCAGGGGCCACTATTGGGGATAATACTGTGTGCAGGAGCCATTATGGGACATAATACTGTGTGCAGGGGCCACTATGGGGCATAATACTGTGTGCAGGGGCCACTATGGGGGATAATACTGTGTGCAGGGGCCACAGTCTATGGGACATAATACTGTGTGCAGGAGCAACTAAGGGACATAATACTGTGTGCAGGGGCCACTATGGGACATAATACTGTGTGCAGGGGCCACTATGGGACATAATACTGTGTGCAGGGGCCACTATGGGACATAATACTGTGTGCAGGGGCCACTATGGGACATAATACTGTGTGCAGGGGCCACTATGGGACATAATACTGTGTGCAGGGGCCACTATGGGACATAATACTGTGTGCAGGGGCCACTATGGGACATAATACTGTGTGCAGGGGCCACTATGGGACATAATACTGTGTGCAGGGGCCACTATGGGACATAATACTGTGTGCAGGAGCCATTATGGGACATAATACTGTGTGCAGGGGCCACTGTGGGGCATAATACTGTGTGCAGGGGCCACTATTGGGGATAATACTGTGTGCAGGAGCCACTATGGGGCATAATACTGTGTGCAGGGGCCACTATGGGGGATAATACTGTGTGCAGGGTCCACTATGGGGGATAATACTGTGTGCAGGAGCCATTATGGGACATAATACTGTGTGCAGGGGCCACTATGGGACATAATACTGTGTGCAGGGGCCACTATGGGACATAATACTGTGTGCAGGGGCCACTATGGGGCATAATACTGTGTGCAGGGGCCACTATGGGGGATAATACTGTGTGCAGGGGCCACAGTCTATGGGACATAATACTGTGTGCAGGAGCAACTAAGGGACATAATACTGTGTGCAGGGGCCACTATGGGACATAATACTGTGTGCAGGGGCCACTATGGGACATAATACTGTGTGCAGGGGCCACTATGGGACATAATACTGTGTGCAGGGGCCACTATGGGACATAATACTGTGTGCAGGGGCCACTATGGGACATAATACTGTGTGCAGGGGCCACTATGGGACATAATACTGTGTGCAGGGGCCACTATGGGACATAATACTGTGTGCAGGGGCCACTATGGGACATAATACTGTGTGCAGGGGCCACTATGGGACATAATACTGTGTGCAGGAGCCACTGTGGGGCATAATACTGTGTGCAGGGGCCACTATTGGGGATAATACTGTGTGCAGGAGCCATTATGGGACATAATACTGTGTGCAGGGGCCACTATGGGGCATAATACTGTGTGCAGGGGCCACTATGGGACATAATACTGTGTGCAGGGGCCACAGTCTATGGGACATAATACTGTGTGCAGGGGCCACTATGGGACATAATACTGTGTGCAGGGGCCACTATGGGACATAATACTGTGTGCAGGGGCCACTATGGGACATAATACTGTGTGCAGGGGCCACTATGGGACATAATACTGTGTGCAGGGGACACTATGGGACATAATACTGTGTGCAGGGGCCACTATGGGACATAATACTGTGTGCAGGGGCCACTATGGGACATAATACTGTGTGCAGGAGCCATTATGGGACATAATACTGTGTGCAGGGGCCACTATGGGGGATAATACTGTGTGCAGGGGCCACTATGGGACATAATACTGTGTGCAGGGGCCACTATGGGGGATAATACTGTGTGCAGGTGCCACTATGGGGGAAAATACTGTGTGCAGGGGCCACTATGGGACATAATACTGTGTGCAGGGGCCACTATGGGACATAATACTGTGTGCAGGGTCCACTATGGGACATAATATTGTGTGCAGGTGCCACTATGGGGGATAATACTGTGTGCAGGGGCCACTATGGGACATAATACTGTGTGCAGGGGCCACTATGGGACATAATACTGTGTGCAGGGGACACTATGGGACATAATACTGTGTGCAGGGGCCACTATGGGACATAATACTGTGTGCAGGGGCCACTATGGGACATAATACTGTGTGCAGGAGCCATTATGGGACATAATACTGTGTGCAGGGGCCACTATGGGGGATAATACTGTGTGCAGGGGCCACTATGGGACATAATACTGTGTGCAGGGGCCACTATGGGGGATAATACTGTGTGCAGGTGCCACTATGGGGGAAAATACTGTGTGCAGGGGCCACTATGGGACATAATACTGTGTGCAGGGGCCACTATGGGACATAATACTGTGTGCAGGGTCCACTATGGGACATAATATTGTGTGCAGGTGCCACTATGGGGGATAATACTGTGTGCAGGGTCCACTATGGGACATAATATTGTGTGCAGGAGCCACTATGGGACATAATACTGTGTGCAGGTGCCACTATGGGGGATAATACTGTGTTAAGGGGCCACTATGGTCAGACCAGATCACGGTCAGATCAGACAGTCCTTTAATTTTTACAGGATATGTGAGAGTGGAAATGAACACCATAGTATAAATACTGTAACTAGTTTTTATTATAGTGTTACATGGACTCTGTATTGCCTGCAATGTCCTACTCCCTGCAGAGATACAGTATGTCATTGGCTGGTTGGACGTCTGCCTGGGACTGTAATACACACAAGCACAATGTGAGCTGCAGTATCCTGTGTAATTATTACTTATATCTTACTATTAAGTGCCATCTAGTGGTAAGTTAATAGATACAAGTATACTGTATTAGACATGAGCGAACAGTGTTCTATCGAACACATGTTCGATCGGATATCAGGGTGTTCGCCATGTTCGAATCGAATCGAACACCGCGTGGTAAAGTGCGCCAAAATTCGATTCCCCTCCCACCTTCCCTGGCGCCTTTTTTGCACCAATAACAGCGCAGGGGAGGTGGGACAGGAACTACGACACTGGGGGCATTGAAAAAAATTGGAAAAAGTCATTGGCTGCCGAAATCAGGTGACCTCCATTTTAGACGAATAGTGGATTTCAAATCCGGGTCATATGAGAATGTGAACTTTGTGACTATGAGACAGGGATAGCTGTACAGGCAGGGATAGCTAGGGATAACCTTTATTTAGGGGGGAATGTTATTAAAAATAACTTTTTGGGGCTCTATCGGGTGTGTAATTGTGATTTTTGTGAGATAAACTTTTTCCCATAGGGATGCATTGGCCAGCGCTGATTGGCCGAATTCCGTACTCTGGCCAATCAGTGCTGGCCAATGCATTCTATTAGCTTGATGAAGCAGAGTGTGCACAAGGGTTCAAGCGCACCCTCGGCTCTGATGTAGCAGAGCTGAGGCTGCACAAGGGTTCAAGCGCACCCTCGGCTCTGATGTAGGAGAGCCGAGGGTGCACTTGAACCCTTGTGCACCCTCGGCTCTGCTACATCAGAGCCGAGGGTGCGCTTGAACCCTTGTGCACACTCTGCTTCATCAAGCTAATAGAATGCATTGGCCAGCGCTGATTGGCCAATGCATTCTATTAGCCCGATGAAGTAGAGCTGAATGTGTGTGCTAAGCACACACATTCAGCTCTACTTCATCAGGCTAATAGAATGCATTGGCCAGCGCTGATTGGCCAGAGTACGGAATTCGGCCAATCAGCGCTGGCTCTGCTGGAGGAGGCGGAGTCTAAGATCGCTCCACACCAGTCTCCATTCAGGTCCGACCTTAGACTCCGCCTCCTCCAGCAGAGCCAGCGCTGATTGGCCGAATTCCGTACTCTGGCCAATCAGCACTGGCTAATGCATTGTATTGGCGTGATGAAGCAGTGCTGAATGTGTGTGCTTAACACACACATTCAGCTCTACTTCATCGGGCTAATAGAATGCATTGGCCAATCAGCGCTGGCCAATGCATTCTATTAGCGTGAACTGAGTTTGCACAGGGGTTCTAGTGCACCCTCGGCTCTGCTACATCAGATTGCTACATCTGATGTAGCAGTGCCGAGTGTGCATCAGATGTGTAGTTGAGCAAAACTGACTCAGCACTGCTAAGTCTCTGCATTCGCATAGGAATGCATTGGCCAGCCTTCGGCCAATCAGCGTTGGCTCTGCCGGAGGAGGCGGAGTCTAAGGTCGGACCTGAATGGAGACTGGTGTGGAGCGATCTTAGACTCCGCCTCCTCCAGCAGAGCCAGCGCTGATTGGTCGAGTTCCGTACTCTGGCCAATCAGCACTGGCCAATGCATTTCTATGGGGAAAAGTTAGCTTGCGAAAATCGCAAACTGACAGGGATTTCCATGAAATAAAGTGACTTTTATGCCCCCAGACATGCTTCCCCTGCTGTCCCAGTGTCATTCCAGGGTGTTGGTATCATTTCCTGGGGTGTCATAGTGGACTTGGTGACCCTCCAGACACGAATTTGGGTTTCCCCCTTAACGAGTTTATGTTCCCCATAGACTATAATGGGGTTCGAAACCCATTCGAACACTCGAACAGTGAGCGGCTGTTCGAATCGAATTTCGAACCTCGAACATTTTAGTGTTCGCTCATCTCTATACTGTATGTATAAGTGCTAAGAAGGATCCTTTCTGTATATTATGTTAATTAAGTTTGTTTAGTTACTTTGCATATAGTGACGTAAAGATCGCGGTCGCAGGGGGTGTCACTGTGAGCAGGCCCAGAGTGGTAAGTGACCCGTGGCCAACTGAAGATTGCCAGGGCCCCCGGACCGCTATGATAGCGGTCGGGAAAAGCCTGGTTCCCGGACTGTTATACATATTGTTAATGGTATATGAGTTGCCCCAACTCAGCCTCTGTGGATTCACGAATCAAGCAGGCCCGACACCGGGGGCGGCTGCGCCTTGCAAAAGGGGAGTTTTAAGCAAAAATGGATTAAAGAAAAATAAATGTTTGTCGTGACGCCAGTTGGGGTGAAGCCGGGCACTCTAGACAGGGCCTCTGGGAATAGGTGGTGACACAGTGCCAGATGTTTTTTGTTTTTTTTCTTATTTAAATGTACTGTAGATTGTGAGCCCCACATGGGGCTCACAATGTACATTTTTTCGGAATATGGGATGGAAATCCATGCAAACATGAGGAGAACATACAAACCCCGTGCAGATGGTTTTTTGCTCTTGCTGGGATTTGAACACCAGGACTCCAGCGCTGCAAGGCTGCAGTGCTAACCACTGAGCCACCGTGTGCCACCCCCCCAGTGCCAGATGTTATACCCTCCCCAACCAGGGCAGGTACCAGGGCCAAATAATATAGGTGAGGAAGGGGTGATTTCCAGGAGGAGTAACAGAGGAACGATGATCGATGAAAGAATACAGTCCAGACAGGGATTAACCAAACACTTATGGTTTACTTCTGTAGTCAGCAGGAGATAACAGATGTTACAGGAGGATTCACCTTGCTCCAGTATAGTGAGATGCCAGTCTTCCCTTTTACCACTATGGGAAAAATATGCAAATCTGTCTCCTAAGATGTAAACAGGGAGACAGTGCCTCTGTTTGCTGCCCTCTATAGCAAGCACCCTGAACAACATGCCCGACTTCCCAGAAGCCTTCACTGCATGATGCGAGGTTATAACCAAATCAATTTCTCAGCTACGGACGGCACAGTTTCTGTCTCTTTGGACTTCATCAGCACAGCCTAGAGAGAATTGATTTGGTTTAAGTGAGAGGCTGAAAGACCAGATTGTGGCCGAGACACAAACGGTGCCGTCCGTAGCTGAGAAATTGATTTGGTTATAACCTCGCATCATGCAGTGAAGGCTTCTGGGAAGTTGGGCATGTTGTTCAGGGTGCTTGCTATAGAGGGCAGCATAACAGAGGCACTGTCTCCCTGTTTACATCTTGGGAGACAGATTTGCATATTTTTCCCATGTTCCCTTGCAGTGGAGCAACTATGGCTGTATAAGTCTCCACACACCTGAGAAGGTGGTCTCTCCCTAAGGAAAGACGTTATCCCCACAATCTGGTCTTTCAGCCTCTCACTTAAACCAAATCAATTCTGCACGAATTGAAAGTGATAAAAGCCTTTCCCGTTTTTTTTTTGTTTTTTTTTGGCCGATTTATTTTTTACCACACTATTAAAAATTTAAATAAAAAACTGATTTCAAATTAAAAATTAAATCTTATTATATAAAATATAAAAAACTAAATTAATATCTGTTTGTAAAAAAAGTAAAATACGTTCAAAGAATTTTCTCGCGTGTCCCGAGATTCACGAGAATTGACGAGAATCTCGCCCACGCTGCGTTAACTTGTTAATTTATTAATGATAAAAACAAACAATTTCTAAGTTTTTAACATGTTATTTACTTGTTTTTTTAAAAAGTATCTGATATTACTGTATGATTATGTCATGAAATACAGTAAATTCGCTTCTTTTAGCCTATGTTCAATTGTTCCATTTTCTGTTTTTATTAAATTTTTTGTTTAAATTTTTCAAGTATTTTTTAAATACTTTTGAAGTAGTATTTAGTATTTGTATTTAAAATACTTTCCCAAAGTATTTTCCTGAACACTGAAGAACACCATCCCAACCGTGAAGCATGGGGGTGGAAACATCATACTTTGGGGGTACTTTTCTGTAAAGGGAACAGGACGACTGCACCGTATTGAAGGGAGGATGGATGAGGTCATGTATCACGAGATTGAAGATGGGTCGTAGCTGGATTTTCCAGCATGACAATGACCCAACTAAGGAGTGGCTCCGTAAGTAGATCTTTCAAGGTCCTGGAGTGACCTAGCCAGTTCCCAGACCTGAACCCAATCAAAAATCTTTGGAGTGAGCTGAAACTCAGTCTAGCCCACAACAAAATCCCTGCTGCAGCGTGAGTAAACTTGGTCAAGAACTACAGGAAAAGTCTGACCTCTGTAATTGCAAACAAAGTTTTTTGTACCAAATATTAGATTCTGTCTTTTATTGTATCAAATACTTATTTCATGCAAAAAAATGAAGGGAGGGGTTAATTATAATTAATCATTTAAACATCATACAATGTGATCTTCTGGATATTTTTTAGATTCTGCCTCTCACAGTTGAAGTGTACCTACCATAAAAATTACAGACCTCTCCATTATTTGTAGGTGGGAAAACTCGCACAATCATCAGTGTATCAAATACTTTTTTTTTTCCATATACATATATATAAACATATATATGTATATGCGTGTTCTGTGTCTGCATCTTTACATATCCTGTCCTCTACAGGAAAAATAAGTTATCCAAATCAGACAATCCTTTAAAAATAAAATTCAGACCTGAACTAAACATCTTAGATATACCACTAACTTTACAATTACATCTCTAGAAGAACGGACTACACTGCATCTGTGCAGTGAATTCCATTTTTTAACATAAGCAAACACACAGTCGCAAGAACCCTCACATGATGGATATCAATGCTGCCTAATGACACACCTCACTGAGTTATTTGCAATCCTGTAAGTGATGATGTGCCTCCCCCTGATCTGAAAATCATTCAGTGTGAACTTTGCATAAGGAAATAGAAATAGCAATGTAATATATTTCAAGACTTACATGGAAAGACAAGTTTTATTGTTCTTGCTGTTGCACCAAAACCATAAGAATACTGTAAAAATGACATAGCATTTTGAATGTAAACCAGTTCTAAAAAAAAGAAAGTGCTATATCATGTAATGTTATGAACTTGAGCAGAGGATCTGGCTCATGGAGGAAAGTCTCAAGTATAGTATCCCACTCTCTAATTCCCATACGCTGTAGATGTCCCGTGTCAACCACTTTAAAGAAGACCTTTTACCAACTCCACCAATGCAAGTGCTTAACTGGCAATAGGCACCGCTACACTGATACCAGCGCAATTGGGATTTTCTCTCTAGCCCCCACCATTCCTGAGCCAAAAGCACAGTTAGTTTTGTTACCTACCATGTTATTTAAGCGCTGTAATGTCAGATGAGCGATGTCAGGCAGTTAGCGTAATTCAGAGCTCCAATCATAGGCAGCCAGTGTCAGCTCAGAATCACACCCCTTGTCTGCTCCTGCCTGACACCACCCAGGTACTATAAGCCACCAAAAATAACAGCATTGATTGCTCAGGAATGGTGGGGGCTAGAGAAAAAAATCTAACTGTGCCAGAATCAGTGGAGTAGCTATGATATTATGTAAAAGCTGTACTTGTTGGAGGTTGTGAAAAGTCCTCTTTAAGTCACTAAAATGTTTGCAGAGTGCAGCACATATACCCTTAATTCCTTTAAGGAAGACCTGGGCTAAGTACAGCCGATGGGCCACATGCGGTCCTCTAACTATCTTTGAACAGCCTGCTTAGGGTAAAGGCTACATGGTAGGGTAAAGGTAGATGCTGAAAGTTCCTTTAGCCCACTGGGATTTAGCTGCTAAACCCTAGTGGGCTATAGGACCTTTGATGAAGTCATGACCATGTGATCGGACTCTTTAGTGGGTGGAGCTATTCTGGATACTAAAAGACAGCGTGGTATTACAGAAAGAGCAAACTGCCAGGAACGGAGACTGATGGAAGGTAAGAAGGAGAGAAGAGACAGTATGTGTGATCTAGAGGAGAGAACTGGGGACAGATGTAGGGGGCAATAAAACGGAAGGCATATTAAGGGGGCAATTAAACTGGGGCAGATGAAGGGTCAATTAAACTGAAGGCATATGGAGAGAGCAATTAAACTGAGGGCAGATAAAGGGGGATATTAAGATGGTGGCAGGAAAAGGGGGACATTAAACTGGTGGTAGATGGAGGGGGCAAATATATTGGGGCAGATGAAGGGTGACAATTAAAATGGGGGCAGATGAAGGACGACATTAATATGGGAACAGATGGGGACATTAAACTAGGGACAGATCGAGGAGTGAACATTAAACTGGGAGCAACTGGAGGAGGACATTAAACTATGGGGGGTAGCCAGCGCCGTTCCTCTAATGAGGCGAGGTGAGGCGACGGCCTCAGGCGGCAATCCGGAGAGGGCAGCAGCTGCAGCCATTTTTTTTTTTTACTTTTTTTTCCTAAACTAGTGCAGGAGAAGGCTGCTCTGAAAACAACCTGAGTGGCCCTTCTCCTGCACTTGTTTAGACCTCTGCATCTCAGCGCAGGTGGTGTCATCACATCGGATCCCGGAGAGGTGAGTAACAGTGTTTACTATGTTCCGTCACCTCCCCTGGGGCTCCGATTATTATACTCGGGGGTCTGAAAATACCGAGGTTGGGTGCGTGGAGAAGTGAGGAGTCAAAGATCTCCGTGTTGCAAAATTTACAGAGTCAAGTCACAGCTGGCAGAAGTGGTCATGTCGGTCTAAAGGGAAGAGATGGGAAATGTGAGAAGGCATCTCCTGTGAGTATTACTGCACAAAATATTACTGCACTGGGGTTAGCTAGAGGGGGACGTGTCTGCCTATAGTTGCCCCCAATCTAATATCCCCTCCAACTACCACCATTGTTTAATGTTCCCCTCCAGCTGCCCCAGTTTATTTTCCCCCTATAGTTTCCGCCAGTTTAAACTGGGGCACGAGGAGAGGGGCTTAATCGTGTGGGGGCAATTGGAGGGAAGCATTATAATGTGGTGGCATGTTAATGTTAGAGTGACTGTAGGAGCATTATACTGTGTGGAGGCACATGGAAAAATGGATGAGAATGGGCAGAGTCATCGTAGAAGTGGGTGGAGCTAAATTTGCAGCAGCGTGCATAGCCCTCGAGAACCATTTCATATATACAGTTGCCGCCAAAAAAACCCACACCTTTTTACAAAATGCAATGATTGTGGCAAAAATGCTTTCTTGTCTTTTTCCATTTCTATCCTCTTCTCTCCTGGATGACGAGTATTTGGTAATTTTCTACATGATGTCACATGACATTTTTCCGTCGATTTCGTAGTAGGAGGTATACATATCATCTGCAGGGACCCAATTTATACACATCACATACATTTGACAAAATTCACTGGTGGTGCATTTTTTTTGGCCACCACTGTATATTTATATATGTATATTTCATTATACCTATAGGGAAACCTCCAGCGCTTCTATAGGTGTAACTGCCGACTCTGTGTATTTTTTGGTAATATGTGGATGGAATTCGCTAAAATCCCATCCACTTTACAGGAACTGTAAAACACTGCATTTTTTTCTGCGGTGTTTACACCGTGGCCACACTACAGCATTTACAGCACGTGCAACCCGGCCTTAAGGTGTTTTCCAGATTGTTTTCATTACTAGCCTCTGTCCGCAACTCCGTCTGCGTGTTGTTAGCGTCGATGATCCACCTATATTCAGCAAATTGCTGCCGTTAATAGTTCGGCTGCTCAGATATTCCGGCAGCTCTCAACCTGTCCTGCTGCTGAACTCATTCCTTGCGCCGTGCCCGTGATTGTTATGGCATCTCAGAAGTTCACTGGCATGCCATATAATGAGCGTGTTGTTCGCATCGATGATCCTTTTGCTCCAGCATTTCGCAGCTCTCAAGCTGACCTGCTGCTGAACTTGTTCCTCGCACTGTGCCTGTGATTGTTCCAGCATCTCAGCAGCTTGCTGGGATGCTATATAATGAGTGTGTTGTTGGCATCAATGATCCCCCTCAACTCCGCTTAAGGAGAACTCTGTTGACTTCTGGCTACCTTCATAGCTCTCATTCTTTTAGAATTTTGTGATAAATTAATGTTTAAAAGTAGCAAACTGCCAATTTGGCTGCTTACACCAGGCGGGCATGCGCAGTCGGCTCTGCCTGAGGCCCAACGGCAGAGCCAACTGCACATGCCTAGAAGTTTGAAGCCAGCGCGGAAGAAGATTCAGGGAGAGGCTGTTCCAGAAGAAGATAGAGGCATCCCTGGAGAGTTCTCTCGCAGCATTGTGGACTCTCCCAGTGCTGTTTGAGTGCTGGGGACCGCCCCCAGTGCTGTGAGAGAACTCATTTGCAAACCGGGATTTGTACCGAACAGCGGCGCAGAGAAGACATCTAAAGGTAGGAGAAGAATAGCCTTTCTTAAGGCTATTCTTACATGGTAGTCAGAAAAAAATGCATTTAATGATAGGATTCCTTTATTGTGGTAAGTAATAGTAAGTGTAACATACCTGCTTTCTATCCAAGGAATGATAGGCAAAGTTTGAGTCTGCCAAAGTCTACATTGGTGAGAGTACAAGTAATCGAAGAACTGACTGCAAGCTAATATAAATACATATATATATATATTACTAGAGGGAGGACCCGGCTTCGCACGGGTATATTACATTTTATGTTTGTGTAGTGGCCCCATAAGAAATGTCCAATTTTGCACTGGTGTATTTTGTATGTGGTTTGTGTGTATGTCCATAAGCGTCATGTGATTATGTGTATCTCATTTTGGATATCAGTGAAAAACCTGTGATCAGTTGTTATGGATACCTGGAGTAAAGCTGTATCTAATCCTTCCCCGTGTAGTACTGTGTTTAGACGCAAGTATCTAATCCTTGTTGGTGTGGTACTGTGTGCAGATGCACATATCTAATCCTCCGGCGTGTGGTACTGTGTGCAGACGTGCATATCTAATCTTACGGCATGTGGTACTATTTGCAGACGCGCGTATCTAATCCTCTGGCGTGTGGTACTGTGTGCAGACAGGTGTATCTAATCCTCTGGCGTGAGGTACTGTGTGCAGATGCACGTATCTAATCCTCCCCCGTGTGGTACTGTGTGCTGAGACGCGTATCTAATTATCTGGCATGTGGTACTGTGTTCAGACGCACGTATCGAATCCTCCCCTGTGTGGTATTGTGTGAAGAGGCGCGTATCTAATCCTATGGCATGTGGAACTGTGTGTAGACGCACGTATCTAATCCTACAGCATGTGGTACTGTATGCAGACGCGTGTATCTAACCCTATGGCATGTACAACTTTGTGAAGATGTGCGTATCTAATCGTCTGACATGTGGAACTGTAAGCAGACGCGCGTATCTAATCCTATGGCATGTGGTACTGTGTGCAGGCGTGCTTATCTAATCCTCTGGTGTGTGGAACTGTGTGCAGATGCGTGTATCTAATCCTCCCCTGTGTGGTATTGTGTGATGAGGCGTGTATCTAATCCTACGGCGAGTGGAACTGTGTGTAGATGCGCGTATCTAATCCTACGACATGTGGTACTGTGTGCAGATGCGCATATCTAATCCCCTTGCGTGTGGTACTGTGTATTGAGACGCGTATCTAATTCTCTGGCTTGTGGTACTGTGTGCAGAGGCTTGTATCTAATCCTCCAAAGTGTGGTACTGTATGCAGACACACGTATCTAATCCTTCCCTGTGTGGTATTGTGTGAAGAGTCGCATATCTAATCCTACGGCGTGTGGAACTGTGTGCAGATGCACGTATCTAATTCTTCCCTGTGTGGTACTGTTTGCTGAAGCACGTATCTAATTCTCTGGCTTGTGGTACTGTGTGCAGAGGAATGTATCTAATCCTCCAAAGTGTGGTACTGTATGCAGACACATGTATCTAATCCTCCCCTGTGTGGTACTGTGTGAAGAGGTGCGTATCTAATCCTACGGCATGTGGAACTGTGTGTAGATGCGCGTATCTAATCCTACAGCATGTGGTACTGTGTGCAGACGCGTGTATCTAATCCTCTCTGTGTGGTACTGTGTGCTGAGACGCGTATATAATTCTCTGGCTTGTGGTACTGTGTGCAGAGGCATGTATCTAATCCTCCAAAGTGTGGTACTGTATGCAGACACATGTATCTAATCCTCCCCTGTGTGGTATTGTGTGAAGAGGCATATATCTAATCCTACGGCATGTGGTACTGTGTGCAGACGCGCGTATCTAATCCTCTGGCGTGTGGTACTGTGTGCAGATGCGCGTATCTAATCCTCTGGCATGTGGTACTGTGTGCAGATGCGCGTATCTAATCCTCCCCTGTGTGGTACTGTGTGCAGATGCACATATCTAATCCTCTGGCATGTGGTACTGTGTGCAGATGCACGTATCTAATCCTCCCCTGTGTGGTACTGTGTGCTGAGACGTGTATCTAATCCTCCAAAGTGTGGTACTGTATGCAGACACATGTATCTAATCCTCCCCTGTGTGGTACTGTGTGAAGAGGTGCGTATCTAATCCTACGGCATGTGGAACTGTGTGTAGATGCGCGTATCTAATCCTACAGCATGTGGTACTGTGTGCAGACACACGTATCTAATCCTCCCCTGTGTGGTATTGTGTGAAGAGATGCGTATCTAATCCTACGGCATGTGGAACTGTGTAGACGCGCGTATCTAATCCTACGGCATGTGGTACTGTGTGCAGACGCATGTATCTAATCCTCCCTGTGTGGTACTGTGTGCTGAGACGTGTATGTAATTCTCTGGCTTGTGGTACTGTGTGCAGAGGCATGTATCTAATCCTCCAAAGTGTGGTACTGTGTGCAGACACACGTATCTAATCCTCCCCTGTGTGGTATTGTGTGAAGAGGCGTGTATCTAATCCTCCGGCATGTGGAACTGTGTGTAGATGCACATATCTAATCCTACGGCATGTGGTACTGTGTGCAGATGTGCATATCTTATGCTCTGGTGTGTGGAACTGTGTGCAGATGCGTGTATCCAATCCTTTGGCATGTGGTACTGTGTGCAGACGCATGTATCCAATCCCCCGGCGTGTGGTACTTTGTGCAGACGCGTGTATCTAATCCTTCGGCATGTGGAACTGTGTGCAGAAGCGTGTATTTAATCCTCTGGTATGTGGGACTGTGTGCAGACGTGTGTATCTAATCCTCTGGCGTGTGATACTGTGTGCTGATCTGTGTATCTAATCCTCTGATGCATGTATCTCAGTTTGGATATCAGTGTTGGGTTGTGTATGTGGAGTGACCATGTGTATTGCAGTTGGAATATGAGTGAAAGACTTGCAGGTTTGTATTGGCTAAGAGGGGGGGGCATTGTGTTTGGAATGCTGTATCTCAGCAACGGTACATCTGAGCGAGTTGGAGTCTCGTCTTAAACCTTCCCGGATACCTGAAGTATCTCTGTGCCAAATTTGGTGAAGATCGGTCCAGTCGTTTGGTTCGCATTAGAGCACAGACAGACAGACAGACAGACAGAAATTCATTTTTATAATATAGGGAGATTATATAAATTACTAGAGGGAGGACCCGGCTTCGCACGGGTATATTACATTTTATGTTTGTGTAGTGGCCCCATAAGTAATTGTCCAATTTTGCATTGGTGTATTTTGTATGTTGTTTGTGTGTATGTCCATAAGCGTCATGTGATTATGTGTATCTCATTTTGAATGTCAGTGAAAAACCTGTGATCAGTTGTTATGGATACCTGGAGTAAAGCTGTATCTAATCCTTCCCCATGTAGTACTGTGTTTAGATGCAAGTATCTAATCCTACGGCATGTGGTACTGTGTGCAGACGTGTGTATCTAATCCTATGGCGTGTACAACTGTGTGAAGACACGTGTATCTAATCCTCCCCTGTGTGGTATTGTCTGAAGAGGCGCGTATCTAATCCTACGGCGTGTGAAACTGTGTGTAGACGCGTGTATCCAATCCCCCAGCATGTGGTACTGTGTGCAGATGCACGTATCTAATCCTATGGCATGTGGTACTGTGTGTAGATGCGCGTATCTAATCCTCCCCGGTACTGTGTGCAGACGCGCGTATCTAATCCTCCCCGTGTGGTACTGTGTGCAGACGCGCGTATCTAATCCTCCCCCGTGTGGTACTGTGTGCAGACGCGTATCTAATTCTCTGACTTGTGGTACTGTTTGCAGAGGCATGTATCTAATCCTCCAAAGTGTGGTACTGTGTGCACACACACGTATCTAATCCTCCCCTGTGTGGTATTGTGTGAAGAGGCGCGTATCTAATCCTTCAGCGTATGTAACTATGTGTAGATGCGCGTATCTAATCCTTCGGCATGTGGAACGTGTGCAGACGCACGTATCTAATCCTTCAGTGTGTGGAACTGTATGCAGAAGTGCGTATTTAATCCTCTGGTGTGTGGGACTGTGTGCAGACCCGTGTATCTAATTCTACGGCATGTGGTACTGTGTGTAGACGCGCGTATCTAATCCTATGGCGTGTACAACTGTGTGAAGACACGTGTATCTAATCCTCCCCTTTATGGTATTGTGTGAAAAGGCACGTATCTAATCCTACGGCATGTGGTACTGTGTGCAGACACGTGTATCTAATCCTATGGCGTGTACAACTGTGTGAAGACATATGTATCTAATCCTCCCCTGTGTGGTATTGTGTGAAGAGGCGCGTATCTAATCCTACGGCATATGGTACTGTGTGCAGACGCGTGTATCTAATCCTATGGCGTGTACAATTGTGTGAAGACACGTGTATCTAATCCTCCCCTGTGTGGTATTGTGTGAAGAGGCGCGTATCTAATTCTACGGCATGTGGTACTGTGTGCTGATCTGTGTATCTAATTATACGGCATGTGGTACTGTGTGCAGACGCATGTATCTAATCCTATGGCGTGTACAACTGTGTGAAGACACGTGTATCTAATCCTCCCCTGTGTGGTATTGTGTGAAGAGGCGCGTATCTAATCCTACGGCATATGGTACTGTGTGCAGACGCGTGTATCTAATCCTATGGCGTGTACAACTGTGTGAAGACACGTGTATCTAATCCTCCCCTGTGTGGTATTGTGTGAAGAGGCGCGTATCTAATCCTACGGAATGTGGTACTTTGTGCAGACGCGTGTATCTAATCCTATGGCGTGTACAACTGTGTGAAGACACGTGTATCTAATCCTCCCCTGTGTGGTACTGTGTGCAGACGCGTGTATGTAATCCTATGGCATGTGGTACTGTGTGTAGACGCGCGTATCTAATCCTCTGGAGTGTGGAACTGTGTGTAGACATGTGTAGCTAATCCTACGGCATGTGGTACTCTGTGCAGACGTGCTTATCTAATCCTCTGGAGTGTGGAACTGTGTGTAGACGCCTGTATCTAATCCTTCGGCATGTGGAACCGTGTGCAGACGCACTTATCTAATCCTTCAGTGTGTGGAACTGTGTGCAGAAGTGCGTATTTAATCCTCTGGTCTGTGGGACTGTGTGCAGACCCGTGTATCTAATCCTCTAACATGTGGTACTGTGTGCTGATCTGTGTATCTAATCCTCTGATGCGTGTATCTCAGTTTGGATATCAGTGTTGTATTGTGCATGTGGAGTGACCGTGTGTATTGCAGTTGGAATATGAGTGAAAGTCTTGCAGGTTTGTATTGGCTAAGGGGGGGGGCACTGTGTTTGAAATGCTGTATCTCAGCAACGGTACGTCCGAGCGAGTTGGAGTCTCGTCTTAAACCTTCCCGGATATCTGAAGTATCTCTGTACCAAATTTGGTGAAGATCGGTCCAGTCGTTTGGTTCGCATTAGAGAACAGACAGACAGACAGGGAGATTCCTTATTCATTATTCATCTCTATTATTTTATAATGAGGGCATTGCCATATAATTAAACCTTCTATATCGTAAACTAGTAAATGAAGCAAGACAATAATGACTAGCTCATGACAAGGTGTTAATTGTAATTACTTACTAACAATATGGTGCAAGTAGAAATTTTCATTAGTGGTAGAAAATAAATGCAAAGATAAAGATATTGTGCCCACATGTAACCTCTGATCCTCTCAAGACCTCCTACTCCGCTCTGCTCTTATTTGCCCTTCACACAACTTCCTCCAAGACTTCTCCCGTGCATCCCCTGTACTCTGGAACTCAATAAACTGACACATAAGACTGACCCCCACAATCACAGGCTTTAAGATGACCTTAAAGACTCACCTATTCAGGAAGGCCTACAACATCCAATAACGCTATTGCCACCACACTCTCACCATCTGGACAGTCTCTCCCCTCACCTTCTGTATCTATTCTCTTCCCTCATACGTTGTAAGCCCTTGATGCAGGGTGCTCTGTTCCAGCATTCCAGTTGCTGACTGTTAGTATTGTACTTGGTTTGTGTACTGTATGTAAACCCTCAAATGTACAGCACCAGGATTTTAATACAATAATGTACAGCACCAGGGAATTAATATAATAGTGTACAGCACCATGGAATTAATATAATAGTGTACAGCACCATGGAATTAATATAATAGTTTACAGCACCATGGAATTAATATAATAATGTACAGCACCATGGAATTAATATAATAGTGTACAGCACCATGGAATTAATATAATAATGTACAGCACCATGGAATTAATATAATAGTGTACGGCACCATGGAATTAATATAATAATGTACGGCACCATGGAATTAATATAAATATGTACAGCACTATGGAATTAATATAATAATGTGCAGCACCAGGGAATTAATATAATAGTGTACAGCACCAGGGAATTAATATAATAGTGTACAGCACCATGGAATTAATATAATAGTGTACAGCACCATGGAATTAATATAATAATGTACAGCACCATGGAATTAATATAATAGTGTACAGCACTATGGAATTAATATAATAATGTACAGCACGTTTGTTCGTACTCACTTTCCTTCAGTTCCCAGCGATGTGCAGCCGCTTGTGCATCCTGTTATTACATGTCCGTTCATCTATCTAAAGAGGTGAAGCTGCAGAAGGAGAAGGAGAGGAACTTTCAAAAAAGTAAGCATGAACACCTCCTCCTCTATCCGCTCCTCCTTTCCCTGGTCCCAGCAGGAATCCAACCATTTGTGATCCCCTTAGATGCCCCCACCACTAGTGGCGGAACCAGTAGCAGCAGAGAAGGAAAAGGTTTCACGGAGATGTCACTGGAGACATTCAGAGGCCAGGACAGACTACAGGTGGGGGCATCTACCGGTAAGGAGGCGGGGGGGGGGTTCACAAATGGCAGGAATATTTCCTGCTGCGACCAAGGGTGGGGGAAGGGGTAGCCATTAGGGGAAACACACGAGGCTGCCCCTCCACCACATGTGCTACCCCTATTGGCACTAGGTGAAGCACATGTGGGGGGTAGCAGAGGAGCTGTCCCCCAAGCACAAGTCACAGCACAATTTTTTTTGTTATTTGTGCTGTGACTTGTAGTGCTAATGCTAAGGCCCCACGGTAATAACCACAACATAATTGTTTCCTTAGCAACCTCATGGAAGCTCATCGCCACCTAATATGGCTGTGCTACACTGTATTGGAAATGTATGATGTAAAATCATATGCTATATACCTTGTATTGTATTTCATTTTCAAATCGCCTGTATATACTGTTAAAAATGTTCAATAAAATAAGATTTAAAAAAAAAAAAAAAAAACCACGGTGTAAACGCATTGCGGTTCTTCCGTCAGCACTTTGAACAGAAAGTTTGCGGAGTTTTCCTCCGCAGACCTTCTGTTACAATCTATAGGAAAGCCGCTGGCGTTTCCGTAGATATAATTGACATGCTGCGATTTTCAAAACCGGTTTTGGAAATCGCAGCATGTCCACGCTGCGATTTTTTCCACAAAGTGGGCATGGGATTCGCACAAATCCCATGCACTTTGCAAGTACTGTAAAACACCACGATTTTTCCTGCGCCGATTCCACTGTGGCCAAATCACGGCGTTTATAGCCAGTGAGGCCCCAGCCTTAAAGAAGTTTTTTAGGATTATTTATTGATTCCTTCAGCTGTTTGAGGAAACTGCAACCTTCATGATAAGGCCTCACATTTCCTTGTGGAAATGCAGCTGTCTTTGTTGCAGTTTTTGTTGCAGTTTTTTGAGCCAAAGGCAAAAATGGCTACAAATGGAATGGGAAATATATAAGAAGTTCTTATTTTCTCCCTTCTTCTCCTGGTTTTGGTTTAAAAAAAATCTGCAACAAAAAAATCTGCATTTCTGCAACATGGGGCCTCAGCTTCAAACAAGTCTTTTCACAGAAAACCAAGTCCAGGCGACCATTGTAAAGCAGTTGTACTTGATATCACAGCTCAGCCCCATTCACTTAGAGAGGACCTTTCACCTCCACTAACTCCAGTCGTTAATATAGGTTAATAGGCACCACTTCACTGATTTCATTGCAGCTGGAATCTTTTCTCTAATCTCTGCCATTGCTGAGAAATCAGTGTAGTTAGTTTTGATGAATGATTTGCTACTTAGGCTGTCTACTGTCAGGTGGGTGGAGTCAGGCAAAGGAGGTGTGATCCAATCAGATATGGACAATGTCAAAGCTCAGAATCACACCCCTTGTCTGCTCCTGCCTGACACCACCCTCCTGACAGTACAGAGACTAAATAGCATATCAGCATTGGTTGCTCAGGAACAGTGGGAGCTAGAGAAAAAAGTTCAACTGTGTTGGAATCAATGGAGTAGTAGCTATTAAACGGGGGTGAACCTACCGTTTCTGCCGCCCGAGGCAGCGTTAGCAGGCAGGGAGAGGACCTGCTCTCTGCCTGAGCGGAGAAGCCGCTGAAGCAGCGCTGCGTCCACAGGGCCTCCCCAATCCACCGCTCGGTGACGGTGATGCTAAGCCAGTCCAGGACAGACCTCACAAAGACCTCACATGGTCTTTGAAGCTGAAGGAGCACTGCTACCACTTCAAACAGGTGACTTGCAGGGTCCTAGATGCTAGACCACTGCTGATCTTTAATTTACAACCTTCGCTAGGGATAGGAAAATTTAAAAATTTTGTTGCAATGGAATTTTAATGGAAGTTTGATCTATTACATGAAAATCCTTTCTATGGCTAAAAGTAACATCAATAGAAATGAGCGAACACTGTTCGGATCAGCCGATCCAAACAGCACGCACCCATAGAAATGAATGGAATCACCTGTGACGCCGGCCGGCCGCTGGCAAAGTCAGCGTCACAGGTGCTTCCATTCATTTCTATGGGTGCGTGCTGTTCAGATCGGCTGAGCCGAACAGTGTTCGCTCATCTCTAAACATCAAAGCTGAGAATATTTAATAGTAATCAATAATATAAAATCCCCAAGATATAACGTGAATGTATCACATATAACAGCATAAAATTCACTTATTGTAAGGAATGAGAAATAAATGCACTTCAGGTTTTTTAATAGCGCACTTTTTATTCAAAAAGTTTAGCACATTCTATCTGGAATCTTCAGAAAATTCATTAGGATTATTAAAAGCCAACATAATTAGAGTGAACATTACAAAAGATCAAGTAAGCCGCCTATATGAGTGTTATTAATGTCCATATCTGAATTTTCGACATTCAGCTTCAAGTGCCACCGCCCAAGGCGGAGAACTAAATGTAAATGTAAATCAAGATAGATTAATGAATAAATCTATCACCCTAAGGCGTATTAATGTCTGGAGTTATTTAGTATTGCTTTTGCTTGGGTAAAATATCCTAATCTGTGTTATAATAGTAGGGTCCCACAGTCTCTTGTATTCTGTCTGTGTAGTTTAGTTTATCTGGTGTAAATTTAATCTTGATTCGTTCCGATGGGTGCGATCATCTTGAAGCTGCGTGTCACCAAAGGTCAAGATCTGCTTATGTGGTGGGATGCCATCTTTGTCTTGCATCTTGGTTTTCACGTATCCAATAGTGTCATCTGGCTCTACTACAAGTGGGATGCTTTCGCCTATTTGGGTTTTAACATTGATTAACCATATGAAGAGTAGAATTGTTTGGGATGTTGTAGTCTGAAAGGGTGCGGTTATCTTTAAGCTTTGTCGCACCAAATTTTAGTGTCTGCTGGTGTGGTGGGGTGCCCATTTCCTTTTGGATCATGGCTTTCACATTCTCAATAATGTCACTGGGCTCAACCTCAAGAGTGATTGTTTTACGTCCAGAAAGAGTTAGCACAAAGATCTGCATTATTAACTAGAACATAAGATGAAAAATGATAGATTAGATTAGGGAAAAAAGACCTAAAACAAGTGTATGTTTTCTGTTATATTGATAACATTTAACTAAAAGCTATACATCAACCGCATAGATTTTTACATTGTGTATATAGTAGAATAACTTGACATTTTCATTCAAGGAGAAAAGTCATGTCTTCCTGCAAAACGCCAATTTAATGTTTTATTATAAAGTAAGCCATCAATGTGCTGAAATGAATTTACAGATTCTGGAGATTTGCTCTACGGATACGGTGACCAATAAGACAACCATACATAGTGTAGTAAACAATGACAAGAATAACATACCTTATTTCTCTCCAAGGATGGCAGCCAAAGTTTGATTCTGCTGAAGTCTACAGAGATGAGAGTACAAGTGATTGAAGAACTGAATTCAAGCAAATATATATACTGCTGAGTGACATCAGAGAGAAAACTAACTGCCAGACTACAGCATCAGTAATCATTATTAATCGATAAATAATTCTCCATCTCTATAATTCTATTGTCAGTTGCCAAAAGGACATTGCCTTATAATTAAACCCTCCATATATCCATGTGTCAGAATGAAAAACTGGTAAAAAGAAGCAGGACAGGAATGACTAGATCAATTAGGCTTGTAAATATCTACAAACAACATGGTGCAAGCAGCGCCGCACCTCTCATGAGGCGACCTGAAGCGACTGCTTCAGGTGGTGCTATGCCAAAGCCCTGGGGGGGTAGGCATAATTTTGCTGACCTAAGCCAGTTCAGGACAAGCTGTCCTGGACTGGCTTAGTGTCACTGTCTCAGCAGCCTGGCACGGGAAGCGAGCGGTGGATTGGGGAGGCCCTGTGGACGCAGCGCTGCTCCAGCGGCCTCCCCTCATGCTTAGCAGAGAGCAGGTCCTCTCCCTGCCTGCTCTCTGCCTGCTAACGCTGTCCCGTCCACCCCACCCCCTCTGCTCTACCCTGCCCCCTCCTCCTGGGGGTGGGGGGCGGCTTTCTGTCGTCCGCCTCAGGCGGTGGAGGGTTCACCCCTGGGTGCAAGTATAATATATGATTCATGGTAGAAAATATATGCAAAGATAAATATATGTGACATGTTAAAGGAATATTTCAGGCAAAGCTGGTTTAATCCTTGTGTCATGCATTGCCCCCAGTACTGCCTCTCTTAACAGCAGATACTTTTTGGATGGATGTTACAAAGCGTATTCTCTCATATATAGATTATCCATCCTGAGAGCTTTAGGAAGTATAAAAAAGTATTTAAAGGTACCCATACATTTTAGCTCACTATCAACCAATTGCTCATTTATTTGACAGCTATCTTTCCCATACACATGCACACTCGGTTGGGAGGGATGAATGCACATTTGTTGTGAATGGAGAAGAAAGATGTTGTCAGACATCTCTAGAGGTGGCTTATGTCCTGCCAGGACAATAGAATTGGAATTGAAATTCAAAATGCCCAATCCTTCTCTTCACGAACGTCAACTTTTGGGTCAAAATTGGGAGGCCCCCATACACATTAGGTGGTCAGCTGGACTCAACAAAATTGGCAGGTTTGGTTGACATTAACCTAATATGTATGCCTCATGTGTGCCCATGTAGCAATTTTTTTTTAAAAAAATTCTGATCAGGGTCTCTGTTGTACATTGGAACGTGAGACTACCTGTAAGGGAATTGCTAGAGGAGCAATTTCCCAGTATCTGTTGGTGAACCCTGGGGGGAAGGACACAACAAGACAGTGGGCCCTAAGCTGAAACCCCCTGCTGTCCCTTCCTGCTACTGGTCGTATCCTAAGCAACAGGCGACAACTGATCAACAAGCCCTTCCTATATATAAGGGACAACACAAAATGCAGAAAAAAACAAACAACAACAAAGGGAGATCAGCTAGCCAAGGGTCCGGTATGAGTCAACAAATGCAATGGAGGTGGCTCGTATGCTTAGTAATAGTGAGATCACAGTTGTCCATGCAGGCACCATGCGACATGTGTTATACAAGTCTAGAATGTTAGCCTGAAAAAAGGTGAAGGCAAATATAGTTATAAGAAGCGTCAGCTCGAGTTGGCAGAAAAGTGGATGGTAGAAGATTGGAAATGGGTAATTTAGAAACATGAAAGTCATGAAAGATAGATTGGGCTTTAATGGGTGCAAATGGGTCTAGAAAAGAGGTTTAATGGATCGAGAAATTGAAGGAACTGTCAAGTTTGATGGAGGAAGCCTGATGATATAGGGTTGTTTCACAGCCAATGGCATTGGATACTTTACCAGGATTATTGGTGGTCTCAATGCTGAGCTATATGTGAGTATCTTACAAGATGAGTTACTTCATACATTCGATTACTATGGATATGAAAGTGTTCCAGCAGGACAACGACCTGAAGCATACATCAAGACTAGCAAAGAAATGACAATGAAGTAGAGGTGCTGGATTAGTTCCCAGATCTCAACCCAATCAAACACTAGTGGGTAGAGTTGAAGAAAAAGCTGTATTCATACCCAAGTGAGTCAACCAGTATGTGCCAACATTGGGAAGTGTAGAAGACACCTGGGATCAGATTTCGGTGGAGACATGCTTGAATCTGATCGGGAGCATAATCCATAATCCAGAAGAATTCAGGCAGTGTTGAAAGCCAAAGGTGAATTTATAAAATAATAAAAATGTAAATCTTGATTTTTAGGAGCAAAGCAGTAATAATGCGGTTACATGACAAGAATCTGCATAACTAATCATATGCTGAATAGTTGCAAGTCAAATTTATGTATGAAATAGCCAAGATGATTGTCTATAAATTGATGGTAGTCTCAAATTCAAAGCTGAAGTGCATGATGAGATATGGAGTCTGAAGTCAAAACTTCAAAGCATTGTTACCTTTTTACTTGTCAGTGTGTAATACTTATTTGTTCCAAGACAACCATTGTAAATTCAAAGCTTTGTAACTTGAGACTGTAACCTTATAGAAAACTATTGATTGTCCCTTAATATCCAAAATGTCAACCCGAAAAAAGAAAATTTTGAAGATTAGAGAGAAATATAAACAAATAAAACAAGCCCTCACTGAATATCTCAGAAAATGCTGCTGAAAGCTGTAAGTCACCTTCTATGGTGAGAACGTGAGCTTCTTCAGGACCCTATACTGTACACAGTTCTTCCAAAAAATTCCAATACTTCCAAAAGTTCCAGCTTTGACTTTTTATTGTTTATAGAAATTGACTCAGTACATGTTGTTATTCTTTTATTATTGTTGGCTTATTTCATATATAATAAAAGTGTAGATAACTACCATAGTACACTGCAGGGCACTGGCTTTGTATTATAGTGTTACATGGACCCCTTATTGACTGCAATGTCCCAGCTGAGATATGTCATTGGGTGGTTGGATCTCTGTCTGGTACTGTAATACTTACAAGCACTCTTTGACCTGCACTTACTTGCAACCAGCCTTAGTACCCAGCATTGGACAGTCTTCCAAGCATTTGCTTGAAAATCATGTTTTTCCTTACATAAAGTACTTTCAGGCTGTGGCAGAACCTGGATGGGCTCTGTTTCCAGATCCATCGCCGCAGTATAACCCTGCCTGAGGGACTCATTCAAAAAAACGGACTCATTCAAAAACCACTGAGGCAAATTACATACAAAAGGAACGTGTGAAATAGCATTTCTAAAGACTATTCAAGGATGTGATCAGTTAAAAATGACTTTTCCCAATGATAGAGCCCCTTTAAGGTGGGTGTGTTGTTGAAGAAATTTTGAGGTATACAAGAGAAGTGTGATGGTGGGTGATAGTTGGTTTGAGAAGACAGTTGAGGGATAATTCCTTAAGGATGGGTGTGACAGTATTGTGTTTAAAGCCAGAAGGGAAGGAGCTTCTTGTTAGAGATAGGTTGAAGAGGTGGGTTAGAGAAGGAGTAAAGACTAGAGATGAGCGAACACTAAAATGTTCGAGGTTCGAAATTCGATTCGAACAGCCGCTCAATGTTCGTGTGTTCGAATGGGTTTCGAACCCCATTATAGTCTATGGGGAACAGATACTCGTTAAGGGGGAAACCCAAATCCGTCTCTGGAGGGTCACCAAGTCCACTATGACACCCCAGGAAATGATGCCAACACCTCTGGAATGACACTGGGACAGCAGGGGAAGCATGTCTGGGGGCATCTAACACACCAAAGACCCTCTATTACCCCAACATCACAGCCTAACAACTACACACTTTACACACTCAATACCACCTCTCTGACAGTAGGAAAACACCTTGAAACATGTGTATTTGGCACTTGCAGTGAGGAGAGCTTGTCACCAGCAGTGAATTTGGCCCTTGTAGTAAGTTGAGGTTGGCACCAACATTTGTTTTGAAAATCAGGGTGGATTGAGCCTCTAACCAGCAGAGTTTGGGCAAATTCATGGTGGAGGGAGCCTCTAAACACCCCAGTTTGGGCAAATTCATGGTGGAGGGAGCCTCTAAAAACCCCAGTTTGGACCAATTCATGGTGGAGGGAGCCTCTAACCAGCCCAGTGTGGGCAAATTCATGGTGGAGGGAGCCTCTAAAAAACCCAGTTTGGACCAATTCATGGTGGAGGGAGCCTCTAACCAGCCCAGTTTGGGCAAATTCATGGTGGAGGGAGCCTCTAAAAAACCCAGTTTGGACCAATTCATGGTGGAGGGAGCCTCTAACCAGCCCAGTTTGGGCAAATTCATGGTGGAGGGAGCCTCTAAACAGCCCAGTTTGGGCAAATTCATGGTGGAGGGAGCCTCTAAACAGCCCAGTTTGGGCAAATTCATGGTGGAGGGAGCCTCTAACCAGCCCAGTTTGGACCAATTAATGGTGGAGGGAGCCTCTAACCAGCCCAGTTTGGGCAAATTCATGGTGGAGGGAGCCTCTAAACAGCCCAGTTTGGACCAATTCATGGTGGAGGGAGCCTCTAAAAAACCCAGTTTGGACCAATTCATGGTGGAGGGAGCCTCTAAACAGCCCAGTTTGGGCAAATTCATGGTGGAGGGAGCCTCTAACCAGCCCAGTTTGGACCAATTCATGGTGGAGGGAGCCTCTAACCAGCCCAGTTTGGGCAAATTCATGGTGGAGGGAGCCTCTAACCAGCCCAGTTTGGACCAATTCATGGTGGAGGGAGCCTCTAAAAAACCCAGTTTGGACCAATTCATGGTGGAGGGAGCCTCTAAACAGCCCAGTTTGGGCAAATTCATGGTGGAGGGAGCCTCTAACCAGCCCAGTTTGGACCAATTAATGGTGGAGGGAGCCTCTAAACAGCCAAGTTTTGGGAAATTCATGGTGGAGGGAGCCTCTAAAAAACCCAGTTTGGACCAATTCATGGTGGAGGGAGCCTCTAAACAGCCCAGTTTGGGCAAATTCATGGTGGAGGGAGCCTCTAAAAAACCCAGTTTGGACCAATTCATGGTGGAGGGAGCCTCTAACCAGCCCAGTTTGGGCAAATTCATGGTGGAGGGAGCCTCTAAACAGCCCAGTTTGGGCAAATTCATGGTGGAGGGAGCCTCTAAACAGCCCAGTTTGGGCAAATTCATGGTGGAGGGAGCCTCTAACCACCCCAGTTTGGACCAATTAATGGTGGAGGGAGCCTCTAACCAGCCCAGTTTGGGCAAATTCATGGTGGAGGGAGCCTCTAAACAGCCCAGTTTGGACCAATTCATGGTGGAGGGAGCCTCTAAAAAACCCAGTTTGGACCAATTCATGGTGGAGGGAGCCTCTAAACAGCCCAGTTTGGGCAAATTCATGGTGGAGGGAGCCTCTAACCAGCCCAGTTTGGGCAAATTCATGGTGGAGGGAGCCTCTAAACAGCCCAGTTTGGACCAATTCATGGTGGAGGGAGCCTCTAAAAAACCCAGTTTGGACCAATTCATGGTGGAGGGAGCCTCTAAACAGCCCAGTTTGGGCAAATTCATGGTGGAGGGAGCCTCTAACCAGCCCAGTTTGGACCAATTAATGGTGGAGGGAGCCTCTAAACAGCCCAGTTTGGACCAATTCATGGTGGAGGGAGCCTCTAAACAGCCCAGTTTGGGCAAATTCATGGTGGAGGGAGCCTCTAAAAAACCCAGTTTGGACCAATTCATGGTGGAGGGAGCCTCTAACCAGCCCAGTTTGGACCAATTAATGGTGGAGGGAGCCTCTAAACAGCCAAGTTTGGACCAATTCATGGTGGAGGGAGCCTCTAAAAACCCCAGTTTGGACCAATTCATGGTGGAGGGAGCCTCTAACCAGCCCAGTTTGGGCAAATTCATGGTGGAGGGAGCCTCTAAACAGCCCAGTTTGGGCACATTCATGGTGGAGGGAGCCTCTAACCAGCCCAGTTTGGACCAATTAATGGTGGAGGGAGCCGCTAAACAGCCCAGTTTGGACCAATTCATGGTGGAGGGAGCCTCTAAAAACCCCAGTTTGGACCAATTCATGGTGGAGGGAGCCTCTAAAAAACCCAGTTTGGACCAATTCATGGTGGAGGGAGCCTCTAACCAGCCCAGTTTGGACCAATTAATGGTGGAGGGAGCCTCTAAACAGCCAAGTTTGGACCAATTCATGGTGGAGGGAGCCTCTAAAAACCCCAGTTTGGACCAATTCATGGTGGAGGGAGCCTCTAACCAGCCCAGTTTGGGCAAATTCATGGTGGAGGGAGCCTCTAAACAGCCCAGTTTGGGCACATTCATGGTGGAGGGAGCCTCTAACCAGCCCAGTTTGGACCAATTAATGGTGGAGGGAGCCGCTAAACAGCCCAGTTTGGACCAATTCATGGTGGAGGGAGCCTCTAAAAACCCCAGTTTGGACCAATTCATGGTGGAGGGAGCCTCTAAAAAACCCAGTTTGGACCAATTCATGGTGCAGGGAGCCTCTAACCAGCCCAGTTTGGACCAATTAATGGTGGAGGGAGCCTCTAAACAGCCAAGTTTGGACCAATTCATGGTGGAGGGAGCCTCTAAAAACCCCAGTTTGGACCAATTCATGGTGGAGGGAGCCTCTAACCAGCCCAGTTTGGGCAAATTCATGGTGGAGGGAGCCTCTAAACAGCCCAGTTTGGGCACATTCATGGTGGAGGGAGCCTCTAACCAGCCCAGTTTGGACCAATTAATGGTGGAGGGAGCCGCTAAACAGCCCAGTTTGGACCAATTCATGGTGGAGGGAGCCTCTAAAAACCCCAGTTTGGACCAATTCATGGTGGAGGGAGCCTCTAAAAAACCCAGTTTGGACCAATTCATGGTGGAGGGAGCCTCTAACCAGCCCAGTTTGGACCAATTAATGGTGGAGGGAGCCTCTAAACAGCCAAGTTTGGACCAATTCATGGTGGAGGGAGCCTCTAAAAACCCCAGTTTGGACCAATTCATGGTGGAGGGAGCCTCTAACCAGCCCAGTTTGGGCAAATTCATGGTGGAGGGAGCCTCTAAACAGCCAAGTTTGGGCAAATTCATGGTGGAGGGAGCCTCTAACCAGCCCAGTTTGGACCAATTAATGGTGGAGGGAGCCGCTAAACAGCCCAGTTTGGACCAATTCATGGTGGAGGGAGCCTCTAAAAACCCCAGTTTGGACCAATTCATGGTGGAGGGAGCCTCTAAAAAACCCAGTTTGGACCAATTCATGGTGGAGGGAGCCTCTAACCAGCCCAGTTTGGACCAATTAATGGTGGAGGGAGCCTCTAAACAGCCAAGTTTGGACCAATTCATGGTGGAGGGAGCCTCTAAAAACCCCAGTTTGGACCAATTCATGGTGGAGGGAGCCTCTAACCAGCCCAGTTTGGGCAAATTCATGGTGGAGGGAGCCTCTAAACAGCCCAGTTTGGGCACATTCATGGTGGAGGGAGCCTCTAACCAGCCCAGTTTGGACCAATTAATGGTGGAGGGAGCCGCTAAACAGCCCAGTTTGGACCAATTCATGGTGGAGGGAGCCTCTAAAAACCCCAGTTTGGACCAATTCATGGTGGAGGGAGCCTCTAAAAAACCCAGTTTGGACTAATTCATGGTGGAGGGAGCCTCTAACCAGCCCAGTTTGGACCAATTAATGGTGGAGGGAGCCTCTAAACAGCCAAGTTTGGACCAATTCATGGTGGAGGGAGCCTCTAAAAACCCCAGTTTGGACCAATTCATGGTGGAGGGAGCCTCTAACCAGCCCAGTTTGGGCAAATTCATGGTGGAGGGAGCCTCTAAACAGCCCAGTTTGGGCAAATTCATGGTGGAGGGAGCCTCTAACCAGCCCAGTTTGGACCAATTAATGGTGGAGGGAGCCGCTAAACAGCCCAGTTTGGACCAATTCATGGTGGAGGGAGCCTCTAAAAACCCCAGTTTGGACCAATTCATGGTGGAGGGAGCCTCTAAAAAAACCAGTTTGGACCAATTCATGGTGGAGGGAGCCTCTAACCAGCCCAGTTTGAACCAATTAATGGTGGAGGGAGCCTCTAAACAGCCCAGTTTGGGCAAATTCATGGTGGAGGGAGCCGCTAAACAGCCCAGTTTGGGCAAATTCATGGTGGAGGGAGCCTCTAACCAGCAGAGTTGGTGGAAATCAGGGTGGAGGGAGCCTCTAACCAGCAGAGTTGGGGGAAATCAGGGTGGAGGGAGCCTAGTATTAGCAGAATTGTGCAACGCTTATGGTGGATGAGTATGAGGATGCGGAGGAATTGGAGAGGTTGAGTACAGACATGGAGTTTCATGTTGGGGTGCTTTACACAGGTGGGCACAAAAATGACGGCTCTACCCAGTGGTGGTTCATTTTTATCAAAGTGAGCCGGTCGGCACTCTCAGCTGACAGACGGGTGCGCTTGTCAGTGATGATGCCACCGGCTGCACTGAACACCCTCTCAGATAGGACGCTGGCGGCAGGACAGGACAGCACCTCCAAGGCATATAGGGCAAGTTCAAGCCACAGGTCCAACTTCGACACCCAATACGTGTAGGGCGCAGAGGGGTCGGAGAGGACAGGGCTGTGGTCGGAAATGTATTCCCGCAACATGCGCCTATACTTCTCACGCCTGGTGACACTAGGACCCTCCATGGCGGCACTTTGGCGAGGGGGTGCCATCAAGGTGTCCCAGACCTTAGACAGTGTGCCCCTCGTTTGTGTGGACCGGTGAGAACTTGGTTGCCTACTGGAGGAACTGCCCTCCCTGCCGCCAACGTCACATGCTGGAAACATCTCCATCATATTCTGCACCAATTGCCTGTGGCAAGCATTGATGCGATTGGCCCTCCCCTCTACCGGAATAAAAGACGAGATGTTGTTTTTATACCGGGGGTCAAGGATAGCAAAGATCCAGTACTGGTTGTCCTCCATGATTTTGACAATACGCTTGTCGGTTGTAAAGCACCCCAACATGAACTCAGCCATGTCTGCCACAGTGTTAGTTGGCATGACTCCTCTGGCCCCACCGGAAAGTTCAATCTCCATTTCCTCCTCATCCTCCATGTCTACCCATCCGCGCTGCAACAATGGGACGATTCGAAGTTGCCCGGAAGCCTCCTGTATCACCATCACATCATCGGACAACTCTTCTTCCTCCTCCTCCTCCTCCTCCTCCTCCTCCTCCTCCTCCATTAAACGCAGTGAAGCGGACAGATGTGTGGACCTACTCTCCAGCTGTGACGGATCGGATGCTATCCCTGACTCCTCTGTGTGATCTGAGTTATCCCTGATGTCAATCAGGGATTCTCTCAGAACACACAAGAGCGGGATTGTAAGGCTCACCATCGCATCCTCAGAGCTCACCCTCCTTGTGGACTCCTCAAAGACCCGTAGGATGTCACAAAGGTCTCTCATCCATGGCCACTCATGGATGTGAAACTGAGGCAGCTGACTTTGTGGCACCCTAGGGTTTTGTAGCTGGTATTCCATCAAAGGTCTCTGCTGCTCAACCACTCTATTCAACATCTGAAACGTTGAGTTCCAGCGTGTGGGGACGTCGCACAAAAGCCGGTGTTGTGGCACATGCAGGCGTTGCTGGAGAGATTTTAAGCTAGCAGCGGCTACTGTCGACTTGCGAAAGTGGGCGCACATGCGCCGCACTTTCACCAGTAGCTCTGGAACATTGGGGTAGCTCTTTAGGAAACGTTGCACCACTAGGTTGAAGACGTGGGCCAGGCATGGAACATGTTGGAGTCCGGCAAGCTCCAGAGCTGCTACCAGGTTCCGGCCGTTATCACAAACGACCATGCCTGGGCCCAGGAGCAGCGGCTCAAACCATATTGCCGTCTCATCGAGGAGGGCATCCCTCACCTCGGAGGCAGTGTGCTGTCTGTCCCCCAAGCTGATCAGCTTCAGCACAGCCTGCTGACGTCTACCAACGCCAGTGCTGCAACGTTTCCAACTCGTAGCTGGGGTCAATCTAACAGCGGAGGAGGAGGCGGTGGCGGAGGAGGAGGCGGTAGAGGAGGAGGAGGAGGGGGGTGTTCTTCTCGTGTCCCTGCCAGGAATGTTAGGCGGGGAGACGAGGTACACCGGGCCAGTTTGGGAAGCAGTCCCAGCCTCAACTACATTCACCCAGTGTGCCGTCAGTGAAATGTAGCGTCCCTGTCCGCATGCACTTGTCCACGCGTCGGTGGTCAAGTGGACCTTTGTGCAAAGCGCGGAACTAAGGGCCCGCCTGATGTTGAGTGACACGTGCTGGTGCAAGGCGGGGACGGCACACCGGGAGAAGTAGTGACGGCTAGGGACGGCATAGCGAGGTGCCGCAGTTGCCATCAGGTCCAGGAAGGCGGGAGTTTCAACAAGCCGGAACGCCAACATCTCCTGGGCCAGCAGTTTAGCGATGTTGGCGTTCAAGGCTTGCGCGTGTGGGTGGTTAGCAGTGTATTTCTGCCGCCGCTCCAATGTCTGAGAGATGGTGGGTTGTTGTAAAGAAACGCCTGATGGTGCCTTTGATGGTGCAGGAGAAGGAGATAAGACAGGACCAGGGGAGGATGAGGTAGAAGTCAACAAAGTGGCGGAGGCAGATGAAGTGGTGTCCTGGCTCGTCCTCTGGAGTGCATCGCCAGCACAGTCAGCAGTGGCAGTGGCAGAGGCAGAGGCAGTGGCAGAGGCAGTGGCAGTGGCGTGAACGGCAGGCGGCCTTTGTCCTGCCGTTGCTGCCTGCCACTGATTCCAGTGCTTGGATTCCAAATGACGGCGCATTGAAGTGGTGGACAGGTTGCTCTTCTCAGAGCCCCTAATCAATTTCGAGAGGCAAATTGTGCAGACAACACTATATCTGTCCTCGGCGCATTCCTTGAAAAAACTCCACACCTTCGAGAAACGTGCCCTCGAGGTGGGAGTTTTTCGGGGCTGGGTACGAACTGGAACATCTTGGGAGATTCCGGGTGTGGCCTGGCTTCGCCTAAGCTGCTGACCTCTGCCTCTGCCTCTAGCTACCCTTTTTGGTGCTGCACCTGCCTCAACATCCACACTACTTTCCCCGCTTGACATCCCCCCTGTCCAGGTCGGGTCAGTGTCCTCATCATCCACCACTTCCTCTTCCAACTCCTGTCTCATCTCCTCCTCCCGCACAATGCGCCGGTCAACTGGATGCCCTGACGGCAACTGCGTCACATCATCGTCGATGAGGGTGGGTTGCTGGTCATCCACCACCAAATCGAACGGAGATGGAGGAGACTCTAGTGTTTGAGCATCTGGACACAGATGCTCTGTTAGGTTCGTGGAATCGTGACGTGGAGAGGCAGGTTGAGGGACAATGAAAGGAGCGGAGAACAGCTCTGGGGAGCAGGGACAGTTTGGGTTATTGTTCTGTAAAGCTTCGGAATTTTGGGAGGAAGGAAGACAAGACTGTTGGGTAATAGGAGGAGAGGAGGCAGAGTCTGACTGGCTGCTGGACAATGTGCTGTAAGCGTTCTCTGACAGCCATTGCAAGACCTGTTCCTGGTTCTCGGGCCTACTAAGGTTTGTACCCTGCAGTTTAGTTAATGTGGCAAGCAACCCTGGCACTGTGGAGTGGCGCAATGCTTGCTGCCCCACAGGAGTAGGCACGGGACGCCCTGTGGCTTCACTGCTACCTTGCTCCCCAGAACCATTCCCCCGACCTCGCCCACGGCCTCGTCCACGTCCCTTTCCGGGAGCCTTGCGCATTTTGAATTCCTAGTTAGAAATTGGCACTGTATACCAGTAGTAAAAATTGTGGGTGCACGTAACCCCAATATATTCTTTGAATTCCCAGTCAGACACTGGCACTATATGGCAGTGGCAAGAAATGAGGGTATTTGTATTCCCAATATATTCTTTGAATTCCCAGTCAGACAATGGCACTGTATACCAGTAGTAAAAATTGTGGGTGCACGTAACCCCAATATATTCTTTGAATTACCAGTCAGAAACTGGCACTATATGGCAGTAGCAAGAAATGAGGGTATTTGTATTCCCAATATATTCTTTGAATTCCCAGTCAGACAATGGCACTGTATACCAGTAGTAAAAATTGTGGGTGCACGTAACCCCAATATATTCTTTGAATTCCCAGTCAGACACTGGCACTATATGGCAGTAGCAAGAAATGAGGGTATTTGTATTCCCAATATATTCTTTGAATTCCCAGTCAGACAATGGCACTGTATACCAGTAGTAAAAATTGTGGGTGCACGTAACCACAATATATTCTTTGAATTACCAGTCAGAAACTGGCACTATATGGCAGTAGCAAGAAATGAGGGTATTTGTATTCCCAATATATTCTTTGAATTCCCAGTCAGACAATGGCACTGTATACCAGTAGTAAAAATTGTGGGTGCACGTAACCCCAATATATTCTTTGAATTACCAGTCAGAAACTGGCACTATATGGCAGTAGCAAGAAATGAGGGTATTTGTATTCCCAATATATTCTTTGAATTCCCAGTCAGACAATGGCACTGTATACCAGTAGTAAAAATTGTGGGTGCACGTAACCCCAATATATTCTTTGAATTCCCAGTCAGACACTGGCACTATATGGCAGTAGCAAGAAATGAGGGTATTTGTATTCCCAATATATTCTTTGAATTCCCAGTCAGACAATGGCACTGTATACCAGTAGTAAAAATTGTGGGTGCACGTAACCACAATATATTCTTTGAATTACCAGTCAGAAACTGGCACTATATGGCAGTAGCAAGAAATGAGGGTATTTGTATTCCCAATATATTCTTTGAATTCCCAGTCAGACAATGGCACTGTATACCAGTAGTAAAAATTGTGGGTGCACGTAACCCCAATATATTCTTTGAATTCCCAGTCAGACAATGGCACTGTATACCAGTAGTAAAAATTGTGGGTGCACGTAACCACAATATATTCTTTGAATTACCAGTCAGAAACTGGCACTATATGGCAGTAGCAAGAAATGAGGGTATTTGTATTCCCAATATATTCTTTGAATTCCCAGTCAGACAATGGCACTGTATACCAGTAGTAAAAATTGTGGGTGCACGTAACCCCAATATATTCTTTGAATTACCAGTCAGACACTGGCACTATATGGCAGTAGCAAGAAATGAGGGTATTTATAACCCCAATATATTCTTTGAATTCCCAGTCAGACAATGGCACTGTATACCAGTAGTAAAAATAGTGGGTGTATATAGCCCCAATTCTATTGCTAGGGGACTTGCAGGGTATTTCTGGGGTGAAGGTGGGGGGGCACACCGTTGGAACGGGTATCGGGGTATATATCGGGTATACGGGAATACACTGACAGTGTATTCCATTCAGGATCCTGGGAAAGCTGGGTTGCGGCGATTGAGCCCGTCAGTGCCACGTTACACTGACAAGCTTCTCCCTGGAATTTAGCTCTTATAAGAGCTGTTGGTTGTCTTCTCCTTCCTATCCTAGCCTGTCCCTGCCTACCCAGAATCTAAGCCCTAGCTAGCTGGATGGAAACCTCCGTCCTCGGTGAATTGCAAGCTCAGAATGACGCGAACCTGGGCGGCGCTGTTCTTTTAAATTAGAGGTCACATGTTTTCGGCAGCCAATGGGTTTTGCCTACTTTTCTCAACGTCACCGGTGTCGTAGTTCCTGTCCCACCTACCCTGCGCTGTTATTGGAGCAAAAAAGGCGCCAGGGAAGGTGGGAGGGGAATCGAGTAATGGCGCACTTTACCACGCGGTGTTCGATTCGATTCGAACATGCCGAACAGCCTAATATCCGATCGAACATGAGTTCGATAGAACACTGTTCGCTCATCTCTAGTAAAGACTTCAGTGAGGTTGGGGATGAGCTGCGATTGTATCAGGTTGAGCGTACAGGTAGTGAGGTGGGATTTTGATGGTGGAGAGCATCTCATTGGTGACGACGATGGAGAAGCTGGTTAAGGATGAAGAGTATCGAACAATTGGGTCAAGTGTTTGTCAATAATGGATGTAAGTGCACTTGCATGAATACACATTTTACATGTCCATTTTTCATGTGTCTATTATCTTGGATATACAATTTTTTTTAAATGATATTTGATTAAAAGTCGTTTTTTTACAAAAAAATGTGATGTCGGTCCGTGTATGTGGCTTAACAATCGTAACAACCAGTCCTAGAGGGGTAGGAGGTCCACCGACAGCTGAAGATGGCCAGGGCCCTAGACCACCATGACAGTAGTCAGGGAAAGCCTGTTTCCCCAACCACTATATATATTTTTAATGGAAAGGGGTCCAGCATTAGGTGACTGAAAATAAGAAATACTTATACTCAGCTCTCCTGGGCTTCTGACATCCTCTCCGGGGGTCTTCTGACCTGTAACTGAGGTGACATGCAATAACTTCAGCACACCCCACTTCATCGCTGAGGTACAATCACTGGCCCACCAGTTACTGAGGAGACTCCAGAGTATAATAATAGCACCAAAGCATATTATACTGTGTGGGGGCCACTGTGGAGCACATTATACTGTGTGTGGGCCACTGTAGAGAACATTATACTGTGTGGGGGCCACTGTAGAGCACATTATACTGTGTGGGGCCACTGGGGAGTCATATGTTTTATAGCAGCCTTGTGATATTATTACAGACTGTAATAACATTGCATGGTGATTATAAAACAGATATTGTTCAATGTAAATAGTGAAGGAGTCATGGTGGTCTCAAAAGCACCACAGGATCTTCAAACAGATGATCAGATGAGGCCCCCCAGTATTGATCTCTTAGACTGTTAGGACCCTGCTGATCAGCTGTTTTCCACAGCACACAGCTCCCAGTTTTGTTTACATGCCGTGCTCTGTTCACTCACCGTATTTCTGCAGTTGTGGATACTAAAGGGTTGTATCCTTTTCAAGTATTTGAGACACCGTTGCATTACCCGTAACCGTCACTATCAAGAATACATTGTAGGGAGGGTATAGGGGGCCCCCGGACAAAAGTTTGCACTGGGGCCCGCAGACTAGTTATGCCACTGGATGTATTGAACTGATACAATAGATACTACATATTTTCAGGTATATTGATAACATATAAATAAAAGTTATATATCAACCACATGACTGATGTCTTCATCCAACCTCATTTTCTATGTAACGTAGCTTTTTATCTTGTGTATATAGCACAACCATTTGACATCTTCGCTTGAGTTAAGGCATATCTTCCTGCAAAATGCCAATTTAATACCTTTATTGCAAGTTAAACCAGCAATGTGGTGATGTGAATTTACAGATTATTCTTTGGAGATTTGCTCTATAGACATTATGTCCCAGATATCTCATGTAACCCCCTCACAGGAGTTACTAATGGTTATTTGTCCATAAGAGTGCCTTACATGTTATGATTTTTTTTGTATATGTTGTCATGTTCATACTGTGTTCACTTGTGACATGTTCTCAAGCTGTTGTTCTCTGATTTCACTTGTACTGATGAGTTGTGGTTTCAATAACAGTATAGTGGGTGGATCTGTAGCTGGAACAAGAAATAGTCATAGCAGAGAGAGAAAGTAGAATCCTGAAAGCAGCAAGGGAAGAAGGAGCAAGTAGTAGTGTGGCAGTAGCCATCTTGTGTTTCACACACTGGGTGCTGTGATGAAGTGCCACAGCAGCAGCAGGGCAGAGAAGCTGTGACAGCGCCCTGCATCACTATCAGTAAAAGGACAGGATAGTTAGGGCTGGGCATAGGAACTTTGCATAGGCCCGTCATGACAGGGAACTTTCTTGTCATGCTGCTGGAAAATCTTGCAGCACCGTGGGGGTTAATGGCCTCAGAGTAACCGGCAATATTTTGGGGTCATTGTCAGGAAAAGGGGTGGGATGTTTTGATTAGGGGGCTATTTAATCTTCCCTTGTCCCTCCCAGGCTTGTCACTCTTACCTGGGACTTTCATCTTGACATCCTCCACGAAGCTGTCTATGATGTCCTCCCCGACTGATGAAGAGATCCTGCAGGATTCTACTCGTCCGCCTTTCTGCCCTCCATGGTGCGACCTGGCTGCGGGATACTCTGCTGGCTGCCTTGCCTGCATCTCCACCGCCTGCTGCTTCGCGGCGCATGAGGCCTTCCCGCCCGCCTCAGCGCCTTAGCCCTTCACCAGTTCGTCAGCGCTGTGCCCGGAGCCCCACCAGGGACCCGCTGGCCCTTGCACAGGCTGCCGATTCCCAGCCTCCCCACCGGGTGTCTGCACAGGGCCGTCGGAATCCTCCAGCACGGAGCCACCAAAGGACCACCTCAACAGAGGCCTCGGGCCTACTTCCTCAGACCCCGCCCCCGGTCGCTGGAGCGTCCACAGAATCGCAGCCTAGCAATGCCACTGGGAGCGGAGCTTCCACTACTACAGCCATGGAGGCATCGGGTCTACTCCTGCAGGCCACACCCTCTGTCGCCCGCGTGACATCAGTGGCAGCGTTGCGGCCTAGCGACGCTGTCGGGAGCTCAGCAGACCCTGGAACTGCGACGGAGGCCTTGGGCCTAATCCATCAGGCCCCGCCCCCTGTCACTGGAGTGATGGCAGCGTCGCAGCGTAGCGACGCTGCCAGAGGATTGACTACTACCTCACGGCCTGGCTGGAGAAGCAGGCCTAAAGTTTTGCCCATGGAGGCGGCGCCTCCCAGACACGTTGCGCGGGTGATGGGCTGTCATCCCCCTACAAAGAAGAATGCCTGGAGGTCATCCAGGAGGTCTACCTCTGCTAGCCCAGCCATGGGGTCAGAGCCTCCTCCTTCCATGTCTCCTTTGATGGCGGTCCAGCTCCAGGATGCTGGGGCCCGACTTCCACGGTCACCTGTGGCCTCACTTCAGGATCCATCCCTTCAGGATTCAGCAGGCTGCAGACCTGTCCTTAGCGGCTTTCAGTCTCCCAGTCATGGTCACATGGGATACCCTTCTTCAGCCTTCAGCCAGCGATGAGGAAGACGTCGACATGGATGACAGCCACGTGGTAGATGGCTCCGACATGGCGGCTGCCTCAGCGCTCCACCGAAGCCAGCCTGTTGAGTCTCAACCTCCTTTACTATCTTCACGGTTAGGGCTTCTCCCTCCCTGAATCATCTTGGCCCTTCAGCTAATCCCCCCCCACGCCACCCCTGATCCTTTATCTGATTTGTTTGCTTCTGCTCGCCGTTTCTTTGATTGTTATACTTCATCTCGTAGTTTGCCTTCCCCTGTGGCAGCATGGGTTGTTCCGGTTCCAGCTCTTCCTCCCTTGGCCCCTGCGCCTATTGTTACTACCTCTATTTCTGGGGAGCTATCGCAGCTGGAGGCGCTGGTCGACCCGGTTCGGCTTGATGATGCTGCCAGGGGAGAAATATATGTGTGTTTTGATGGTCCCTTGGGAGCTCATGTAAAACAAGAGGTAAGAGAGAAGATATTGCGCGACGAATATGTTGAGATATTTTCTCTCTTGCCTCTTGAGAAATTTAATTTGGATAGGGTCAAATTGACTGAATCCAAAAAGGAGGAAGAAGAAAGATGCCGGTATCGTTTGATCCCACGTACTTTCTCAAATTGGTCCCAAGAGTTTAACATTTTGGCTAGTATCATAGGTGAAAGGGCGCCCCAGCATTGTTCTGCCTTAAATTGTTATCTGGATTCTATCGCAGAGGCTTACTGGGTTTATGGGGGAACCGCATGGCTACGCTACGATGAGCAATTTCGTCAACGGAAGGCGGTTCGCCCATCAATCTGGTGGGATCAGAAAGATATTAATCTGTTGGTGCGCCTTATGGTGGCGGCCAGGCTGCCTCCTCAGCCTTTTCGGTACGGTGCTGGAGCGTCCTCTACGGGACAGGCGTCTTCCACTGCCCAACGTTCCAGGTGTTGTTGGCAATTTAACGAAGGGCAGTGCCGCTTCGGTGGCACTTGCCGCTTCAAGCATGAATGCTCCTATTGTGGAGGATTTCATGCAGCGTCACAGTGTTTTAAGAAACAGAGAGGTAAACAGCTTCAAAAAGGGAGGACGCCGGTTCTTCTAGAGCCGATGCTTCCTTACCTAAGTAGGTATCCGGATCACCAGGCTGCTCAATTTTTGCTGTCAGGTTTTACACATGGTTTTGTTATTCCTTCAGTTGTTCTCAATTCTCTGTGTTGCCGGCAAAATTTGAAGTCAGCCCGATTGTACCCTGATGTTGTTTCTGATAAATTGTCAAAGGAGCGATTACTTGGTCGTATTGCTGGACCTTTTGCTGAATCACCATTGCCTGATTTGCATATTTCTCCCTTAGGTGTGGTCCCTAAGAAGGAGGCGAACAAATTTTGCCTAATCCACCATCTATCGTTCCCCAAGGGGCTGTCAGTTAATGACGGTATTGTTGAGGAGTTATGCTCCGTGTCATACGTGTCATTTGACAAGGCGGTGGATTGGGTGAGACGCTGCGGTCCAGGGGCCCTTATGGCCAAAGCGGACGTGGAGTCTGCGTTTCGCCTCCTTCCCATTCACCCAGACAGTCTGCATCTGCTTGGTTTTCGGTGGGAAGGTGCCTATTATGTTGATAGGTGCCTTCCTATGGGCTGTGCTATATCTTGCTCATATTTTGAATGGTTTGCCACTTTTGTTGATTGGGTGGTACGTGAGGAATCTAGGCTGAGCTCACTTTTGCACTAACTGGATGATTTCCTTTGTATTGGTCCGGCAGATTCAACTGTGTGTTCGGTCTTATTGTCAACTTTGCAGCAGATAGCCTGCCGTTTTGGCATTCCCCTTTCGCCTGAAAAGACTGAGGGACCGACCACATAGTTGAAGTTCCTGGGCATTGAGATCGACTCTATCGCAATGGAATGCCGTTTGCCTTCTGATAAACTAGCCGATTTGTGGTGGGAGGTGGATCTATTGGCTAATTACCGGAAGGTGCGGTTGGGCCAATTGCAATCAGTCCTCGGTAAGTTGAATTTCGCATGCAGGATCAACCCTATGGGAAGAACATTCTGCAGGCTTTTAGCACAGGCAACAGCAGGGGTTTCAAATCCTACGCATTTTGTCAGGGTTACGGTTGAGCATCGTGCAGATTTGCGGGTCTGGTCATCCTTTCTCGCCCGCTTTAATGGCAGGTCTGTTTGGCAGGATACGTGGAAGGACAATTCTGATCTCTCTCTGTATACTGACGCCTCTGGCATCTTTGGTTTTGGCGCTTAGTTTCAGGGCCACTGGTTTGCCGGTGTGTGGCCTATTTCCTGGCAGGAGGCTGGTCTTACCCGCAATCTCACCTTGCTCGAACTCTTCCCTATTGTTGCTGCTCTGGAGTTTTGGGGCCCCTTTTTGTCCAACAAACGAGTTCAGTTTTGGTGTGACAATATTTCAGTTGTACATGTGTTGACCAGTTTGACGTCCTCATCTCGCCCAGTCATTCGCTTCGTACGGCACTTGGTGCTTGCATGCTTGTCCCTTAATGTGTGGTTGTCCGCATGCCATGTCCCGGGTGTGTCTAATTCTGTCACGGATGCTCTTTCTCGTCAACAGATTCAGAGCCTTAGCTCCGGAGGTGGCACTTCATCCGACCCCCTGCCCGGGACACCTCTGGGATCTGGCGTTCGAACGACCATGAATTTGGTGGGTCGCTCTCTTTGCTCCTCCACGTGGAAGGTGTAAGTTTGTGCTTGGCAAGAGTGGGCGTCTTTTTGCAGTACGGTAGGGCATGATTGTTACTCGGGTGCTCCTCGGTCTTTGGTTTTATCTTGGTTGGGTTCCTGTTTTTTGGAAGGTAGGTCCAAGACTGTTGCCCGCAAGAGCCTCGCTGCCTTGTCATTTTGGTTTAAGCTTTTCGGCTTTGTTGATACCACCAAAGCTTTTTTAGTCCGGCAGGCTCTTTTGGGTTTCAGCCGCTCTTCCCCTTCTCCGGACGCTCGTCGCCCGGTGTCATTCAGCCTGTTGGAATTGATGTTGCCCCGGTTGTCTTCTATTTGTAGGACTGATTATGAGGCTCAGTTGTTTCAAGTAGCTTTTTCTCTGGCCTTTTTTGGGGCATTCAGGATCAGTGAGTTGGTGAGCTCCTCGGGTTTGGCTCACGATGGTTTGCTGTTTTCACATGTCACTGTTCGTGGTGACAGATACGGCGGATACGGTGTTCCGAGACAGATCAGGAAGCTAGGGGGATGGCTGTACGTTTGTTCCCAGTGGTAGGGGCCTCTTCGTGCCCGGTCTTGGCAGTTACCAGGTTCTTGAACATGCGGCCCGCTTGCAGTGGGGCCTTTTTGATTCATTTGTCCGGGAGAGCTCTTTCCCGTTTTCAGTTTTTTGCCATATTCCGCAAAGTTTTGACCAGCTTGAACATCTTTCCAAACCAATGCAATTCCCATTCTTTTCGTATTGGCGCAGCCACTGAGGCTTCTGAGTGCAGATTGACAGAGGCTACAGTTATACACATCGGCCATTGGGCGTCCAGACGTTATTGCCTGTATGTCCGCCCTCACCTGTTGTAATAGTTGCTTCCCTTCGTTTTTCTTCTGTGTCATTGTTATTTTTCATGTTTGCATTTTTCCAGGTGCTGACCCGTGCCTTGTGTGGATTGTGGGGCACTCTTATGTCCACTGGGGAGCCCTCAGAGCTTCTGTTAGACCTAATGGTAGGCAACTAGGTTTTTCCCCCAGGCAGGCTTTAGTGCAGTGGATTGGTGTGCATGGTCGGTGTGATATGTTGTGTTTGCCTTTGCTACATTTTCATGCCCAGTTGCATCGCCCCCCTGACGTCTTAGTGGTTCACACGGGTGGTTATGATCTTGGTGTTCGTACCTCCCGCGAACTCATCAGGGACATCAAATATGATCTCTTGAGGGTGTTGTCTATGTATCCAGGAGTTATAGTTGTATGGTTGGATATTGTAGCCCGACTAGCCTGGAGACACACTCGTTCAGTTGCCAAATTGAATAAGGCCAGGCGTAAGGTTAATACCGCTGTCTCGGCCTTCGTAGCCCGTAATGGGGGCATTGTTGTTCGCCATTGTGATTTGGAGGTCCCACAGAGCAGCCACTTGATTCGGGACGGAGTTCATCTGAACGATGTGGGGTATGACATCTGGATTTTAGCCTTGCAGGATGTTGTAGAGAGAGCTGTTAGAGCGTGGGCGGACTATCATACATAAGGTGTCATGCATGATAGTGTTGGCGGTAGGAAGGTCTAGCAGGGCACTCTGCAAAGTGGAGTATCGGTCAAATACAGGGGACCCATGGAAGGGTACCTTTGCAAATCTTCGTTATCATAATAGGAAATGTATCAAGGTGAAGTGGGAGTTCACGGCAGTGCCAGGACATCTTGTCTGCTCCCGTGTTGGTGCGCTGCTCCTGGGAGGTGGTTTGGACTGCCTCTCTATCTAGTATGTGGGCCCTGTCAGACCTTCCATTTAAGTATACATATGTTATCAATTGTTTAAAATGTTATTCAATAAATTGGCTGTTTGTGGCCGCTCATATTCCATCGTACAAGTTGTTATGAGTCTTACTTATGCTGGGTGGGTGGGGCCGGGGGGTGATCTATGTTATAGTCCATTTATTTGTTATACCCCAATCACATAGGAATATCCCTGTCAAGTTAGGGCTGGGCATAGGTAGTTTGCATAGGCCCGTCATGACAGGGAACTTTCTTGTCATGTTGTTGGAAAATCTTGCAGCACCATGGGGATTAATGGCCTCAGTGTAACCGGCAATATTTTGGGGTCATTGTCAAGACAAGGGGTGGGATGTTTTGATTAGGGGGCTATTTAATCTTCCCTTGTCCCTCCCAGGCTTGTCACTCTTACCTGGGACTTTCCCTCCCTCCCTTTCCCCATTTTGCTTTTGCCTTCTTGTTGTTTTGTTCTTTGCGTTTGTTGTTTTTCCTTTTTTCCAGGTTGACCGTCCTTTCTGTCACGACAGCCGGCGGTAGGAAGGTCTAGCAGGGCACTCTGCAAAGTGGAGTATTGGTCAAATACAGGGGACCCATGGAAGGGTACCTTTGCAAATGTTCGTTATCTTAATAGGAAATGTATCAAGGTGAAGTGGGAGTTCACGGCAGTACCAGGACATCTTTAAAATAGAAAATATCCAGCTCACCCATTGATTGAAAAACCTGATCCTGGGCTGCTCGGATGTAGATGGACTCCTATCCACGTAAAGAATATCGACAAAACTGGAAAATCCAGCGTCATCAGGTGGTTAAAATGTCTCTTAAATTGAATATGGAGAAAAAAATAGATAATGTGGAACAAACTATTATGAATATAAAGAAAAAGAAATTTACAAGAGATACTAATGACTATACTACGGGTTTTGTATATCGGAGGAGATCTGAAAGAAATGATATGATTCCTAGATCGATTTTAAAAAAATTTTCTAATAGTAATAAACGCAGAGTGTCGTTTTCATCTTCAGAACCCGGTTCAGATTTATCTGTGTCAACATATAGCGGAGAATCTAATACGGACACATCTATGTCACATATGTCATCATATGCACCCAGGACAGCTTGTCCTGGACTGACTTAGGTTAGCAAAAATGCCACCCTCCCTGAGGCCCTGGCATAGCGCCGCCTAAAGCGCTCGCTTCAGGTCGCCTCATGGGAGGTGCGGCACTGTTATGAAAAACGCAATTATCCATTAAATTATTCTTCATCTTTATAATGAATTTCATAATTTCCAAGAGTTGCCAAAAGGACATCGCCTTATTACTCTTATATATAAATGGTTGTAATTAAACCTACTATAATATATCCATTTGTCAGCATGAAAATCTGGTAAAGTGAAGCAGGACCGGAATGACTAGCTCATGGCAAGCTGCTAAAGACAGTAATGTTGCTTGCAATTACCTACAAGCGATATGGTACAAGTAGAAATTTTCATGATGCGGCATTGTCCTCCTTCCAGACTCCGTAAACCTGGACTACTGGGTAGATTTTATTGGCTACAACAGCCATTTTATTAATTCATATATACAAAGAAAACAACCATATCCACAAATAAATATAAAAGTATATTTTATTACTATCCAATTAAAAAGTTTTTCACATGGACATACAATAATACATTACATAAATAACATAAAGTAAACGGGCTAAACCGTAAGGTTTATAGGTGCCAGCAAGCCAAAGTGATGTGGGTGAGACAAAGACATAGGTATTTGAAGTCAGTATTTAGCCATGGGCAGGGCAACTAATGGGTTAATTGAATAGTATACATGCATACATATATACCATGATAGAAAAAAGGACAACTAGTCCATTAATATTTAAAGTTACACATGGCATAACAATCAAAGATCACAGAACTCAATTATATCCCAAAGTGCCCACATATGAATAAGAGGTATGCCTTAGCTCACCTTAACATCATATAAACTGTCCGACGCGCGTTTCACCCCTGCTACAGGGCTTCGTCCAGGGACAATTGTCAACTAAAGATGACGTCTATTTATAGTCCATAGGCTTCCGCCTATGTCAAATAAAATGGCCGCCGCCAATTGCATTGCGCATGCGGGAATTAAATAAACCCGTATAATACAAAACACCAGGACATATATCCCATCACGTCTGCCAAAATATGTGTATATATGTATAAAGCGCCTTTGCGCATAACAAACCTCTGATATAATCCTAAGATCCCTTTTAGATGTTCCCGGATCGAGCACTGTCCAAGTGCGCCTGCGCGAGACTCAATCTCGCGATACTACGCTCGCTTCAAATTACAGGCGGGTAGATGATTCCATCTGTACCGCCCACTGCCGTTTTACACTGTTGCTCTGCTATAGGTCTTAGTACACCTGCGTGAGATTACAACTAGCGATACTGCATTTATTCAAGTGTATAGGTGTACGGACTGTTCTATTTATGTCATCTACTACTCTTTAATACTATTATTACAATATCGTAGATGGAAAATAGGTAACAGATCCGTCAAAGTATCACAAAAATTACTAAGTGTTTATGTATAAACCTGATCCTAATTATAAAATACTATAACCCAAGATTATAAATAGACATATATCATAAATAGAAGCAATCCACCATTTAAGTGGAACATATGCATAATTTTAAGAATGATTTTTAGAAAGAGCACTTATAAAAAAAAAAATGCTCACATATTAATAGAAAATAAAAATAAATATAAATAAAAATAATAATAATAAGAGGGGTAAAGGTGTTAATAAAAGAAAAAATAAAATTAAAATAAAAAAGGAGTGCCAGTGAAAAGTGCCGGTGCGCAAGTGCAAGGGAGAGTGAAGAAACAAAAGGAAAATAACATTAAAATTACTATAATGCAATATCGTTAATGAACAATAGTAATAGCAATTAGAATGATTCTATTAGGATCATTTTAGTCGGTTGTCAGATTTCATAGGCAATAAGATGTCTACTATCCAGTGGATTTCACTCAGGTAAGGAAGAAAGTCCGGTGTTTACATACTACAAAAACAAAAACAAAAAGTATAAGTACGTCATCACACAACAAGAAACAAAGACCAAAAAACATAAAATAAACAAAATAAAAAATATTAATGATTAAAACAATAGTATCCACTACATAATACAAAACTACCATGGATATAATCCATATTATTTAAGCAGAGATAATCCGAAACAGACACAAACCTTAGAGAAATGGGGCAAAGCTAATGGTCTCATTTAGACCCTGCGGTTGGAGTGTCCCCAATGTGTGAATCCAGCGACTCTCCATTTGTGCCAATCTTTTCTTCCAATCTCCTCCCCTAATACCAACTTGGACTTGATCTATTGCTCGCACCCTAAATAAAGATGGATCTGAATTATGAAATGCATGAAAGTGCCTGGGGATTGTTTTTAATTGACTGACATCAGTTATTCCCGTACTGTTTTGAATTCCCAAAACATGTTCTCTTACCCTGCGTTTGAACTCACGTGATGTTAACCCAATATAAATCAAATTACAGGGACATGTCGCGAAATAAATTACTCCCGTTGATTGGCAGCTTAAATTTTTCTTGATCTTAAAGATCTTACTCCGATCAAAATTCCAAAATGTATCAGTCGCATCCACATTAGTGCACGCTACACATTTTCCACAGGGTTTACATCCTGGCTTTGGTCCAGAATGTGTTAATATCTTCTGTCTTGGATTCCCTTCAAAATGGCTATGCACCAATCTATCACGTAGGTTTTTAGCCTTCCTGTATGTGATAGAAGGGGTAGAGGTCAGGTATTGTTTCAAAACTGGATCCCTCAACAGAATTCCCCAATGTTTTCGCAAAATGGATCTCTGTCTAGACCATTGCGACGTGTATGTCGTAATGAATCGTATTTTATCATTTACCCGTTGCTCATTACCTCTGATGTATCTCTTCTTCTTGAGCAATTCATTACGGTTGGTGGTACTTGCTCTTAGGTGCCCTCTGGATATAGATCTATTATTATATCCTCTATTTTGGAATCTCATGCATAAATCTTTTGCTGCTTTCTCAAAAGATGTATCTGTAGAGCAGACTCTCCTCGCTCTAAGAAATTGACCAATGGGAATGTTTTCCACTAAATGTCTGGGATGTGCAGACCTAAAGTGGAGAAGGGAGTTAGTCGATGTTGATTTTCTGAATAAGTCAGTCTGTATTAATCCATCATCACTCACTCTCAGTGTGATATCCAGAAATTCAATCGTCTCACGACTATATTTCCAAGTGAGTCTGATATTGTTATTATTATTGTTGAGGCCTTTCATGAATTGTTCTAATTCCTCCAGAGTACCCTGCCAGATAAATAGCACGTCGTCGATGTAGCGCCACCAATATTGTACATGCTCGATGAGTGGGATGGGCTCCGTTAGAAAAATGTGTCTCTCCCACAGTCCCAAGAAGATGTTGGCATATGAGGGGGCGCAAGACGCCCCCATAGCTGTACCTTGGAGCTGTAGGAAAAATGATCCGTCAAAAGTAAAAAAAATTATGTGTTAAAATAAATTTCAATAATTCCAATAGGAACCCACTCCACCCAGCTTCCATGTCAGACATCTCAAAGAAAGTTTTTACTGCCAAAAGGCCATCACTATGTCTGATAGATGTATATAAGGCTTCAACATCGCATGTCACGAGGAACATATCCTCATCAAGATGTAACCCATCCACCTTGGCAAGGATATCTGAGCAATCTTTAATATACGATGGTATGGTTTCAACAATTGTCTTAAGGTGAAAGTCAACTAATCTACATATAGGATCACATAGATTATTTATACCTGATATAATGGGGCGTCCGGGAGGGCAGACCGAGTTATGTCTATTTATAATCTTGGGTTATAGTATTTTATAATTAGGATCAGGTTTATACATAAACACTTAGTAATTTTTGTGATACTATGACGGATCTGTTACCTATTTTCCATCTACGATATTGTAATAATAGTATTAAAGAGTAGTAGATGACATAAATAGAACAGTCCGTACACCTATACACTTGAATAAATGCAGTATCGCTAGTTGTAATCTCACGCAGGCGTACTAAGACCTATAGCAGAGCAACAGTGTAAAACGGCAGTGGGCGGTACAGATGGAATCATCTACCCGCCTGTAATTTGAAGCGAGCGTAGTATCGCGAGATTGAGTCTCGCGCAGGCGCACTTGGACAGTGCTCGATCCGGGAACATCTAAAAGGGATCTTAGGATTATATCAGAGGTTTGTTATGCGCAAAGGCGCTTTATACATATATACACATATTTTGGCAGACGTGATGGGATATATGTCCTGGTGTTTTGTATTATACGGGTTTATTTAATTCCCGCATGCGCAATGCAATTGGCGGCGGCCATTTTATTTGACATAGGCGGAAGCCTATGGACTATAAATAGACGTCATCTTTAGTTGACAATTGTCCCTGGACGAAGCCCTGTAGCAGGGGTGAAACGCGCGTCGGACAGTTTATATGATGTTAAGGTGAGCTAAGGCATACCTCTTATTCATATGTGGGCACTTTGGGATATAATTGAGTTCTGTGATCTTTGATTGTTATGCCATGTGTAACTTTACATATTAATGGACTAGTTGTCCTTTTTTCTATCATGGTATATATGTATGCATGTATACTATTCAATTAACCCATTAGTTGCCCTGCCCATGGCTAAATACTGACTTCAAATACCTATGTCTTTGTCTCACCCACATCACTTTGGCTTGCTGGCACCTATAAACCTTACGGTTTAGCCCGTTTACTTTATGTTATTTATGTAATGTATTATTGTATGTCCATGTGAAAAACTTTTTAATTGGATAGTAATAAAATATACTTTTATATTTATTTGTGGATATGGTTGTTTTCTTTGTATATATGAGTTAAGTCCCGTAACCACACTATGCAGTATTGGCCTCTTTATGTGTGTAGCCATTTTATTAAGATAAATAACAAACATAAAATATTACTAACTTCAAAAAATTTACTATTCTTTGCAAGAATTACAACTCCAGGAAGTCCAGAGACTTAGTACCCCTCCATCCTCCATAGACCATATTTCTCTACGCCAACTCCGAGGACATGAGAGCTTGACACAACACTGACACAAGAGTGTTAAGATCTCCCTAGTCCCGCCATAAATCTAGTGCCGTCTTGTAGAGTTAGACAGCATAAATCAATATCTATGGCATTGAGGTGCACGCCATTGGTCCTCCAAAAATTACCCTCACCAGATTCCAGATCGCTGTGCCTAACCACCACACCCCCATTCCTCTTGATGAACCAGCCAACTGCCCAGTTACCGTATTTTTTGGACTATAAAATGCACTGGACTATAAGACGCACCTAAGTTTTAGAAGAGGAATATAGGGAAAAAATTTTTTTGAAAATAGGGAAAAAGTTTGGTAAAATATTTAATATATGGAAGTTGTAGTTTTGCATTAGCTGCAATGCCACATTGACAGGTGGCCCTGCAACTGTACAGAGATGCATAGGACATTTTTTTTTTTTTTGCAGGGCCAGGTGTATTTTTTACTTATGCCATCTTGGGGAATTTCTATTGCTTAGATCACCTTTTATTAAAATCAGAGGAGAAACAAACATCACTTTGATACTTTTGATTCTTTTTACTGCTACCACATTCACCCTACAGAAAAAATATTTTTATAAGTTTGTAGACTGGGCATTCTTGAACATAGGGATACCTAATGTGTAGACCAGCCGGAATAGAAATATTACTGTGACAGGCCTGGGAGCCTTCATAAGGCTACTGGTTGTCACAGAAATAGGTCGGCTCCTGCACTCTTGCCGCGCAGGAGCCGTCCTGCAATGAACAAGGTACCCACTGACCCAGGGGCAGTTATGGGGGTCTAACACAGGTAGCAATGCCTGTGATCAGAGTGGACTCTGATCGCAGGCATTAGCTCCAAATCGCTGCCATACATTACAACGGAGACTCGTTAGCTATGGTGACCGCTGTGTAGCAGAATGACCCCCATCATCGTTACAGACCCGGCATCCACTTTAATAGCAGGCCGGAGGCCAGGATGGATTTGCAATGTCCTAACACCATCTCCTAAAAGCTCAAGGCCAGCAGCCTGCGATGCATTCGGACTATAATATACATATATAATATAATCTTATAGAAAAACAAAGAATGGGAAGTCGGCACTCCAGAAAGTATTCGGGATTAAAACATTTCTTTAATGTTGTCACGGGATGGTTAGAGTCCGGCAATAGGCAATGTGTAATATATATTTCATGTGGAATGTATTCTCTAACCTGTTGTAAACATCAGTGTGTAGTTGGCTGATTAGGGTCTAGTGTGTTAGCACATTGTATGCAAATCCCTCTAACTAGTGAGGACCAGTGAGGACAATGGGTGGAGATAATCTGATCCTTGTCTCCAAGAAGATGTTGGACTGTGCATTGTTCAAAAGAGACAGGGAGTCTGCTCTCCTTGGTATAGGTGAGGGGGGAAGGATCTGTGACTCAGCCCTTCCCACCCCCAGATATAGGAAGTAACAGTTTAGTATATAGTTGTAGCTGGCAGTTAGTATGTGTTAGCCGGCCTGTGCACAGCTCTGTAGAGAGCCAGGATTTAGTTACAGGACCAAGGAGCCAAAGCTATCATTGGATTGTGACTTCTGTGGACTTATTGTTGTTACGGTTGATGTGACCGCCACCGGCTACTAACTTTGTGGATTACAATAAATTGCTGTTGTCTCCTGACCTCTTGCGTCCGTGTTGATTCAAGATATCCTCCGGAGGAAGACGTATACCTTTGCTCCGTGACAACTGGTTGGCAGCGGTGGGATCAACAGAGGACAGCGAGATGGACTACAGCAGCCCAGCGATTAATGGAGCCACAACCTCAGAATACAGGAACTGGACTATGGCAAGTCTACAAGTAAGGGCCCGGGAACTAAACCTGAGTTACCAGGGAAGAACGAAAGAGCAACTGATCGAGGCACTGGAGGAGATGACCCTGCAAAGCGACCATGAGGAGGGCTGCCCCCAGGAGACTGGAGAGATACGAGAGTGGCAGGTACAGACCCAAAAGAGCAGATGGGTTGTTTTGTATTAGGAGGAATTGGCAGTGCTGGGGCTAGGAGCAACTGCAGAGCAAAGGAGTAGAGCATTACAGAGGGCTCAGGAAACGGAGAAGGAGGAACAGAGAATGGCGCATGAAAAGGAAAGAATGGCGCATGAAATTCGAATGGCTGAGATAACTACGCGGAATTATAATCAAACGTTGACCCCCAGCCCAACAGTGAGAGAACCACCATATGTCTCCCATAAACACTTCAAGACCTTTGATGAAGCGGCTGGGGATGTTGATGGATATTTTCAGGACTTCGAACACCAGTGCCGCCTGATGGAAGTCCCAGAGAAGGATTGGGTCCGGTATCTGGTGGGGCATCTACGAGATGGGGCTGCGGAAGCTCTCAGAGCCATGGACCCTAGTGATCAGCGGGACTATGAGGCCATTAAAAGAGCGGTGCAGAAGTATTATGCAGTCACTCCAGAGACCTACCGAGTTCAGTTCCGCTCTTTGTCTTACAATGGGGGAAGCTCCTTCCACATGTTCGCCCACAAGTTGAAGCAAGCATGCAAGCGCTGGCTAGAAGGAGAGGAGGCTGTCACAGTCGATAAGATCCTCCAAGTCATACTTAAGGAACAGTTCTTTTCCCAGTGCCCCGCTGAGATCCGTGAGTGGGTGCTGGAACGGAACCCAGCCACAGTGGAGCAAGCTGCTTCTCTTGCAGATGAGGGCCTGACCATCAAGCCGCAGTGGAAGAGGTTGTTTGCAGAGGAGCGGAAAACTACCACAGTCCGCCAGACACCCTTCAGCCAGCCACCCACCTTTCGTGCCCGGCCTCAGGATTACAATTCCCCCTCTACCCTTGCCCCAGCCCATCGGCCTCCAGCTATGAACAACCCTGTCCCTAGACAACGACCTACTGGAAGAATGCTAGAGCGCAGATGTTTTGGTTGCGGGCGGCCTGGACATTTGCAAGCTAGTTGCCCTGTTAACATGGGGGCACGGGCCACCGTGGCATCTCGGCCTATTCACTACCTGGGAACCACCCCTAGGACAGAAAGTTTGGCCCCATTTCCAGATGACTCCATGAATGACCCATCTGTTCCACCTCCAGGGGTCTATGGGATTCAGCCTTCTGCCACACATCCTGCAAACCTTCAGCGGAAGCACTTGCAGGAGGTCCTACTGGATGGCCGAACAGTTGTTGGATTCCGGGACTCGGGAGCTTTCCTAACGGTAGCGGACCCCCGAGTTGTGCGACCCGAGGCCCTAGAGGAGGGCCCTGGCATTTCTATCAAGTTGGCAGGGGGTACTCAAAGACGTATTCCTAAAGCTACCGTGGAACTCGACTATGGTTATGGACCAAAACGATGCACAATTGGTGTGATGAGCGGGCTGCCGGCCGATGTTCTGTTAGGCAACGATGTTGGAAATCTACAGTGCCACTTTGTGGGAGCAGTGACCCGAAGCCAAGCTCAGAGAGATGCCAACATGGATCCACCGGATTTTCTGACAGATGCCAGCCCTTCAACCCTACAACTTTACCATTCAGCACCGCCGAGGGAACCAACACCAGAACACAGATGGGTTATCCCGGCAGGAGGAAATATGAGCTATAGAGACTGATGTGCATTCCCCAATTTACCTGTGTAGGCCAATTGTGTCATGCACATGTTTTGAGAGGGGGAGGGGTTGTCACGGGATGGTTAGAGTCTGGCAATAGGCAATGTGTAATATATATTTCATGTGGAATGTATTCTCTAACCTGTTGTAAACATCAGTGTGTAGTTGGCTGATTAGGGTCTAGTGTGTTAGCACATTGTATGCAAATCCCTCTAACTAGTGAGGACCAGTGAGGACAATGGGTGGAGATAATCTGATCCTTGTCTCCAAGAAGATGTTGGACTGTGCATTGTTCAAAAGAGACAGGGAGTCTGCTCTCCTTGGTATAGGTGAGGGGGGAAGGATCTGTGACTCAGCCCTTCCCACCCCCAGATATAGGAAGTAACAGTTTAGTATATAGTTGTAGCTGGCAGTTAGTATGTGTTAGCCGGCCTGTGCACAGCTCTGTAGAGAGCCAGGATTTAGTTACAGGACCAAGGAGCCAAAGCTATCATTGGATTGTGACTTCTGTGGACTTATTGTTGTTACGGTTGATGTGACCGCCACCGGCTACTAACTTTGTGGATTACAATAAATTGCTGTTGTCTCCTGACCTCTTGCGTCCGTGTTGATTCAAGATATCCTCCGGAGGAAGACGTATACCTTTGCTCCGTGACAAATGTCCATTATTAAAATATATTGATAAAAAACAGAAGACCAATACAAAAAACTTGAAAAATATGAAAACAACACTTACAGCTTGATGGAAAAATAGACGTGCTAAGGCATAGATGAACCAGCGTTAAGTTGCCTATGCGTTTCGGGGCATTGGCCCCTTACTCATGGCAGAATGCAGACTTAGTGAGACACACGGTAAATATATATATGTCTAGCCTGCTTCCGTAACAATTGGTAGACAATAAGCTACACGTGTGTCTTCCAGATTGTGCATTCAAAATAACCAACATCGCTGAAAACAGACTACATACTGAGAAATATAAACTATTACATAAACAAAAAAGTTATCCCATACACCCAGAGTTGTGTAACATTAAATCAAATAAAAACAAATATGCATACAAAATACATAAGGGTGTTGTTATTACCCTTTCTTAGCCTTTTCTATTTTATTTTATTTTATTTTCTTCTTATTCCGTTCTTTCCAAACTTGTGCCTGCATAAAGTATATTGATGATTGGATGGATGTTCATGCAACATTTCCGACCATGAAAACCGCAAACATGTATATTGATGATTAGATGGATGTCCATGCAACATTTCGGACCACGAAAAGCGCAGATATGTGAATACAAACAGCAACAATATTACCTAATTGCACAAAAATATAAATATCAACCAAAAATAGTACATCTCATGTATATAAATAATGAAATTGCTATATACGAGACATTTAGCTACAATATGTTTGTATAACTAAAAAACTGCCGTCCAGAATGATATGCAAAAATGGATAAGACAGACCATTACCAGTGGAGGAACTATCATACTGATATTTATGGGTTCTATATAGACTGTGCCCCTAACACAAAGCTAAACCAGTGATGGTGATCATGTACAGAAAATAGCATAAGTATAACTTGCTGAGTACAGCAAATGTGTCACTAATTACATAAAGTCGACAAAAAATATGTCGATCACCTATGTACGATACCTCTGATGATAACGATATCCAAAACGGACATTATAGCCAAAGAAAAGATGGCACTGAAAGGTAAAATTAATGTTAATCATAATGATAGTGACAATACTATAAATATACTACACTCTATGCAAAAATCCCTATACTTGAGCCAAAAGTGGCTAGAAGCTGATAAATATTAGGGTACACTTGTATAGGGATGAAACTTATATACATAATGATAAACCTAATAATAGAATTTGAATATGTCCCTACCCACGCCACCCCAACCCAAGTTGAAACATTAAAGCCCATAATGAAGCAGATCAAGTGTACAACTGGAGTCGTTCTTCTAATACATTTTTTTCTACTCCCAAATCAATTTTGAAAAAGAGGAAGAAATCCAATCAGTCGGGTAATTCCTCAAATGCATCTTCAATGTCTAGGAGGGTGTCATTCAGTTCCTCTGAATTCATGGAGGAAGCGCCTCATAATACAAGAAGAAATATCAACATTACGTCTCAAGACAAATATAAGCATGGTAAAAGAGGGCCAAAAAACAACATTGCAGAGGCGGCAGAAAACATAAAAGCAAAAAATCCAAGATATTTCACTCGCAAGATGAAGGAGTCACATTAAAAGCTACCTCTTTATCATCAGAATCACATTCTGAACCTCAGTCAAGTAAAACATCGGTACTGAATTTATCTTCTCTTTCTCTAACCGAGGACATGATCACATTATTAAATAAGGGACTTAACTTTGTTCGTTCTCAAAACTTCAATTTGGCAGAGACTCTAATAGATGTCAATAAATTTGTTCGATCATTAATAGAGATGAGCGAACAGTGTTCTATCGAACTCATGTTCGATCGGATATTAGGCTGTTCGGCATGTTCGAATCGAATCGAACACCGCGTGGTAAAGTGCGCCATTACTCGATTCCCCTCCCACCTTCCCTGTCGCCTTTTTTGCTCCAATAACAGCGCAGGGTAGGTGGGACAGGAACTACGACACCGGTGACGTTGAAAAAAGTAGGCAAAACCCATTGGCTGCCGAAAACATGTGACCTCTAATTTAAAAGAACAGCGCCGCCCAGCTTCGCGTCATTCTGAGCTTGCAATTCACCGGGGACGGAGGTTTCCGTCCAGCTAGCTAGGGCTTAGATTCTGGGTAGGCAGGGACAGGCTAGGATAGGAAGGAGAAGACAACCAACAGCTCTTGTAAGAGCTAAATTCCAGGGAGAAGCTTGTCAGTGTAACGTGGCACTGACGGGCTCAATCGCCGCAACCCAGCTTTCCCAGGATCCTGAATGGAATACACTGTCAGTGTATTCCCGTATACCCGATATATACCCCGATACCCGTTCCAACGGTGTGCCCCCCCACCTTCACCCCAGAAATACCCTGCAAGTCCCCTAGCAATAGAATTGGGGCTATATACACCCACAATTTTTACTACTGGTATACAGTGCCATTGTCTGACTGGGAATTCAAAGAATATATTGGGAATACAAATACCCTCATTTCTTGCTACTGCCATATAGTGCCAGTTTCTGACTGGTAATTCAAAGAATATATTGGGGTTACGTGCACCCACAATTTTTACTACTGGTATACAGTGCCATTGTCTGACTGGGAATTCAAAGAGTATATTGGGAATACAAATACCCTCATTTCTTGCTACTGCCATATAGTGCCAGTTTCTGACTGGGAATTCAAAGAATATATTGGGGTTACGTGCACCCACAATTTTTACTACTGGTATACAGTGCCATTGTCTGACTGGGAATTCAAAGAGTATATTGGGAATACAAATACCCTCATTTCTTGCTACTGCCATATAGTGCCAGTTTCTGACTGGGAATTCAAAGAATATATTGGGGTTACGTGCACCCACAATTTTTACTACTGGTATACAGTGCCATTGTCTGACTGGGAATTCAAAGAATATATTGGGGTTATAAATACCCTCATTTCTTGCTACTGCCATATAGTGCCAGTTTCTGACTGGGAATTCAAAGAATATATTGGGGTTACGTGCACCCACAATTTTTACTACTGGTATACAGTGCCATTGTCTGACTGGGAATTCAAAGAGTATATTGGGAATACAAATACCCTCATTTCCTGCTACTGCCATATAGTGCCAGTTTCTGACTGGTAATTCAAAGAATATATTGGGGTTACGTGCACCCACAATTTTTACTACTGGTATACAGTGCCATTGTCTGACTGGGAATTCAAAGAGTATATTGGGAATACAAATACCCTCATTTCTTGCTACTGCCATATAGTGCCAGTTTCTGACTGGTAATTCAAAGAATATATTGGGGTTACGTGCACCCACAATTTTTACTACTGGTATACAGTGCCATTGTCTGACTGGGAATTCAAAGAGTATATTGGGAATACAAATACCCTCATTTCTTGCTACTGCCATATAGTGCCAGTTTCTGACTGGGAATTCAAAGAATATATTGGGGTTACGTGCACCCCCAATTTTTACTACTGGTATACAGTGCCATTGTCTGACTGGGAATTCAAAGAATATATTGGGGTTATAAATACCCTCATTTCTTGCTACTGCCATATAGTGCCAGTTTCTGACTGGTAATTCAAAGAATATATTGGGGTTACGTGCACCCACAATTTTTACTACTGGTATACAGTGCCATTGTCTGACTGGGAATTCAAAGAGTATATTGGGAATACAAATACCCTCATTTCTTGCTACTGCCATATAGTGCCAGTTTCTGACTGGTAATTCAAAGAATATATTGGGGTTACGTGCACCCACAATTTTTACTACTGGTATACAGTGCCATTGTCTGACTGGGAATTCAAAGAGTATATTGGGAATACAAATACCCTCATTTCTTGCTACTGCCATATAGTGCCAGTTTCTGACTGGGAATTCAAAGAATATATTGGGGTTACGTGCACCCACAATTTTTACTACTGGTATACAGTGCCATTGTCTGACTGGGAATTCAAAGAATATATGGGAATACAAATACCCTCATTTCTTGCTACTGCCATATAGTGCCAGTGTCTGACTGGTAATTCAAAGAATATATTGGGGTTACGTGCACCCACAATTTTTACTACTGGTATACAGTGCCATTGTCTGACTGAGAATTCAAAGAATATATTGGGGTTATAAATACCCTCATTTCTTGCTACTGCCATATAGTGCCAGTTTCTGACTGGGAATTCAAAGAATATATTGGGGTTACGTGCACCCACAATTTTTACTACTGGTATACAGTGCCATTGTCTGACTGGGAATTCAAAGAATATATTGGGGTTATAAATACCCTCATTTCTTGCTACTGCCATATAGTGCCAGTTTCTGACTGGTAATTCAAAGAATATATTGGGGTTACGTGCACCCACAATTTTTACTACTGGTATACAGTGCCATTGTCTGACTGGGAATTCAAAGAGTATATTGGGAATACAAATACCCTCATTTCTTGCTACTGCCATATAGTGCCAGTTTCTGACTGGGAATTCAAAGAATATATTGGGGTTACGTGCACCCACAATTTTTACTACTGGTATACAGTGCCATTGTCTGACTGGGAATTCAAAGAATATATTGGGAATACAAATACCCTCATTTCTTGCTACTGCCATATAGTGCCAGTGTCTGACTGGTAATTCAAAGAATATATTGGGGTTACGTGCACCCACAATTTTTACTACTGGTATACAGTGCCATTGTCTGACTGGGAATTCAAAGAATATATTGGGGTTATAAATACCCTCATTTCTTGCTACTGCCATATAGTGCCAGTTTCTGACTGGGAATTCAAAGAATATATTGGGGTTACGTGCACCCACAATTTTTACTACTGGTATACAGTGCCATTGTCTGACTGGGAATTCAAAGAATATATTGGGGTTATAAATACCCTCATTTCTTGCTACTGCCATATAGTGCCAGTTTCTGACTGGGAATTCAAAGAATATATTGGGGTTACGTGCACCCACAATTTTTACTACTGGTATACAGTGCCATTGTCTGACTGGGAATTCAAAGAATATATTGGGGTTATAAATACCCTCATTTCTTGCTACTGCCATATAGTGCCAGTTTCTGACTGGTAATTCAAAGAATATATTGGGGTTACGTGCACCCACAATTTTTACTACTGGTATACAGTGCCATTGTCTGACTGGGAATTCAAAGAGTATATTGGGAATACAAATACCCTCATTTCTTGCTACTGCCATATAGTGCCAGTTTCTGACTGGTAATTCAAAGAATATATTGGGGTTACGTGCACCCACAATTTTTACTACTGGTATACAGTGCCATTGTCTGACTGGGAATTCAAAGAGTATATTGGGAATACAAATACCCTCATTTCTTGCTACTGCCATATAGTGCCAGTTTCTGACTGGGAATTCAAAGAATATATTGGGGTTACGTGCACCCACAATTTTTACTACTGGTATACAGTGCCAATTTCTAACTAGGAATTCAAAATGCGCAAGGCTCCCGGAAAGGGACGTGGACGAGGCCGTGGGCGAGGTCGGGGGAATGGTTCTGGGGAGCAAGGTAGCAGTGAAGCCACAGGGCGTCCCGTGCCTACTCCTGTGGGGCAGCAAGCATTGCGCCACTCCACAGTGCCAGGGTTGCTTGCCACATTAACTAAACTGCAGGGTACAAACCTTAGTAGGCCCGAGAACCAGGAACAGGTCTTGCAATGGCTGTCAGAGAACGCTTACAGCACATTGTCCAGCAGCCAGTCAGACTCTGCCTCCTCTCCTCCTATTACCCAACAGTCTTGTCTTCCTTCCTCCCAAAATTCCGAAGCTTTACAGAACAATAACCCAAACTGTCCCTGCTCCCCAGAGCTGTTCTCCGCTCCTTTCATTGTCCCTCAACCTGCCTCTCCACGTCACGATTCCACGAACCTAACAGAGGAGCATCTGTGTCCAGATGCTCAAACACTAGAGTCTCCTCCATCTCCGTTCGATTTGGTGGTGGATGACCAGCAACCCACCCTCATCGACGATGATGTGACGCAGTTGCCGTCAGGGCATCCAGTTGACCGGCGCATTGTGCGGGAGGAGGAGATGAGACAGGAGTTGGAAGAGGAAGTGGTGGATGATGAGGACACTGACCCGACCTGGACAGGGGGGATGTCAAGCGGGGAAAGTAGTGTGGATGTTGAGGCAGGTGCAGCACCAAAAAGGGTAGCTAGAGGCAGAGGCAGAGGTCAGCAGCTTAGGCGAAGCCAGGCCACACCCGGAATCTCCCAAGATGTTCCAGTTCGTACCCAGCCCCGAAAAACTCCCACCTCGAGGGCACGTTTCTCGAAGGTGTGGAGTTTTTTCAAGGAATGCGCCGAGGACAGATATAGTGTTGTCTGCACAATTTGCCTCTCGAAATTGATTAGGGGCTCTGAGAAGAGCAACCTGTCCACCACTTCAATGCGCCGTCATTTGGAATCCAAGCACTGGAATCAGTGGCAGGCAGCAACGGCAGGACAAAGGCCGCCTGCCGTTCACGCCACTGCCACTGCCTCTGCCTCTGCCTCTGCCACTGCCACTGCTGACTGTGCTGGCGATGCACTCCAGAGGACGAGCCAGGACACCACTTCATCTGCCTCCGCCACTTTGTTGACTTCTACCTCATCCTCCCCTGGTCCTGTCTTATCTCCTTCTCCTGCACCATCAAAGGCACCATCAGGCGTTTCTTTACAACAACCCACCATCTCTCAGACATTGGAGCGGCGGCAGAAATACACTGCTAACCACCCACACGCGCAAGCCTTGAACGCCAACATCGCTAAACTGCTGGCCCAGGAGATGTTGGCGTTCCGGCTTGTTGAAACTCCCGCCTTCCTGGACCTGATGGCAACTGCGGCACCTCGCTATGCCGTCCCTAGCCGTCACTACTTCTCCCGGTGTGCCGTCCCCGCCTTGCACCAGCACGTGTCACTCAACATCAGGCGGGCCCTTAGTTCCGCGCTTTGCACAAAGGTCCACTTGACCACCGACGCGTGGACAAGTGCATGCGGACAGGGACGCTACATTTCACTGACGGCACACTGGGTGAATGTAGTTGAGGCTGGGACTGCTTCCCAAACTGGCCCGGTGTACCTCGTCTCCCCGCCTAACATTCCTGGCAGGGACACGAGAAGAACACCCCCCTCCTCCTCCTCCTCTACCGCCTCCTCCTCCGCCACCGCCTCCTCCTCCGCCACCGCCTCCTCCTCCGCCACCGCCTCCTCCTCCGCTGTTAGATTGACCCCAGCTACGAGTTGGAAACGTTGCAGCACTGGCGTTGGTAGACGTCAGCAGGCTGTGCTGAAGCTGATCAGCTTGGGGGACAGACAGCACACTGCCTCCGAGGTGAGGGATGCCCTCCTCGATGAGACGGCAATATGGTTTGAGCCGCTGCACCTGGGCCCAGGCATGGTCGTTTGTGATAACGGCCGGAACCTGGTAGCAGCTCTGGAGCTTGCCGGACTCCAACATGTTCCATGCCTGGCCCACGTCTTCAACCTAGTGGTGCAACGTTTCCTAAAGAGCTACCCCAATGTTCCAGAGCTACTGGTGAAAGTGCGGCGCATGTGCGCCCACTTTCGCAAGTCGACAGTAGCCGCTGCTAGCTTAAAATCTCTCCAGCAACGCCTGCATGTGCCACAACACCGGCTTTTGTGCGACGTCCCCACACGCTGGAACTCAACGTTTCAGATGTTGAATAGAGTGGTTGAGCAGCAGAGACCTTTGATGGAATACCAGCTACAAAACCCTAGGGTGCCACAAAGTCAGCTGCCTCAGTTTCACATCCATGAGTGGCCATGGATGAGAGACCTTTGTGACATCCTACGGGTCTTTGAGGAGTCCACAAGGAGGGTGAGCTCTGAGGATGCGATGGTGAGCCTTACAATCCCGCTCTTGTGTGTTCTGAGAGAATCCCTGATTGACATCAGGGATAACTCAGATCACACAGAGGAGTTAGGGATAGCATCCGATCCGTCACAGCTGGAGAGTAGGTCCACACATCTGTCCGCTTCACTGCGTTTAATGGAGGAGGAGGAGGAGGAGGAGGAGGAAGAAGAGTTGTCCGATGATGTGATGGTGATACAGGAGGCTTCCGGGCAACTTCGAATCGTCCCATTGTTGCAGCGCGGATGGGTAGACATGGAGGATGAGGAGGAAATGGAGATTGAACTTTCCGGTGGGGCCAGAGGAGTCATGCCAACTAACACTGTGGCAGACATGGCTGAGTTCATGTTGGGGTGCTTTACAACCGACAAGCGTATTGTCAAAATCATGGAGGACAACCAGTACTGGATCTTTGCTATCCTTGACCCCCGGTATAAAAACAACATCTCGTCTTTTATTCCGGTAGAGGGGAGGGCCAATCGCATCAATGCTTGCCACAGGCAATTGGTGCAGAATATGATGGAGATGTTTCCAGCATGTGACGTTGGCGGCAGGGAGGGCAGTTCCTCCAGTAGGCAACCAAGTTCTCACCGGTCCACACAAACGAGGGGCACACTGTCTAAGGTCTGGGACACCTTGATGGCGCCCCCTCGCCAAAGTGCCGCCACGGAGGGTCCTAGTGTCACCAGGCGTGAGAAGTATAGGCGCATGTTGCGGGAATACCTTTCCGACCACAGCCCTGTCCTCTCCGACCCCTCTGCGCCCTACACGTATTGGGTGTCGAAGTTGCACCTGTGGCTTGAACTTGCCCTATATGCCTTGGAGGTGCTGTCCTGTCCTGCCGCCAGCGTCCTATCTGAGAGGGTGTTCAGTGCAGCCGGTGGCATCATCACTGACAAGCGCACCCGTCTGTCAGCTGAGAGTGCCGACCGGCTCACTTTGATAAAAATGAACCACCACTGGATAGAGCCTTCATTTTTGTGCCCACCTGTGTAAAGCACCCCAACATGAAACTCCATGTCTGTACTCAACCTCTCCAATTCCTCCGCATCCTCATACTCATCCACCATAAGCGTTGCACAATTCTGCTAATACTAGGCTCCCTCCAACATGATTTCCCCCAACTCTGCTGGTTAGAGGCTCCCTCCACAATTAATTGGTCCAAACTGGGCTAATTAGAGGCTCCCTCCACCATGAATTGGTCCAAACTGGGTTTTTTAGAGGCTCCCTCCACCATGAATTTGCCCAAACTGGGCTGTTTAGAGGCTCCCTCCACCATGAATTGGTCCAAACTGGGCTGGTTAGAGGCTCCCTCCACCATGAATTGGTCCAAACTGGGCTGGTTAGAGGCTCCCTCCACCATGAATTGGTCCAAACTGGGCTGGTTAGAGGCTCCCTCCACCATGAATTTGCCCAAACTGGGCTGTTTAGAGGCTCCCTCCACCATGAATTTGCCCAAACTGGGCTGGTTAGAGGCTCCCTCCACCATGAATTGGTCCAAACGGGTTTTTAGAGGCTCCCTTCACCATGAATTGGTCCAAACTTGGCTGTTTAGAGGCTCCCTCCACCATGAATTTGCCCAAACTGGGCTGGTTAGAGGCTCCCTCCACCATGAATTGGTCCAAACTGGGCTGGTTAGAGGCTCCCTCCACCATGAATTTGCCCAAACTGGGCTGTTTAGAGGCTCCCTCCACCATGAATTTGCCCAAACTGGGCTGGTTAGAGGCTCCCTCCACCATGAATTGGTCCAAACGGGTTTTTAGAGGCTCCCTTCACCATGAATTGGTCCAAACTTGGCTGTTTAGAGGCTCCCTCCACCATGAATTGGTCCAAACTGGGGTGGTTAGAGGCTCCCTCCACCATGAATTTGCCCAAACTGGGCTGTTTAGAGGCTCCCTCCACCATGAATTGGTCCAAACTGGGTTTTTTAGAGGCTCCCTCCACCATGAATTGGTCCAAACTGGGCTGGTTAGAGGCTCCCTCCACCATGAATTGGTCCAAACTGGGGTGGTTAGAGGCTCCCTCCACCATTAATTGGTCCAAACTGGGCTGGTTAGAGGCTCCCTCCACCATTAATTGGTCCAAACTGGGCTGGTTAGAGGCTCCCTCCACCATGAATTTGCCCAAACTGGGCTGTTTAGAGGCTCCCTCCACCATGAATTTGCCCAAACTGGGCTGGTTAGAGGCTCCCTCCACCATGAATTGGTCCAAACGGGTTTTTAGAGGCTCCCTTCACCATGAATTGGTCCAAACTTGGCTGTTTAGAGGCTCCCTCCACCATGAATTTGCCCAAACTGGGCTGGTTAGAGGCTCCCTCCACCATGAATTGGTCCAAACTGGGCTGGTTAGAGGCTCCCTCCACCATGAATTTGCCCAAACTGGGCTGTTTAGAGGCTCCCTCCACCATGAATTTGCCCAAACTGGGCTGGTTAGAGGCTCCCTCCACCATGAATTGGTCCAAACGGGTTTTTAGAGGCTCCCTTCACCATGAATTGGTCCAAACTTGGCTGTTTAGAGGCTCCCTCCACCATGAATTGGTCCAAACTGGGGTGGTTAGAGGCTCCCTCCACCATGAATTTGCCCAAACTGGGCTGTTTAGAGGCTCCCTCCACCATGAATTGGTCCAAACTGGGTTTTTTAGAGGCTCCCTCCACCATGAATTGGCCCAAACTGGGCTGGTTAGAGGCTCCCTCCACCATGAATTGGTCCAAACTGGGCTGGTTAGAGGCTCCCTCCACCATGAATTGGTCCAAACTGGGCTGGTTAGAGGCTCCCTCCACCATGAATTGGTCCAAACTGGGCTGGTTAGAGGCTCCCTCCACCATGAATTTCCCAAAACTTGGCTGTTTAGAGGCTCCCTCCACCATTAATTGGTCCAAACTGGGCTGGTTAGAGGCTCCCTCCACCATTAATTGGTCCAAACTGGGCTGGTTAGAGGCTCCCTCCACAATTAATTGGTCCAAACTGGGCTAATTAGAGGCTCCCTCCACCATGAATTGGTCCAAACTGGGTTTTTTAGAGGCTCCCTCCACCATGAATTTGCCCAAACTGGGCTGTTTAGAGGCTCCCTCCACCATGAATTGGTCCAAACTGGGCTGGTTAGAGGCTCCCTCCACCATGAATTTCCCAAAACTTGGCTGTTTAGAGGCTCCCTCCACCATTAATTGGTCCAAACTGGGCTGGTTAGAGGCTCCCTCCACCATTAATTGGTCCAAACTGGGCTGGTTAGAGGCTCCCTCCACCATGAATTTCCCAAAACTTGGCTGTTTAGAGGCTCCCTCCACCATTAATTGGTCCAAACTGGGCTGGTTAGAGGCTCCCTCCACCATGAATTTGCCCAAACTGGGCTGGTTAGAGGCTCCCTCCACCATGAATTGGTCCAAACGGGTTTTTAGAGGCTCCCTTCACCATGAATTGGTCCAAACGGGTTTTTAGAGGCTCCCTTCACCATGAATTGGTCCAAACTTGGCTGTTTAGAGGCTCCCTCCACCATGAATTGGTCCAAACTGGGGTGGTTAGAGGCTCCCTCCACCATGAATTTGCCCAAACTGGGCTGTTTAGAGGCTCCCTCCACCATGAATTGGTCCAAACTGGGTTTTTTAGAGGCTCCCTCCACCATGAATTGGTCCAAACTGGGCTGGTTAGAGGCTCCCTCCACCATGAATTGGTCCAAACTGGGGTGGTTAGAGGCTCCCTCCACCATGAATTGGTCCAAACTGGGCTGGTTAGAGGCTCCCTCCACCATTAATTGGTCCAAACTGGGCTGGTTAGAGGCTCCCTCCACCATGAATTTGCCCAAACTGGGCTGGTTAGAGGCTCCCTCCACCATGAATTGGTCCAAACTGGGGTTTTTAGAGGCTCCCTCCACCATGAATTGGTCCAAACGGGTTTTTAGAGGCTCCCTTCACCATGAATTGGTCCAAACTTGGCTGTTTAGAGGCTCCCTCCACCATGAATTGGTCCAAACTGGGGTGGTTAGAGGCTCCCTCCACCATGAATTTGCCCAAACTGGGCTGTTTAGAGGCTCCCTCCACCATGAATTGGTCCAAACTGGGTTTTTTAGAGGCTCCCTCCACCATGAATTGGTCCAAACTGGGCTGGTTAGAGGCTCCCTCCACCATGAATTGGTCCAAACTGGGGTGGTTAGAGGCTCCCTCCACCATTAATTGGTCCAAACTGGGCTGGTTAGAGGCTCCCTCCACCATTAATTGGTCCAAACTGGGCTGGTTAGAGGCTCCCTCCACCATGAATTTGCCCAAACTGGGCTGGTTAGAGGCTCCCTCCACCATGAATTGGTCCAAACTGGGGTTTTTAGAGGCTCCCTCCACCATGAATTGGTCCAAACTGGGGTTTTTAGAGTCTCCCTCCACCATGAATTGGTCCAAACTGGGGTTTTTAGAGGCTCCCTCCACCATGAATTTGCCCAAACTCTGCTGGTTAGAGGCTCAATCCACCCTGATTTTCAAAACAAATGTTGGTGCCAACCTCAACTTACTACAAGGGCCAAATTCACTGCTGGTGACAAGCTCTCCTCACTGCAAGTGCCAAATACACATGTTTCAAGGTGTTTTCCTACTGTCAGAGAGGTGGTATTGAGTGTGTAAAGTGTGTAGTTGTTAGGCTGTGATGTTGGGGTAATAGAGGGTCTTTGGTGTGTTAGATGCCCCCAGACATGCTTCCCCTGCTGTCCCAGTGTCATTCCAGAGGTGTTGGCATCATTTCCTGGGGTGTCATAGTGGACTTGGTGACCCTCCAGACACGGATTTGGGTTTCCCTCTTAACGAGTATCTGTTCCCCATAGACTATAATGGGGTTCGAAACCCGTTCGAACACACGAACATTGAGCGGCTGTTCGAATCGAATTTCGAACCTCGAACATTTTAGTGTTCGCTCATCTCTAATCATTAACACTCAAACGTCATTTTTCCGATGTAAAAGAGGGAGAGGGGTTAAATATTCAAGATAGTCAAGAAGCGACAGATGTTCCCATCATTCAAAATGAATTTTCTGATTTATCATTTAGGGAACAATTATGTTTAAAAAATCTTCAATCTTTGGCCAACACAGGTACCATTCGACATATACATACAGTAGGAGTCAAAACTAGCAATCCATATTTTTATCCGGTTAAGTCCAGGGTACCATGTTTGGATCATTTTCAACATGCCATTGAATGTGAATTAAAATCTTTATCTAATGAAGTGACAAACAATCATAAGAAAGACAACCTCACATAAAGAGAACGGCTAGCTTTAAAACAGCTAGCATCAAATGATTCCATTATAATTAGTATGGCAGATAAGGGAGGTCTAGTGGTTGTCCTAGATAGAAAAGATTATATATCTGAGGTATTGAAAATCTTACAGGACGTTACTACGTACAAACCACTGTCCTCGGATCCAACGGACATTTTCAAATCTAAATTAAAAATTTTGGTACAAGAGGGGGTGGATTTGGGCATCCTATTGGAGAAACATGGCAATTATCTTATTCCGGAGAACCCTGTTATACCTGTTTTCTATGGGGTGCCCAAAATCCTCAAAGGCACTTCTCCTCCACCATTACGCCCCATTATTTCGGGGATAAACTCCCTAAACAAGAGAATATGTCTATGGTTGGACAATCTTCTCCAACCTTTGGCAGCTAGAGTACCGGGGTTCTTGAAAGACTCAAAATGTGTTCTCAGGAGGTTTAACAACTTTGAGTGGCAAAGTAATTTTGTTTGGATCACATGTGACGTAAGCAGTCTCTATTCGTGCATTCCTCACAATCTGGCGATATATGTGCTCTATCGCATCATTTGTATCAATATACAGAATATTCTGAGGAATTGTGTTAATTTGTTGTTTCAGTAACACAGTATTTATTAACACACAATTTCTTTTGCTTCGATGAGAAATTCTATCTTCAAATCTGCGGTGCCCCTATGGGGGCCCGTTTCTCACCATCACTCGCTAATATTTATATGGCATGGTGGGAGGAGCTTTTTTTGTATACAGATACTAACCCATATGCATCGCAAATCTGCTGGTACGGCCGCTATATAGACGACCTCCTTATGGTATGGTCGGGGGATATAGCGGCCGTACCAGCCTTCATGCAATATTTAAATAACAACCACTTAAATTTAAAATTCACACACAATGTGCACAGGACTTCAGTGGACTTTTTGGACATTTCTCTACAGGGAGATAGTGTCAATAAGAAAGTCAACAGTACCCTCTATAGAAAACCCAATGCGGGTAATACAGTCCTACATGCTAATAGCAACCACCCTTTCCACACAAAAAAGGCCATTCCTATGGGGGAAATGGTGAGGACTTGCTCTGAAGAAAATAGTTTTTCTTTGGAATCAGTAAATATTTATCGGAGATTACAGGATAGGGGATATCCAAAGTGGTCTCTAGACAGAGCCACAACTTTGGATAAAAAGAGAGATAGATCAGATCTTTTAGTAGATAACCCCAGCAATAAGAACAAAAATAAACATCAAGATCCCGATACAAACATATACTTTTGTACCAATTTCAGCAACAATTACAGCCAAATCACGGCAATTATACGCAAACATTTGCCCATGCTATATCAAGATGCTGTACTTCGGGAAATAGTCCAAAAGGGGTGTGATTTTATATCTCGAAAAGGGCAGAGCCTTAATAACATTCTTTCTCCCAGCATGATGCCTAAACAACGTAAACCTGCAGTAGGTACGTGGCTGGACAGCCAGGGCTTCCACAAATGTGGGATGCCACGGTGTCAAACTTGCAAATATGCTAAAAAAACCAAAGAATTTTTCAACGTAGCATCTAATAAAAAATATCAAATACGCAGTTTTTTAAACTGCAGATCAGACCATGTGGTGTACACAATATGGTGCAGTGCTTGTCAGCTGTACTATGTTGGGTGCACCACTCGGACATTGAAAATTAGAATAGCGGAGCACATTGCGGATTCTACCAAAACTTATCCAGCTAATGTATCGGGGGCATCTAAGCACTTATTTCAAAAGCATCAAGGTAACACGGATACATTACAATTTTGGGCTATAGAACGGTTTAGGAGACCCTTAAGAGGAGGAAATTGGAAACGCAAGTTGCTCAATAGGGAATTCTATTGGATCTTAGAATTAGACACCAGATTCCCAAAGGGCTTAAATTATAAGACAGATCTTTCATATTTTTACTAGCACATTCTAATATTGCCTGGGATATGGTCTATGGTGCCTCAGCTTCTCCCTATTACTTTAATGGTAACGGTATGCTGGTATTTGATTTATCTGAGCTACTATTTTAAGTCAGCAATTTCACCCTTCATGTTTCAACTTGGGTTGGGGTGGCGTTGGTAGGGACATATTCAAATTCAATTATTAGGTTTATCATTATGTATATAAGTTTCATCCCTATACAAGTGTACCCTAATATTTATCAGCTTCTAGCCACTTTTGGCTCAAGTATAGGGATTTTTGCATAGAGTGTAGTATATTTATAGTATTGTCACTATCATTATGATTAACATTAATTTTACCTTTCAGTGCCATCTTTTCTTTGGCTATAATGTCCGTTTTGGATATCGTTATCATCAGAGGTATCGTACATAGGTGATCGACATATTTTTTGTCGACTTTATGTAATTAGTGACACATTTGCTGTACTCAGCAAGTTATACTTATGCTATTTTCTGTACATGATCACCATCACTGGTTTAGCTTTGTGTTAGGGGCACAGTCTATATAGAACCCATAAATATCAGTATGATAGTTCCTCCACTGGTAATGGTCTGTCTTATCCATTTTTGCATATCATTCTGGACGGCAGTTTTTTAGTTATACAAACATATTGTAGCTAAATGTCTCGTATATAGCAATTTCATTATTTATATACATGAGATGTACTATTTTTGGTTGATATTTATATTTTTGTGCAATTAGGTAATATTGTTGCTGTTTGTATTCACATATCTGCGGTTTTCGTGGTCCGAAATGTTGCATGGACATCCATCTAATCATCAATATACATGTTTGCGGTTTTCGTGGTCGGAAATGTTGCATGAACATCCATCCAATCATCAATATACTTTATGCAGGCACAAGTTTGGAAAGAACGGAATAAGAAGAAAATAAAATAACAAGTGATTATGAAGATAATCTTGTTTCCCTTAGTCCTAACAGCGGCACAATGTGGGGTATTTCTGCCCCTGTGTGCTGGTAGGACAGGCGGATTTTTAATTAGCCAATCAAAATCCGTGGCTGGCCCTATAAGAGGGCACAAGAACCTCCCCTCTGCGTGTAAATACAAAAGTACCTCCATACACTACATACAATTTCGTACATAGGATCTGATTCCCAGGGTGGGAAATCTTGTGCCGCTGTTAGGACTAAGGGAAACAAGATTATCTTCATAATCACTTGTTCCCTATCGTCCGTACCAGCGGCACAATGTGGGGATATAGCAAGTAGGCCCCAAGATGGCTGGGATTATTCCATAATCGACCTTAAAACGGACTGGGCAAAAGCAGTAGAATCTGCCACCCGGTCCTTCAGGCGGTAATGCCGAATGAAAGTTGACTCAGATGCCCAGGAGGCAGCTGCACAAATTTGGTCCAAAGACAACGCACTTCTCTCGGCCCGAGAGGTGGACACTGCCCTGGTCGAATGGGCATGAAGAAAAGATGGAGCCGATAGCCCCCGGGCGGTGTAAGCGACCTTAATCGTCTCCGAAACCCACCTGGATATTGTAGCTTTGGCGGCCTTGGCGCCCTTGTTTTTCCCTGTGTAACTGATTAACAGGTTTTCAGCTTGCCTGAAAGGGCGAGTACGCTGCAGGTAGATTTGCAAGCATCTGACCACATCCAGCCTGTGCCATCTTTCCTCTTCCGGCGAAAAAGGGGAAGGACAAAATACTGGAAGAGAAATTGTCTGGTTCCTATTTGCAGCAGATGGTATCTTGGGACGAAAACCTGGGAGGAACCTAAGCTGCACATGGTCTGAAAAGAAAATAGTATATGGCTCTTCAGCAGATAAAGCCTGTAGTTCACTAACTCTTTTGGCAGTTGTGACTGCCAATAGCAGCGCCATTTTGCCGGTTAGTAACTTAAGGGAGACTTCCTCCAGGGGTTCGAATGGTTGGTCACAAAGAGTGTTCAGGACCGGAATAAGGTCCCATTGGTGGACAGGGGTGTTTACCACCGGTCTCAGCCTAGTTGCCCCTTTAATAAAGGTGCTCACTAAAGGATCCTGAGACAAACGCCTCCCCAGATAGGCGGACAGGGCCGCTACGTGTACTTTGAGTGTGGCCGCAGCAAGACCTCTGTCTAGTCCGTCTTGAAGGAAGTCCAGGATCACCTCCGTCGGGAGATCAGTGGAGTCCACTTGATGCTGCAGACACCAGGCATTAAAGATGTTACCAATTCGACGGTAATTCCTGTTAGTCGAATCTGCTCTGGCGCTGGATAGGGTCTTCAAGACGGCTTGTGACAGTCCTCTATTTCTCAATAGGGACTGGTCAACCTCCAGGCTGTCAGGTTGAGTCTCCTCAGATCCTGGCATCTCAGCTCTCCTTGGGTTACCAGGTCTGGGAGAGGGGGAAGCCTCCAATATATGCCCTGACTCATTTGTATGAGCTGAGCAAACCAAGCCCTTTTTGGCCAGAACGGGATTATGGCTATTCCCGAGGCTTGGTCCTGTCTTATTTTGATCAATACCTTCAGTATCATTGGAATTGGAGGGAATATGTAAAACAGCCTGAACCTCCATGGGATGGACAGGACATCCACTGCCAAGGGATTGTCCTCCTGGTATAGGGAGCAGAAGGTCCCTACCTTGGCATTGAGTCGGGTAGCCATAAGATCGACCTCCGGGAGACCCCATCTCTGGACGATCTGTTGGAATACGTCTGGATTGAGAGACCATTCTCCTGATACGGTAATACCCCGACTCAGATGATCCGCTACTATGTTCAGGGAGCCCTTTATGTGAACAGCGGATAACTGGACCAGATTCTTCTCCGCTCAGGCAAATATGAGATTCGTCTCTCTCAGCAAGGTTGGTGACCTGGTGCCCCCTTGTTTGTTTATGTAGACTACCACCGTCATGTTGTCTGACCTGATCTTGACAGACTTGCCTTTCAATTCCGGGGCAAAGTGTACTAGGGCCAGGTACACAGCTCTGAGTTCCTTGAGATTGGAAGACCCCAGCTCCGGACATCTCCATCGTCCTTGTACAGTCTTGTCCTGACAATGGGCTCCCCATCCCCACTGGGATGCATCTGTTGTCAACAGGGTCCACAATGTCGGGACCGTGGACCTTCCGTCTTTCAGGTGTATCCACCATCTGAGGGAAAGACGGGTAGCGGGAGAAAGGCAGATCTTCTTGTGCAGTCCCCATGGAGACCTGTTCCAGGTTCTCAACACTTCCATCTGCAGGGGACGCAAATGCCATAAAGCCCAAGGGACTGCTCTGGCCGAGGATGACATTAGGCCGAGAACTCTCATGGCGGTACGGATAGTTACCTGCCGGGTGTGCAATAGAAAACGTGCACTGGTTTGGATCCTTTCCTTCCTTGGGCTGGAGAGGAAGATCTGCATCGCTTCTGAATCCACTATGAACCCGAGGAATTTCCTCCGTGTGGATGGAACGATTTCGGACTTCTCCCAGTTGATGATCCATCCTAACTCTTGTAGGAAGCTGATGGCAAGGTTGAGCTGCTGGAGGAGAGCAGCAGGAGACTGAGCTTTCAGTAGCCAGTCGTCTAGGTAAGGAATGATGAAGAGACCCTGCAGCCTGAGGGCCGCGGCGACCGGAGCGATCACCTTGGTAAATACCAGGGGGGCGGATGTGATGCCGAACGGCAGAGCTGTAAATTGAAAGTGCTCCCTGTGGCCGGCCATAGAAACGGCAATCCTGAGGAATTTCCTGTGGGAGTGAGCAATAGGGACATGAAGGTAGGCGTCCTTCAGGTCGAGGGTAACCATCACATCTCCTGGCTGGAGAAAAGCAGTCACGGAATCCACGGTTTCCATACGAAATGACCTCTTCCTGATAAACTGATTGAGGTACCTCAGGTCTATTATCATTCTCCAGCCCCCGGTGACTTTGGGGACCAGAAAGACGACTGGAGTAAACTCCCCGACCGAGGTCTGAGGCTGGGACCTTCTCTAGAGCGCCCTTGATAACATACTCGGCGACCGAGGCCTCTAGACTGGCCTGTTGAGAAGGTGGAAGGGTTCTGGTGGCGACAAACCGATCTGGAGGTGGAAGCTGAAAATCGATGAGATACCCGTGCTGTATAATTTTTAACACCCATGGATCTTGAATATGGGTGACCCATGCTCTGAAGAAAGCAGAAGGGGGGCCACAGGGAGCTGCCCCGCGTCAAAACTCCGGCTTCCTCTTGATGTCTTCCCTGGAAGCGCCTCGTCCAGTTCCCCTAGGACGATATCTGGAACGCCTTTGCTGAACCGGGCGTCTATAATTAGAGGCAGAACCTCTGCCTCTAGAGGGGGCACGTCTGCCCCTGGATGCTTGAGGTAAGGACTTCCCCTTACCTTCTGCTAATCCCTCCATGATGGTATCCAAGCCTTGGCCAAACACTCTTCCTGGCTCAAAGGGGAGAGCGCAGAGAGCAGCTTTGGATGCGAAATCTGCACGCCAAGGCTTTAACCACAAGGGTCTACGGGCCGCAGTAGACAACGCCATCGATTTGGCTGAAATTTTTAATTGATGGCGGGAAGACTCCGCCAAAAATTCTGCAGCCCTATGAATATTCTTCATGGAAGCCAAGAGGTCATCCTTGTCCACGCCGGAATCAATATCCCGCTCCAAGGTGGCTAAGCGGTTACGTAGAAAATCGCCCACAGTGGTAGAGGCTATGGCTACTGAAGCCTGGGCAGAGGAGGCAGAGTAAACCTTCTTCAATGTGGCGTCAGCCCTACGATCCAGAGGATCCTGAAGATTTGATCCATCTTCAAGGGGCACCAGGGTTCTACGGGACAACTTCGCCACGGCTAAATCCACCTTCGGGGGAGGCCCCCAGGAATCCCATTGAGCCGAATCCATAGGGAACAAGGTCTTAAAGATCCTGGACAGTGAATGTCCCTTTTCTGGCTGCTTCCACTGCTGCCCCATGAGGTCGGTCAGCGTGGCGTCCGCATGGAAGGCAATATGTCCCCCAGAGGCAGACGTGGAGGCTTCCCCGTCAACATCTCGGCCCACTGTAGACCGGATGGACTTCAGCAGCCTGCCTGTCTGTTCATAGTGGAACACAGGTCTGCTGGAAACTACTGAGTCGTCCTCAGAGGAAACATCCTCTGCCACCCGTAGATGTTCCAAGGGGGGAAGGGACGAGGAACGATGCTCAGTGCATGGTCTCTTGGTGAGCTGAGACAGGGTAGACTGAATACCTTTAAGGGACTCATCCTGCAAAACAATAAAAGGAGAGTACAAGCAAGGGAAATTATATTTACCCGAGCAATGCCCAAACTCACCATCTCCTTGACCCAGGCCATCATATCCCTGGGAGAGGGCTCCTCAGGTGGAGGGCCTCTGCAACCGCGACAACGGGCCCATTCGTAGCCTAAAAATAATAGGCAGGTTAAGGACCAGTAGCACCCCAGGGGGGGATAAACCTTTAAGCCGCTACCTACCATCAGGGAGCGGCATGTCGCAGTCAAAACAAGAGAGATGTTTTCTTTTAGTAGTAGCTTTCCTCCTGTAATCCCCAGGAGGGGTAGTAGAGGATGACATATCCTAAGAGAGAGAAAAACGACCATGCAACCCTGTATCAATACATCATACCAAGTATAAGGGTAGATCTTACTGGGTCAGAAGACCGGAAGCAAGGTGACAAAAAAACAATATTTGGTTTAGGAAAAGCTGGAGCTTTGAAGCAATCAAACTCCCATACACAGCCTTCACCTTTGGTGAAAGAGAAGGTAATCAATAACCAGCCGGCCTGACCTTTAACCCGGCTGGCCGGAAATGGGAGGAGCTATAGTATCACAAGCTCCGTCCCAAAGTAATAGAAGAAAAGTTCCCCCCCTCTCCAGTAAGCCCCGACAGGGGGCACCTACCCCTATCTCCTTGAGGCCAAATCTTGGCCGAGAATACAGTAGAACGCTGCCGGAGGAGAATAACGCCGGCGCCAGTAATAACAATGGCGCCGGCATACTTCCGGTCACAGCCGGAAGTGTGTGCACGCAAATGCGGACGCTGCGAACCCTAGACGGGAAACTTAGTTCCGGGTTACTCGCAGCATCCGAAGCGCCCGCAGCCTCCAGCGTCCCGCAGCCTCCAGCATCCACCAGGCTGTCAGTTTGACGAGAGGAGATCGGGGAACGCAGCGTCAGGATCCTCCAGAAGCCGACAGGTAAGCTTAAAGGGCAAAAAAAAAAAAAGAGAGGAGGGGAGGGAGGAAGGAGAGGGGGGGGGGGGGAGAGGGGGTTGAAGCCGACGCAGGCTAATATTTTCCTTTAACAGGACAAGAAACTTCAATCAAGCACTGAAGTTTGAAAAAAGAAAAGAACTATGCTCAAAAGGTAAGCAACCCAATTGAGCCCAATCAGAGGACACAAGTCCTCCCACCTGTCCTCTGTCCACACAGGACAGAAAAAAACACGCAGAGGGGAGGTTCTTGTGCCCTCTTATAGGGCCAGCCACGGATTTTGATTGGCTAATTAAAAATCCGCCTGTCCTACCAGCACACAGGGGCAGAAATACCCCACATTGTGCCGCTGGTACGGACGATAGGGAAAATAAAATAAAATAGAAAAGGCTAAGAAAGGGTAATAACAACACCCTTATGTATTTTGTATGCATATTTGTTTATATTTGATTTCATGTTACACAATTCTGGGTGTAGGGGATAACTTTTTTGTTTATGTAATAGTTTATGTTTCTCAGTATGTAGTCTGTTTTCAGCGATGTTGGTTATTTTGAATGCACAATCTGGAAGACACACGTGTAGCTTATTGTCTACCAATTGTTACGGAAGCAGGCTAGACATATATATATTTACCGTGTGTCTCACTAAGTCTGCATTCTGCCATGAATAAGGGGCCAATGCCCCGAAACGCGTAGGCAACTTAACGCTGGTTCATCTATGCCTTAGCACGTCTATTTTTCCATCATGCTGTAAGTGTTGTTTTCATATTTTTCAAGTTTTTTGCATTGGTCTTCTGTTTTTTGTCAATATATTTTAATAATGGACATTAAAGAAATGTTTTAATCCCAAATACTTTCTGGAGTGCCGACTTCCCATTCTTTGTTTTTCTGCATGTATTGCCTGGACCGGGAGGTTATGAAGTTTTGAGCACCCAAGGAAAGCATTTTTCAAAGCATTATATACTATACTAGCACATTTACTAGGGCTGTGTTCACTTTTTCATATGTTCCTAATATAATCTTATAGTACAAAAAATATAGTAACTTTTTTATGGGCCTCATTAACTCTGAAAACAGAATAGGCGTCTCTCCAAACTTTTCTATAAATGTCAGACCAAACCGTAACTACTTAAGACATCTGAAGACATCAGACTTGATATCTCTGACCAGCTACCTAAATGGCCTAATTCCCTAATAGTTTGCACCTCCATGTAAGACCAAGACATTAGGTGGTCTATCTCAGACCCGATGTCCCAGCCTCAGATAGGAGGGTTTTGTCAGTGGTGGAACTCTGACAAAGCCCTAACCCAAGACATCCCTCTATGGCCAATCCATTGCAACTCTTTGTTTGTGTGAAACCCCTAATTGGCCCCTGCAGAAGATGAAGGTAAAATAAAGCAGTAAATCAGAAGTAAAACAGCAAGAATAATAAGCCGACAGTAGCCCCAGTATACGGTATAGCAAACTAAGACTGAGATTGAGAAATTTGCGTGACCAGCAGTTCCGGGTGCATATAAGAGCTAAATCTAACAGGCCATTCCGACTTATCACATTATCACCCAGACCATAGCGAGCATCTTCAGTCGCTGCCCCAATGCAAAACAAGTGGGTGTCCCTCATAACTTGAGGAAGCGCCTTAACACAGCTAAAAACTCATATAGCAACAAAATGGAACCATTCATGTGAGTAAGCAGAGGCATTTCATTACTGTGTGGATCTAAACCAAACTGAGATAAGCAATGTAAAGGGCACATTTTCGATTCGGTACTGCGAATAACACCATACTGTGACCTAATTTAGCCTTTGACACAGTTGACCAGGTGTTTATCCAACGCCTCAAATGTATCCTCCTGTCTCTTGTCCAACGTACTCTTTGACAGACTACAGACACACTTCAGACCCCGTCACTCCACAGAAACTGCCCTAACCAAAGTCACTATCAACCTTCTAACTGGCAAAGCCAAGCATCACTACTCTGTCCTCCTCCTCCTTGACCTTGTCACGGGGTGACTAATGCTATCACAGTCTCAGAACACTTCCCACTGACAAGTGTGTGATGTGATAATAACAGTGGTAAAAGGAGATATTTCTGTAATGAAAAATTCTATTGTAG